>NC_082637.1:16183226-16483226 GCF_030936135.1 Gavia stellata | reverse complement strand
GGTTCCATGAGGAGATGCTTCTCATGGTATTGCTGATACTTCCTTCTTCCTCAGGCTTACAGGCTGGTATTTGCTGATTCTCTGCTGCTGTATCGACATTTTCAGATTCTTCTCTTCTTCAGGCAACCTACAGCCTGGGGGAAAAAAAAAAAAGAAAAAAGCCAACCGCATAAATCCGCTAGCTGTAAAACTGAAGGATGGTGAAATTAGTCTGCAACAGCATATCCATGTTCTCATTAAGAGCAATTCAGCATTTTTAGGACATGTTAACTGCTGCAGTGAGGAGAAGAGGCTGCAGATCAATATAAAATAAACCACACGCTCGCAAAACCCCATTTATAATTTCCAAAGTACTTTCCCTCAGTTGTGCAGGAAAGCCATTGTTGGTAAGTCAATGGGGCAATAGTTACAAAGAAAACGTCACAGACCAGTTTGGGTGTGGAGTTGCAAAATTCATCCAATCTGAAAAAAATCTCCATATGTTAATGAGGACAAAAACCTAGAGGTAATGTATATTGTCACAGAGAAATCAAGAAAGGGTAACAATCACTGATAGCTTCACTTCAAAAGTGGGAGAGGTCGTGGCTGGTAATTAATTATCCAAATCACCGCTGTTGTATGTCTCTACCGAACAAGCTGTCTGACCCTTTGCAAAACAATCCCTCTGAGAACATATCAACCTGAGAGCTTGTTTTTATGGGGATTTTAATTGTGCGGCAGATCATTTTCATGGCAGAGCTGATAGGGGTAGAGGGACCAGAGAGCAGCAAATGTTAGCTGGGTGCAGCAGACGGGGAGCTCACAGGCAAACGGTCCCACTCATCGCATTATGGCACCACTGATCCTGGGGCAGCAAACCCACTCACCAGAGGTCACTGCTCGTGGCTGTTGATTTGGATGGGATCCTGTTTTGGGTGATCTCTATAGGCATGTTTAGTTTAAGTGTATCTTCAAATCTAATCAGATTTAAGCATGTGCTTGGGGACCTCCGGGAGCCCAGGCTTAGAGGCAAAGGGCAGAGGAAGGCAGATGACAGGCATTCTGACCCAAAAAGGCTTTTTGGCTCCAGCAGAGTGTGGTCAGGCAGGACCTGCCAGCAGCTGGGGCATTTGTTTGCAGTGTGTGCAGGACATACTGCTGTCCTCAGGGCAGAGCAAGTGATGGTGGGACAGGAGAGCTGGGAAGTGTTACGCAATGCTGCTGGTGCGACAGTTGCCCCATGCTGTTAATCCCCATCTCAAAGTCTGATCGATTCTGTGCAGAGCTGCGTGAAACGGGGAGGTGCTTCAGCCTGTTTTGCAGAGATTTTGTGTCTTTTCCCCAAGACGCTGAGTGTTGAACCCTGGCTTGGATGGGGCACATCTGAAGGCTATCATACACGGAACAGTTCTTCTAACATGACAATTTTTGGTGGTAGCTGACAGTTTTACCCCAAAGGGAGAACAGTTCTTAGTACAAGACAGTCCTGTGCACAGCATGATGCTCCGGCAGACATGTGGGGAGTGTGTGTGTGGAGGTTGCCCAGCACAGTTTTAGCTAGTTAAGCATTAACTACTAAACATGTATCAATCTAGTGAGATTGTGGCCTAAGGATCCCAGGATTACTGCTCCCAGGTGTGGGATCTCACCACTGCATCACAGTAAATATTTTAAGCCTGTGGCTTTCAAGTATTGAGACAGGTTGCACTAAAATCTAGAAATGATCTAATAATAATAATAATAATCTAACAACTATATTTAATTTGAGAGGTTCTATAAAAATCTAGTAAAGAAAGAGTGCAGGAGGAGATGGGCTTTCCTGTGACTTTCTTGCCACTTAGCACTCAAAACTTCATGCATTCACACTGTGCTTCACAGTTTAAGAGGACTTGGGCAAATCAAACCCAGCAGCCGCCAAACATCTGCATAATTACTGGGGGCCAGATAAAAGGAAACAAGCTCTAATTCCATCACCTATTTGCAGGTGAAGCCTTCGACAATAAAAATGAATACAGCTTGAGTCTCACTAGTTGTATTGAACCTTTAAGGTGGAAAATGAAAAAAAGATAACGGGTTTTGCTGACTAAATCAGCACTGTCATCTCTGCTGGGGAATGTGTTTACCTGTATTACGGCAGGAGGAGGAGGTCGGTGCCCCCACGCCCAGGCACTGTGCAATCACCCGGATGAGCAATGGGGAGACTGCAAAGACAGCTGGAAATTGTGCACTTAGCACATCCTCACCCACAGAGGGGTAATTCCCAAACAGGCTGCAACGACAGAAGAAAAGGTCAATTCTTAGCTGGTTTCTGCCACAAAAGCCCAGGACCACAGGGAAGGAAAGCTGCTATGTCGTCTTAGGTGAATTAAATTGAAGATCTAAAATGAGCATTAATTCTCTCCACAGCATGGTTTGCTGGGGTGGTGTGGGCCCTGGGGTTTTGTCCCTGCCCTTGACTGTGAAGGTCTCAGTGGCAGGGATCCAGCCCACTCCCACCAGCACCTTTCCACCAGTTTTGTTGCCGTTACTATTTTTTAAGGCATCACGAAACAATGGAGGTCTTTAAGCATGAAATGGAGCTGTGGCAGAGATATTTTTCAAAGCAGAGGGCTCTCACTTCTATTTGAGTGGCTCTAAGTAAGACTGCAGAGATACTTGCTAATCCCAGTAAACAAAAAAATCCCTGCAGCTGAGAACCATCTCCAGAAAGCACAGGCAGAGTTGGCTCTCCCACGCCGTTCCCCTACGGTTTTCTTTCCCTCTCAATCATGTACAAACACAGGATTTGTTTTTCACCCTTTGCCCTGTGTGAGGAAAAAAAATGAATTCAAATTTTTTCTTGGAAGAAGATATATGTTTTCTTTTGGTACCTTTTCTTCCACAGATGCTAACAGTACAGTCTCGTGATCCTCGGCTTGTGTGCATCTGTATGAATGTAAGATAAAGCGGGAGAAGATGGCAGTCAGACATGTTACAGTGATACGAAGTGGCATGGGGCTAGAAATGCTGTGGTTTAAGGATAATCTAAAATCTCTTTGGCCAGGTCATTGTCTTGTTACCAGTCCTGGAAAAGGGACCATGCATCATATTATGAGCCATAGTGCCTGAAAATCCTGTGGTTTGCTGTTGAAGCCTCTTAAAATGAGGGAGCAGTGAGGCAGCAGGCTAATGTTCAATTTTGAGAACCTCAGAGCTTTTTAGATAAGCAAAGAGCATAAAGTTTGCCAATTAGTATTTCGGATAACGCTAGAGCTGATAGAGCACGTGAAGTGCTGGCAGGGCAAGACCTAGTTTCAGCAGTGGAGATGTGCATTACTTCCTGTGGGGTATTTTTGGACAGGTGAAAGTAATTATTTCTGATTACAAAATGGGGGATGTGTGTGATGCCAGGGCCGGGACACTGATGTGAGCCTGAGGCCACTGCTGCCCTTGCGGCAGCTGAGCCTGCAGGCGGGGACCTGCTGGAGGGCTGGAGCTGGGGGCGAGGATGCTCTGTGTGCACTTGGTCGGGGCTTTGGCTTTTAATCAAACTCTGGAATAGTCCCCAGAGGATCTTGGTACAGTTAAAAACAAAGTAAAATGTGAGACTATCTGGGAGAACAGCTAATTTCAAAATTCAGATGAAGTTTTGGAGAGGAGCGGTTCCCATACTCTGAAGGCCAGGAGAACAGTTTGTTCCTTGCCTGTGCCCGTGGCTGGAAGAAGTGTTATGAAACTTGTTTAAAGGAAATATTTGGCCAGTTGTGGTAGTTTTCCTGTTACCAGAAAAGTTATTTTTTTACATCCCATCTGACAGCATCATTAAAAGTTCATCCTCTCACTTGACCTTCGCTTCAACTCTTAATGAGTGTAAAGTAGGTTTGACCATCTGTATATTCCCCATATTAAATGCTCTTCCCAAAATAAATTATACAGTAACTCTCCCAGGGGTAGTAAGTCTGGCATGGTAACAGTTTATTCCAATGTAACCATTCTTTTGATAAGAGTTAACCTGCTGCAAGAGAGCAGCCACGAGGGACGGTGCAGCCTTCACCCATGTCCCTGCAATGGGCTCATTTCTCTGACATATACTGCAAAAGGGACTTAAAGGATAGCGTTGTTCGAGACAATTTCCCAGGCTGCTCATGATGGTAGTCCTCAGGTAACCCTGGAAAAAGGTGAGGATATTACATGACTATTTCTTGGGACTTACCGTGCTGCATAGAGTATTGCAGGGCCAGAGGGAAATACTGCATGAAACATGGGGAGAGGCACGTGCTCCTGAATTATCAGCAAGGAGGGTTTCCTGAAGAGAAGGGACCTGCTCTGCTGCAAGATAACACGAGAGGGAAGTGCTCTAGTCTGGCAAACCAAGACTGCTCTCAGCAGGAAATGTAAAAAATTCCTGATTTTTTCCCTTATCAAAGCTGAAAGCCTTCAGCCCTGCCGAAGCTGCACTGCCTGATTTCGGGCACCGACCCGCCTCAGCCATACCTGGAGCCCCTCTGCCCTGGAGTCTCATGCTTCTCCAGAACACGCTTCAGCAACAAAGAAATACTTCCCAGTGAAACTGCAACCCTGGTAAAAGCCTGGGAACAAGTATTGAAGGCAAACGAATGGGATTTCAGACCGTTTTTTTCCTTTTAGTGAGGGTCATTGGAGCGGTTGAGCACCCTCCCACCGGCTTTCAGAGCAGCTGCTCCAGGACCCTTCTCCATCACCCTCCTCAGGGCTTCACCCCTGTTCACTTCTGTGGTCATGCCGTAAAGGTGCTGCTTTCAATTTTTTCTCTCGGCGGCCTTTAATGAAATGATATTATTTATAGTCCTGTGTCCATTCACATCATCTTTACTCTTTAACAATTAACTTAACAATGCCTTTGCAAGCCATTGTTATTTGCTGAACGCTGTGGGGTGCTGTGTTTCTGAGTTAACATGTACTTTAAAGAGCCTATGATTTGTCTCTCGGGTATGTTATCCTGCTATTAGCTGTAAATAGGGATGTAGATAATGTTTTACATCTGTACGCTTAAGAAGCAACAAATCAGACTATTCTGCAGCCTCTTCCCCTAGCTCACAAATCTTTGTTAACTCCAGGAAAAGTGGAATGAAAAATCACTGTTTGTAAAGATACAGACTAAACTCTGCAATTCATATGCTTGTGAACATAACAACTGAGATTTTTAACAAGATCTGGTTGAAAGTCAATATTCCTTTTCCCGGGAAAGCTCCAAAATGTTGCGATTTGTTTTCATAGCAAAATGAAAAGAAAGCCCAAAGCATCAAAGTTTCCTTTACAAAATGAGATAAAAAGTAATTAATTTCAAATCAACCACTTAGAACATTCTGTTTCAATGAAACAGATTTTCTATTTTCAATAAGGTGCAATACAAAATAAAACACTTCAGAATGAAAAGCCACTTCAGAATAAAAAATATCAAAATGTTCCTTCTCAGTGTAACTGAAACATTTATTTTCAATGTATTTGCAAAATGAAATAAGCAACTTCTAGCTATTCTCTGGAAAGTTTTGTTTTCACAGGCTGACAGGACAGCAGCTTTTGAGCTGCCTTCTCCCCAGCCAAATTCCTGGCGCCTTCTTGCAGGCTTTCTCCACCGGCAAAGCAGAAGGCAAAGGCAGGTGGCAAATAGTTGCAGACACTTGAGCAAAAAATGCTGAAGTTCTCCTTCCCCAGTGTATGGGATCACCCGGCTTAACCTGTTTCGGAGCACAAAGGCGAGATGCAGGGAGTTGTGATTCGACTCAGCTTTGTCTCACCTTGGCAGATCCGTATCTGTGCAGAGATGACCCGGGGGGAGCTGCGGAAACGGCTCAGCCCGGGGTTGTCTGAACACTGCCGAAACCCGAAACCCCAATGGGGCCGTGAATGATCCCTTAACAGACAGAATGCCCCGAGTACCATTCCACCACTATTCACTAACTTTGTGTGCTAGACATAATAAAATTAGCCATAAGGACTAAGGAGCCATCACGGCACCAGAAAGAAACATCCGTGCATAAGCCTGCCCCCACCCATCAAATCAGGGAATAAAAACCATAAGGTCTGGGCAGAAAAATGGGGAGAGTCGCTTTTCCAAGGATACAGCTGGCCTGTAGGAGATTCTTTCCCCCCTGTCCAGGACGCTGTACAAGGTAACTTCCCAGGGATTGAGAGGCCTTACCTGAGAGAGAGGGTGAGTGATTAAGGAACATACGTATGGTATTTGGCATGCTTTAAGAACGTGATTAGTGCACTCTTTTTTGTAAGGTATTAATATCTAGCGCGCTTGTGAACTGTGTATTTAATTGCAATAGTGCATTCCTCCATTGTATCCATGAAAGAACCTGCAACAGTGGCGTATTGGACCTGTGAGTGAAGTTCAAATAAATTGTTAATTTGAACCTGACAGTGAAGTCTTTCTCTCCGTCACACCCAGTGCTGGAGAGATTTTGCTCACTTCCAAAAGGCAGGGGAAGAACTGCTTTTTAAAATTTTCTTTCCACATTGACAAAACTCCAGCCTTTTGGCTTTTTTAAAGTAACGATTTTGTAGCTGAGATTTTGAAGCTGAATAGCACAGCTTAGTTTTGGACAAAGGGGCTTTCCAGACAGATGGCCTATGCTGGGCACTGTGTCGAGGCAGTAGTGGGACAGACAAACTGTTTGGGCTTCCCGCTGTCCCCTGGCCCCTCGCTCTCCAAGACGCTGATGCTTTGCCTGGCCTCTCTGCAAATGTGCATCCCACTCAGTATAACATTTTCAAAAGTGATGCGTTCAGAGGTTTGAGGTCTTGGCTGAGCTCTCCAAAGTCAGGTTTAAACACCATGGATAGTTTTGGGAAACCCAAAGGGGTTGACATCATCTCATTGTCTGAACTCCAGTTTCTTTCATAACTTCTGCATCAAACCCATAACACTCCTTGCTTAGTTTGGTAACAAGTCCATTTCAGCTAAATTGATATATCTAGACTAACTTGCTATCAGAGCACCCCGTTGGGGTTTTGCACTAAATTAAGTTGCTTTTTGAAACTGATTTTTTTTGAAATAGTGCCACTTCGAACACACCCAAAATTTCCATGGCTATAAACATGTGATAACCTCAGAGACTCCCTAAGCCTCCCTCAATCACTGCCTGATATGTTCCCTAAAGCAGGACAGTTTCTCCACAAACGTTATCTGAGAAGACGTATTCTCTCTTGCACACACCGCAAAGGATTTTGCTGAGTGTCTCATGGCAGTCCAGAACATCTCCCTCCTGCACGGCTGCCGTGGGTGCAGGTGAGGGTCCTGGGCACAGGCGTCCCCACGGCCAGCAGAGTTTGGCCAGCCCCTTGGTGGTCTTGGCCCCCATGACCTCCTCGGCCATGACCGACTGGTGTCCCTGCAAACATCGTCACTTCACTGTACGCCTTTTTCAGGGTTCTTCCTAACCACGTTGACATTGTCTCTCTAATTACCAGGAAACACCCCCACAGGCAGTTTTTTGCCTTTTTGTTCCACACTCAATTTTCACTTTTAAGTTTTCCCTGGCTGGGAGCAGTATCATCACCTGGCACTGATGGGATGGCTTGGGGAAACCATTGCAATCCACTAGATATGCCGTTTCTTCACCAAACTCAAGTTTGTCCACCTCTTAACATATTAACCAGTGCTTACAGCAACAGACTGAATTGTTTCATTGGAAACCGCCACCAGGACGGAGAGTGGACATGTCCGTGGCTGAGCAGACATGAGTGCCTGTGAATACCTCATTTGTGGGTGGTGTTTGGAGAAAAGGGAAATATTTTTATCACAGGACAAGTGAAATAACTTGAGCAGAGCCATGATTGCCTGGGGAAGCTTGGTGCACTGTCAGAAGATCAAGTTAGCACAACTTAGGACTCAGGAAAACCTGAAATTTGGGAGGGATGTGCCCGCCAATGAGCACCATGGAGGGGGCTGCGGTTTTTGGGATAAAGATCTGCAAAACACAGCGAGTGCCTGCTCTCCTGGTTTCTCAAGTGAATGTAGACAGGGTTCAGCCCAGTTTGTCCACACCTCATGGTGGCAGGCACCGTCCTGCAGTGAGGTGTGCTGTGCCCCAGGTGCCGTACCCTACACTTGCCTTTGTTGAATTTCATAAGGTTCCTCTCTGCCCAACTCTCCAGACTGTCCAGGTCACACTGAATGGCAGCACAGCAAAAAAAAAAAAAAAAAAAAAAGAAATCTGTGTCAAGAATCTTCCTAGAAACCATGCAAATCTGTAACAGAAATTCACAACAGGGTTTGTGGAATATAAATCTCCTCTGAACAGTGTTATTGTGGCCTCAATATAATAAGAAAAAGAGTGATGTGATAAAAAAGGATTAAAAAACTCACTGAAACTCAGTTATAAGTGGAACTTTAACATAGTTATGTTATTGGCTGGGCTACAAAAGTTAACATAACTTACATAAGTAATGAATGCACAGAACTCAAAATATAAAACATGTTTTTGTTTAATATACCTTGATTTCTAATGAATTTAGTTCAAAACATTATGCACACTTTTAACAGGGTTGTATTTGTTCATTCTATGCAACTAAACAACCAAAGCACATGCATTTTCAAATGGTGATTGTACTTAAAATGGGAAAGGGGGTGGCTGCAATGGGGATTGCGCTGAGTGCAGGTGAGCACCTGAACTTGAAACACAGTGCAACCTCCAGAGAAGCAATAGCTGCAGGACCTCTGCACTTCTGCAAATCACACTGGAGGTCAGGCTTGACTCTGAGATGTTGTAAGGATGCTCTGAGAGACATGATGAGCTGGCCACTCAGCCATGGGTACAACATGATCCTGTCGCCATGGGTACAACATCTCAGACACCTGGTGAAGGCAACTGGCCGCTTCCCACTGAATAGGCGGGTATCATGGTGGGAATCTGTTACAGACCACCCAACTAGGATGAGGAGGCAGATGAAATATTCTATAAGCAGCTGGGAGAAGTCTCACGATCGCTAGCCCTTGTTCTCATGGGGGACTTCAACTTACAAGATGTCTGCTGGAAATACAATATGGCAGAGAGGAAACAGTCCAGGAGGTTCTTAGAGTGTGTGGAAGATAACTTCCTGACACAGATGGTGGCTGAGCCAACTAGGGAGGGCACCCGCTGGACCTGTTGTTTGTGAAAAGAGAAGGACTTGTGGGGTATGCGACAGTGGGAGGCCATCTCAGGCACGGCTATCACAAAATGATAGTTTTTGATTCTTGGAGAAGGAGGGGGGTCAGCAGAACTGCAACCCTGGACTTCTGGAGGGCTGACTTTGGCCTGCCTAGGAGCCTGGTGGACAGAGTCCCTTGGGAGGCAGTCCTGAAGGGCAAAAGAGTCCAGGAAGGCTGGACACTCTTCAAGAAGGAAGTCTCAAAGACACAGGAGCACGCTGTCCCCATGTGCCAGAAGACGAGCCGGTGGGGAAGACTGGCCTGGCTGAACAGAGAGCTTTGGATGGAACTCGGGAAAAAAAAAGGAGAGTTTATGACCACTGGAAGATGGGGCAGGCAACTCAGGAGGACTACAAGGATGTCATGAGGTTTTGCAGGGAGAAAATTAGAAGGGCCAAAGCCCAACTAGAACTTAATCTGGCTACTGCTGTAAAAGACAACAATAAATGTTTCTATAAATACATTAGCAACAAAAGGAGTGCTAAGGAGAATCCCCATCCTTTACTGGATGCAGGGGGAAACACGGTGACAAAGGATGAGGAAAAGGCTGAGGTACTTAATGCTTTCTTTGCCTCAGTCCTTAATAGTAAGACCAGTTGTTCTCTGGGCACCCAGCCCCCTGAGCTGGAAGACAGGGACGGGTAGCAGAATGAAGCCCCCACAAGACAAGGGGAAATGGTTAGTGACCTGCTACACCACTTAGACACACACAAATCTATGGGACCAGATGGGATCCACCCAAGGGTACTGAGGGAGCTGGTGGAAGTCCTGATCCAGCTGCTTTCAATCGTTTATCAGCAGTCCTGGCTAACTGGGGAGGTCCCAGTGGACTGGAGATTAGCAAATGTGATGCCCATCTACAGGAAGGGCCAGAAGGAGGATCCGGGGAACTGCAGGCCTGTCAGCCTGACCTCAGTGCCGGGAGAGGTTATGGAGCCGATCCCCTTGAGTGCCATCACACAGCACGTACAGGACAACCAGGTGATCAGGTCCAGTCAGCATGGGTTTGGGAAAGGCAGGTCCTTCTTGACCAACCTGATCTCCTTCTATGACAAGTTGACCCGCTTAGTAAACGAGGGAAAGGCTGTGGATGTAGTCTACCTGGACTTTAGTAAAGCCTTTAACACTGTTTCCCACAGCATTCTCCTGAAGAAACTGACTGCTCGTGGCTTAGACAGGTGCACTCTTCACTGGATAAAAAACTAACTGGATGGCCGGGCCCAGAGAGTTGTGGTGAATGGAGTTAAATCCAGTTTGCGGCCTATCACAAGTGGTGTTCCCCAGGGCTCAGTAATGAGGCCAGTCCTGTTTAATACCTTTATCAATGATCTGGATGAGGGGATTGAGTGCACCCTCAGCAAGTTTGCAGATGACACCAAGTTGGGCGGGAGTGTTGATCTGCTCGAGGGTAGGAAGGCTCTGCAGAGGGATGTGGACAGGTTGGATCGATGGGCCCAGGCCAGTTGTGTGAGGTTCAACAAGGCCAAGTGCCGGGTCCTGCACTTGGGTGACAACAACCCTATACAACACTACAGGCTTGGGGACGAGTGGCTGGAAAGCTGCCCAGCAGAAAAGGACCTGGGGGTGCTGGTTGACAGCCGGCTGAAGATGAGCCAGCAGTGTGCCCAGGTGGCCAAGAAGGCCAACGGCATCCTGGCCTGTATCAGAAACAGTGTGGCCAGCAGGAGTAGGGAGGTGATCGTGCCCCTGTACTCAGTGTTGGTGAGGCCACACCTCGAATGCTGTGTTCAGTTTTGGGCCCCTCACTACCAGAAGGACATTGAGGTGCTGGAGCGTGTCCAGAGAAGGGCGACGAAGCTGGTGAGGGGTCTGGAGCACAAGTCTTATGAGGAGCAGCTGAGGGAACTGGGGTTGTTCAGCCTGGAGAAGAGGAGGCTGAGGGGAGACCTTATTGCTCTCTACAATTACCTGAAAGGGGGTTGCAGAGAGGTGGGTGTTGGTCTCTTCTCCCAAGTGACTAGCAACAGGACAAGAGGAAATGGCCTCAAATTGCACCAGGGGAGGTTTAGATTGTATACTAGGAAAAATTTCTTTACCAAAAGGGTTGTCAGACATTGGAACAGGCTGCCCAGGGAGGTGGTTGAGTCACCATCCCTGGAGGTATTTAAAAGAAGTGTGGATGAGGCGCTTAGGGACATGGTTTTGTGGTGGACTTAGCAGGGTTAGGTTAATGGTTGAACTTGATGAAATTAGAGGTCTTTTCCAACCTGAAGAACTCTATGATTCTATGAATATTTGCTAAGGGAGATTCACCCCTTCCCTGGGCCCTGATGCACTCAACTGCTGCTCCTCACTGCCATTTGCTCTGAGATAGGTTTCCCTTTATTTATTCCAGCTGTGCACTATGCAATTAAGAGCAAGACCAGGTGTTGCATTTTCAGTCCCTCTTCTTTAAATCCCGCCTCTGCATTTCCTTCTGGGGTAATTGGTGGGTTCTGTTACTCAGTTTTTGGCTCATAAAAGCCAGCAGTCAGAAGGGTTACCTGTTCTTTCTCTCCCTTCATACTCTCAGAAATGTTTCTAGGAGAATAAAACTGGGGCTGTGGTGTTGCACATCTGTGTGCAGCAAGAAAAACAAAATTGTTTTTTTCTCACAGAAATAGGGGCTACCTCCTCCACAAGGTGAGTTAAGTGAGAGAATGTTGTGGCACTCAGTATGCAAATGTGGAAGCTGAAACCATGGGTTTTGGATCCTAGAGGAACTCAAACCCAGGTCTGGATGCTAGCCTGTAATTGCTAGATGTGTTAGAGCAGGAGGGACTGGGCAGATGCTCCTACTTTTTTAATAAGTCTAGAGAGCCTTCATCAAAGGGGTGCCGTAGAGCATCTCAGGGAAGTAGGAGTCAGGACTTTCTGTGTCTTTTGTTTCTTTGTTCCCCTCTTTGTAAAAATACAGAATTAAAGGATCCCTGAAAGATCGGGGACAAATAAAACCACAGCAAAGGTTAAGGCATCAGCTGGAGGTTGGAGCATGCTGGGATCTAGTGGAGGTGCTGTGCCTGCTCCAGCCTCAGTGGCCTGTGAAGTAGGGGGCAAACAGACCCAAATGTTAGTGCTCCCCACCATCTTCTGCACCCCAGTCCCTGGAAGGGGATGTTCTGCAAGCCAAAACAGTAGGAGCTGCCCCAGGGAAACTAATGTTTATTAATACACAGGCCTTGCAGGGGTACCTTGCAGAGGGCACCTGTCCTTTGTGTTGGGCAGAAGAAAAATCCTTCTTTTAACTTAGACTTAAACCTCAGCAACTTCAATTCTCTAAATCAGGAGTCACACACTCCTGCACATCCATCAAATGTGGCAAGGATGTGCCGGTGAACAGTGAAACAGTTTGTGCTCTTCCCCTGGTATTCACCTAGATGTGCTCAGAGATGACCCCCAGGCATTTAGACAGTGTTACTAGTGAATTAAATGAACACCAAAGGGGATTCTAACCAGACCAGCTGCATTAGACAATATAAGAGTAGTGATGACTCTGATCGGGTGCAACAGGGCTGGTGTGGTTGGAACGGCTCTGGGGAGAGCGGTAGAAAGATGGATGGGTTGGCCACTGCTGTACTTCCTCCAAGCATCCCTTCCCCTGCAGGTGAAAAGGCAAAGAGAAATAGAAGCAAAGACTGTCCTAAACCCATGGACCAAGGGCCTTGCCTTTACTGGGTGTTAGCCCACTGTGACGGATGTGTCCAGGCTGCAAACTTCCCAGACCACTCTGTCTGGACAGTGGCTCCCAAAGGCTGGGCTGAACTGGTGGGGATGCGGCGCAGCAGCGGGCACCTGCCGGGAACAGTGTTAAACGCCTTTCCCAGTGTTTGGAGGAGTGCTGCTGCAACAAACTGTGAAATTTCAGCTGGCAGTTCCCTCTGGGGCTGCCCTGTGTGGCAGCAGGGGTGGCTGCGTGATGCAGGGAAGCTGACAGGCTTTGGCCCGCTGCAGGCACAGATTTACTGGGGAGGCCAGTGAGGCTGCAGCCACCAAGCATGCTGCCAGCGAGGGCAATGGGATGGGACAGTGCTCAAGTGTTCTGCTTGTCCCTGGGGTGGAAAGGTGCTGTGCTGTGGGGGATAACTGGTTCTCCCTGTTTAGTACCCTGTAGAGTGTTTGCTGGCATTCAAGACTCATTGTAAGCTAATTCACTGAATAATTGAGGGATTAATATTTGGAAAGGGCAAGCCTGAGCAAAAGACAAGATGTGTTGTGTGTAGCCTGCTTGTGCTAATAAACGTACAGGTAGGATCTCAACGTGCCCGGGCACGGCAGAGCCTGTGCGTGCAAAGGGCAGCCTGCTCTGCTTGCCCCAGGGCCGGGCAGAGGGGTCACCTGTTGCTGGAAGTATTTTCATGCAAGAGGAATTATGGATTGCATACAGCAGCAGATGCTTCCTAGTTCTTTGTATTCTTTCATCTATGTCTCTTATGGTTGGACTCGATGATCTTAAAGGTCTTTTCCAACCTAAATAGTTCTATGATTCTTGCCTTAATTTAGTGGAAAAAACATTTGGTTGGACACATCTAAAGTTGGTGGAAACTGGCTTCTGTAGAGGTGCTAAGCATGAGCATAGACAGAGAGAGAAGCTACTTTTTACATTACCACATGTTAGAAAAGCTGAAACTGAAATATTTGTGATGGGGATATCACGCCTGATGCCTTGGCCAGCCCAGAGAGGGTGTGCAGTCTCCATCATTGGAGAGATTCATAAACCTGACTGGATGCTTGAGCAGGGGGTTGGACAAGATGACCTCCAGAGGTGCTTTTCCCCCTCATCCAGACTGTGATATTACAAATGATGAGCTTTAGAAGCTTTGGCATTCTTTCTATTTCTTAAGCTCCTTCATATTGCCTTTGAGTGAAAATGAAATGGTCTATGGATCGGTCCCCCTTTCCCTCTGGTGAACGGCTGTGGTGGGCCTCCAGCCAGAGACAGCTCTGAAGGCAGCCACAGAACCTCTCCTTTGCCATGGGTGCCAAGGACCCCAAAAGGCTTTGAACCCCAGAGCTCAAGCAACAAACTCTGAAAACTGAAGAAAAACCTCAAGGTGAGACAGAATAGAAATAAGAGGTTAAAAAAAAAACAACCCAAACCCCACCAAAATCCCTTTGCTCCCTACTGCACCCTCTGGGCTTGTCCTTTCTTTGCTTACTCTGTAGTGGCTTTACCAGTTTCCCACAACCTCCTGTGCTCCTGAGTGAGCGATGGCTGTACCCCCAAAATGTGGCCCACCCTTCTCTTTGATGTGACATGATCAGCTTGACAAACACACTTCTGCGGTGGATGGGACGGGGCTGTCTGCCGATAAACTTGGGCTCTTGGAAGTGGGCAAAACTGGAGCTGTATTCCCATTTGGCTGGGTGTGTACATTTGCATACAGACTGCATTGAAACTATTTCATTAATGACTTTTCTCTCTCGCACCCACAGCTCACAGGCATGTTCATGTGCAGGTGCTGCAGGAGGGTGCTTGCTGCAGCCCCCACAGGAGACCTACTGGGATAGGGGAAAGGGGTAGAAAAGACCTGCCTTTTGAAGCAGCATTAGTTTCAAAATAATCAGACTATCCTATCTAAAGGTTTATCTGATTTAAAAAGAAAAAAATCTTAAGAAAATAAATGCATTAAAGACTAAAATGTTGACAGTAAGGAAGATTGACCTCTGGTCCTTTAAGGGAAAGAAATTTAACTATTTGGCTCTGTCTTGGTTTAATACTGCTTTTAAATCACCTACTTTTAAAATAGATTCATATATTGCAGTTTCCCCACAGTGTGGGGCACTGCTGGAAAAATCCTTTGCTGAAGGAATGGATGTCTTTAATGTAAAAAAGTAAATGTCATTAAAGTAAAAAAGTCATAAAAGATGTCATTAAAGTAACAAAGGGTTTTGATTTGTTGTGGAGTCTGTTTTAACAGATCTAAATTACAGTGTTTTCCAGTCTAATCTGTCATTTCTTAGAAGAGAACCATCAACTGATGTTTTTAATCATTCATTTATTGCCTAAGCTGGCTGCTCATGAAAACTCTGGTTTTTACAGGAATTGGCTTTCAATAACGTGGTGTTGTAGTGTGTTTTCTTTAAGTTATATCTCAACATTTTTCTTGGTGTCATCAGGAGGGTATTCCTCTGTTGTAGCACCTCTCAGGTGAATCCCTTTGTGGCTGAAGAAAAGGCAGATACCTTTTTTTTCCTACTCCAGGATACTTCCTCAGGGATTCAGCAGCTGTATAAAATTGCAAGATCTTCCAGCTGCAAGATCTTGGTTGGCCCTGCATAGTCCTATTGGGCTTTTGTTTACCAGGCGGGGAAAGGAGAGGAAAATCAGCCTCAGCCTAACAGTAAACGGTGCATGAGAACCTCTTCACACATGTTCGTGTTTGTGTGCTGTGTCTGGCAGACTCAGGCCCAGGGCTCTGGGCTGCTCCTATTGCGGCAGGGTACCGGCTGGCTGCGTGGGGCCATGCCAAGGACCTGGGAGCCTTGCAGTCTTCAGTGGTTGGAGCTACATGTGCTGCTGAAACCTGAGTCCATGTTTAAAAACCCTGAAATGCAAAATATCATTCAAAGCCAACAGTAAAAATGAGGCAAAAGGAAGAAAGGAGTTTTTCTCTTTCAGAAAACAGTTTCTGTTCTTCATTTATTAGCTCATCATTCACCTGCCATTTGCATTTTTAATGTATTACTTCTGCTCTGTGTAGTCTTGGAGACTTCTGAAAATGCCTGTGAAATTAAAGTATGATTTGAATGGAACATAAAGGCTAATTTTATTTGAAGTCATGTTATCTTCAAACTGAAGTTCTGTGTCCAGGTTATATCCTGTTACTATTTGTTGCTTGTACTGTCAATGTGTCTTGGAGCCCAAATCCTCACTGTGTGAAGGGCTTATGGAAAAGGGTCCTCTCTGCCTCTCTCTCCCCCTCTCTTCCTCCAAGGAGTTCTGTTTTTCTTTTGCTTATGCATGCTTTGTGAGAAAGGCACATATCACACAGTTGGAGCCAGGATTAATCCACTCAGGAAAGAGCTGCAGGAATGTACCCCACAACATACATGACCAAAGCCTGGTCCTGGCATGACCTCCTGGGCAGCTCTAGCAGAAATTCTCTGGGGTGGCCCCTCCCCGGGAGCAGTGGTGAGCAGCAGCTGGGGCAGTGTGCTGCAAGTGAGCCACCTCTACTCATCTGCAGATCACCCTTCAGACATATGGTGACATTTGCATCTTCATCCATCACTCAGTATAATGAAAATACAAGCATTTGTTTTGCTGCAACACTTGTCTTCAATGAATGTCTTGACATTTATGTACCACCAAGAGACATTATGTTATGTCAGGATTTTATTCTTGTGGCATTATCTACCGTAATTAAGGCTGTCCCTACCTGCTTCAGCCATGAAGCAAGGTAACAATGAGGTTGTTTTAATTTCTGAGTCTTTTGAAGTGGTAACAAAAGAGGCAGATGATGCCAGGAGGCATCCCCGCAGCCTGCCTCAAACACTGCTCAATGCTATGCCACGCAGTAAAACTCTCCATCGCATGTTCAGAGCAAACCTGTGTCCTCAGCTGTGGCTGGCACCAAGGATGTGTCTGGCAGCCCCAGCACTGGAAGGGGCACTGTCCCTGAGCATCTCTGCCTCTCTTTTGAGATCAGCTACTATAAAACAAAACAATTTTGTTTATATAATATTTTGCAAAGCCAGTTTTCTGGAAAGCTAGGGAGGACCAGGTTTAAATCAGCTTGAGCAATGGGAAAAGCACTTGCCATGCAGAAAAGTGCGGGCAGTGTCCATGGCTGCATAAGGCTTTTTTTTGTGCCCCCACCTCCATTTCCTGGTGTGCAGCCTGGGTGGGCAGTGGGGCAGGTAATAAATGAGGCAGCTCTGTGGAGATGTCCCAGGCTCTTGCGTGATGCAAGTGTCTCCTGCGGACAGCCCAGGTGTCGTCTGGTGCCATTTCCTCACCTCCAGCTTCTGCCAGGGGCTGCAAGTTGTGTCCTCTCTTCTCACCTCCGTGAGGTGCACCAGGACTGGACCAAATGCCCATAAGGCTATGTGACGGAGAGAAAGACTTCACTGTCAGGTTCAAATTAACAATTTATTTGAACTTCACTCACAGGTCCAATACGCCACTGTTGCAGGTTCTTTCATGGATACAATGGAGGAATGCACTATTGCAATTAAATACACAGTTCACAAGCGCGCTAGATATTAATACCTTACAAAAAAGAGTGCACTAATCACGTTCTTAAAGCATGCCAAATACCATACGTATGTTCCTTAATCACTCACCCTCTCTCTCAGGTAAGGCCTCTCAATCCCTGGGAAGTTACCTTGTACAGCGTCCTGGACAAGGGGGAAAGAATCTCCTACAGGCCAGCTGTATCCTTGGAAAAAAAGACTCTCCCCATTTTTCTGCCCAGACCTTATGGTTTTTGTTCCCTGATTTGATGGGTGGGGGCAGGCTTATGCACGGATGTTTCTCTCTGGTGCCGTGATGGCTCCTTAGTCCTTATGGCTAATTTTATTATGTCTAGCACACAAAGTTACTGAATAGTGGTGGAATGGTACTCGGGGCATTCTGTCTGTTAAGGGATCATTCACGGCCCCATTGGGGTTTCGGGTTTCGGCAGTGTTCAGACAACCCCGGGCTGAGCCGTTTCCGCAGCTCCCCCCGGGTCATCTCTGCACAGATACGGATCTGCCAAGGTGAGACAAAGCTGAGTCGAATTACAACTCCCTGCATCTCGCCTTTGGCCTCTGAAACAGGTTTAGCAGGGTGATCCCATGCAGGCTACATGCAGGATGCAAACCATGTGGTTTGCTACCAAACAGCTGTAGTATCCTATTACCATGTCTTTGCTCACGGAGGAAAATGTAAGGTTTGGGGAAAAATGAACTGCAGATAAGGAAGAGAAATAATCTCCTACAGCTTTTACAATTTTTATCAGACTGCAGGGCAAGAACATTTTTATTCCTCTGTGCAAATGGAAGCAGTTTTCTCTAGCTTTTATGGAAGCATTTTTTATACAGATGCATATATCTATCTGCATATAATACAAATTCTGGACACTTAGAGATGCTGTAAGAGTCATCAGTGAGCCAGAGTGAGTAGACGGTTCAACAGCTGATTAATCCTTCCTCCTGGAGTAGGTTTGTATTAATGAAGTGCCCCTCACCCCTGCAGTGCTATAATTCAGACAAGGACACAAGCGCCTCAAGTGTGCCTCTCTACCCAGGCACAGGTGAGTGATGCCACGTTCCAGTCACAGCTTTGTGTCTGTTCAGCCTCTGACATCTTGGAGAAGGCTGTCATTAAAATCAGAGACCTTTTTTTTCTGCTATTCCTTCTCAGGGATAGAGTGTTTGGCATATTGAGCACTCCTGGTTTAATGACAGGGCTCTTCGCCCACGTGGGCCCAAATTTCTCAATTCATTTACCTGTCATTCAGTCTCTGACGTGTCAAAGTAAAAACATAAATGTCTTAAAATGACATCTTGGTTAAAGAAAAGATTTTTTTTTCCTAAAAAAGGTTGAAAAAAGACTTGATTGGAAATGGAGCCAAGTGGGTCTGACAGTTTACGTCAGTGGAAAACAAGTTCAGTAACAACCTGTGAAATGATCGTTCCTCAGCACAGCCAGTCTTCTGCCTCCCACTGCAGCTAACACACTGTCCACCTGAACTGTGTTTGGAGGGACCCCTGAGACCCGATGTGCAAAGAGCTGTTCCAGCTGGATGCTGGCTGGATGCTGGGCTGGTTTGGTATTGTGGAGTGTAAAGTGAATTATCCTTATCTTCAGTAGGAGACTTATTCATTGCTCTGTCTCATGGGGAAATACATATTCGGGAAATTAATGATTGTCTCCAGCTAAAACCTCTAAGGCAGGTACCTTCGTGGTTTAATTGTTACTACTGAAGTCCCCCTGACTTTATAGTCCCTCTATTCTCTCTAGTTAGCAGAACTGGTAATTGTATTTTAAAATGATTATAACATTTCCTCTGATGAGCTTAGCTCATTTAGCCAGGTCAAACAAAGGTTAGAGGGGATGTAATATCTCTTAATAAATATGCTGGGTGGTAAATGCTGAGGCAAGGAAAGAGCTCTTTGAGTTGAAGGATAATATGAGCTCAGGATCAAATGGCTGCATATCGGTCATGAATAAATTTATACTGTAAATTAGAGGACAATTTGTGGGTATCTGTAGAGACAAGTTCTAAGGAGCTCGTTCAGTCAGGGAAATGGGGGACTTGGGCTTGTTTTAAGATGGAGCTTCATGGTCCCATGTGAAGGGCAGAATAGGTGAAGGGAGGAATCCTTGGAGAAAAGGGATGAAGTTTGTGCTGTGAGACCTTGGGTGCAACAAATTAAATGCAAAGGATTTTTGAAGAGGCACTGGATTCCTCTGCTAACACCATGCTTGTACTGTCATTACCTTGTGTTTCAGCTTTCTGGGGTGCCAGGAAGGACATGTCTCCTCAGTCTCCCCTGGCACTGTGACCGGTGAACCAGGGTGGTGGCAGCATACACCGTTCCTGCCAGGGTGTTCACTTCAAAGGAGTCTCAGTGCACGTCCTCTTTCCTCCTCTGCTTAAACCTGTCATCAGAACTCTGTCTAGACAGAAGGGACAACTGAGGGCTTCTTATGTTTGATCTGGTAGCATGATTCTGCTTTGTTGGTCCATCTAGGATTTTTTTTTTAGCTTTTTTGCAGTAGCCCACCAATTTGCAGTTATTGGAGAGCCAGTGATGTGAGTGATGTCCCTGATCTCTCCCATTCTCTTCCCGTGGATGGATCTCGGTTTATTATAGGCTTAGAGTTTGTTGCAGAAGGGCATGCTCTGTGGCCCGCAGCATGTCCCGGTGGGTGCGTGGATGTCCCGGGGTCCCTCTACACTTGTCATTCGCTGCCTGGCACCTTATGATTCATGGCAGTCCCCCTAGTTTGGCATTTCTTTATGTACTCTGTACCACTGTCTATTGCCCTGCAAATAGCTCTGGAAAGCAGGAGGTGCTGCTTTGTAAGGTTTTTAGTCCAGGGTGAGTTTTTCCAAAAGATGTATTATCGTGACTTAAATTACCCTCCTGTATCTATCTGCTATATGCTTTTTTCCAGTGTTCATACATGAAATCATGAAGTTCTATTTAAATGAAGATTTTTTGCTTAGAATAAACTTTCTCTTTAAAAATGCTAACTTGTATTAACTGGGCCTATGATAGCTTGAAATATAACATTCACAGAGTGGGAACTGTTTGCAAAAAAGCTGCTTGTTTAACTGTGCATTGTCTCTCTGACCATTAGCAGTGGGTTGTCTTTGCCCGAGACAGAATTGTGGAGTTGAGCTTTCTCCTATAGCAAGTCATAGGACCTGCCGGGGGCAGCACTTGTAAGCACTAACAGTTGAAGCTCAGTTCTTGGGGACAGAAAAAAAAACAAGTTTTGGCTATCTTTTTCTGTTATATTCTTAAAGTGTAGGCAAATGCCATTGGATGGACAAATCTGGAAGTTTTGTCAATTACCAAAAATTCTGGTGATTTTGACAGTACAGTGTGCGCACTGAAACTATACTGAGTTTTCAGACAATTGAGGTTTTTTGTGAGAATGTGATGTGACATTATTTGAGAGCATGGCCTGTCCTAAAAAAGCAGGTTCTTTCTCTTTGTATCCTTCTGCAACTCACTGTTTAAATTTTCTCTTCTGAAAACTTCATACATAAACCACCACAGACTGAGAGCCAAGTCTGGCCTAAGGTGCAGCACTACAACTTCTAGGACTATGAAGAAATGTAAATCAGGCAGTATGTCCATTTTCCTACTACTCATGCTGCTGTTGCACATGCCTGCTCTGCATAGAAGACTCTTTTGTGTAGAAGACTCCTCCTCTCCATGCAAGAAAGCTGTGAAGCTTCCCATGTGGCATCATCAGCACACAACCCCGCTTAGCCCCTTAACACTCCCAATCAATAATTTTTTTTGGTGCATGGTAGAAGGATGAAAAAAAGCTTGACTGTGAGCAAAAATATTGTGAAAGCACTGATTCAATATCTGCACCCCTGGTCAGTCAATAGCTCTTCAGCTCCTTGCTGCCTAGCTGTTTCCTCCTCTGCTGGACCAGCATACAGCAGAAATATTAAACTCTAGTGATCAGTTTTGGTTACAGAAGGTGAAACACAAAACCAGCTCATCTGTCAGGGAGATTTGTTCTGGAAATGCCAGCAGGGTCAGAGAGAAAGTGAGAGCGACTGGTCCAGCAAGGAGACAAGTCTGAGGAAGACGAACTTTGGGCAGTTCCACTATTCCAAAGCCTGGAGCTGTATACGTGTGTCTGTGTATGTGCATGCAGGTAGATGTGGCGTGTCAATGGCAGAAGTTGTCCTTTTTTCAGAACAGCATTTCCTACTGATGTTTTGATCTTTCGGTAGGGAATAATTTTTTGTTTGGAAAACACAGCTTGGAAACAATTAGCCTTACTTTACATTATACTTGCAATTTTAAGTATTTTGCCATGGCCAAGCTAATTAATTAATCATGGGTACCTTAATAAAGAGAACCAATAGGTCAATAAACTGTTCATAACCATGCCTAATAATTATCTACAATCATCGATGTGCATAGGACGATCTCTAATGCTAGCCACTGGAGCCTGGCACATCATTTAGGGACTCTTTACAGGCAGAGTCTGCATAGAAATTGTGACCAAGGATTGTTAAAAGCCACCCATTTCACAATTTGCTACCTGTCTAAATGAGAAGCATGTGGGTCTGCAACGCCAGCGTCCTCTGTGGGGGCACATGGTCGCTTCTGCATACGCTTGGGGCTCTTGTGTCTTAAAACAGCAGAACTTGCTGTGCCAGGTGAGGTTTTTCTGGATAGCTTTGTCATTGTCCATAAACAAAATCAAATCAGCCTGAATTGTTAGGAATATTTTTGTCCCTCCTCCCAGTTTACAGGAATCCTGTACATTCACTGCCTGCAAGAAGAATATTTTTCTTGTCCTTTGAGGATAGCCTTTCATTACATAGGAGCTAAGATGCGTATGCTTGTAACCCTTAAAATACAATTACTTCTTTCTACTCAGAACATGCAGCAGTCGCACTGTGAAGAACAAGATCAGTGCCATCACTCAAAGACTTCGGAGTCACTAGTGTAAAATGAAGGCTTCGCTAGACTATCCAGGCAGAGCATGCAGCCCAATGTTACTGGTTTATTCTTCAAAATCACCTGCTGTTCATGGCTGTTTAGTTTGTCATGCACAAGTCTTGCACAAAGGCACATGCTCTCTGCAGTTTATGTTTATAAGCCCTAGAAACAGTGGCTGAACAGCAGCTTTCTCACTCACTATAAATACCTGGGTTTTGCTGGTCCCATTGAACACCCCGATTCTCTGTGACCATCCACTTAGCAAAAACCACATAGCGCCCAGTGCCATGCCAGAGCAAGCTGTGAGGATGGTGCTGTGAGAGGCCCATGGGCTCTCCAAATGATATGGCTGCAAACATATTTCAAAAAGCCCTTGAGTCTACAGAGTTTGACTCGTTTGTACAAGAAACAATGGGCTTGTAATTCATTCTTATACAATATTAATGACATTAAACGATCTTTTCCCAGATGATCTGAACAGAGATTGTTATTTCCTTCATCACATTTAGATTTACAACACAGAATAAACTTTAGAAGACACCACATAAAGCAATTCACAGTGTGCCTCTGCAGAGGCTCTAATGCACAGTGTTAACTTTACTTCTCCCTTCTGTGTACACATATCTAATCAGGATTGTACAGCTTTTATACAGGTTTTTACAGAATACCCATTGCTGTAGTATCTGAAAGATTTCCATGGTACTTCAGTCAGGCATGGGCCACTCTGCAATATGTCTTCAGAGGGAAAAATGTAGTTGCAGAAGAACATTTTACTTTAGATATATTTTTGTTTAGATTTGAAACTTTTTGAGTTTCAGGTCCTATTAATGATACATGGCTACAGTTCTCGTGGCAACAATAAAAGGCTGGGTCATGTGTGAGGATGCAAATGAACCTCTTACAGACGGCAATGATGAAAGCACTGTTCATCAATGCCACCTGGCATCAGCACCATGAAAAAACTGCACATTTCAGACTGAACTTTTTCTGCCTGGAGCCAAGCCCTCATGAGCCATCAAGTCTAGAGTCCCACTATCCCTGTCAGTCACTTCATGTTTTCCCATTCATTTCTGCCAAGCCCCAGTTCAGCATGTCATCTTGCCCATTGTCCAGGCTGAGAGGCTCCTCCAGAGCCTCTGGTGGCTGGGAACCTTCCTCTCACTTCCAGCCTGATACTATTAGCGGCAGTTTGTACCTTTTGCTATAGTGTCAAACACACCTTTTGGCCTTAATAATTATTCTTCCTGGTGTTTAGTTTATCCGTACTATATTTCAAGAGAAAAATCCCACCACTCCTTGCCAATGGTTTCCATGGCTAACTGCTCCCGTATGTTTCATGCCCTCACAGGGACCGCCCAGCCGCTCTTACCCATCTCAGTGTGTGTCTGCTCTAGTCCACATTCATTCATACTGCAGACAAATGGCTTTCACTGTATGCCATTGCATTTAAAAATCAGATTATGTTAGCAATTAATTTTCTGTATTTTGTAATAATATTGCTTAATGTTAGTCACTGGATGAGGTAAGCCTAGTAGATGCGAGCTCTGACCACACTTCTGTGTGTGGTTACATTCACCCCCTCTCCATCCTCAGGAGTATTTCATTATCCCTTGCAAAGTGGTGCTCACAGAGTTTTGCTCCAGGAGAGCCCATAGCTGGTGCTTTGGGGACTCAGGCAGGTGCTGTGGGCTCAGACCCTTCTTGGTGAGGTTTCCTCATGGGAACCCTTGCTATGGCAGACCCTTGGTGTCCACAGGGTCTTTTCAGGGGACACAGGGTGTTGATGAACCAACATGGTAGGTGAGGAGGGGGTAGCAGGGTTTAAACTGGTGACTGCATCCTGGAGTAGCGAGTCAGTAGTTTTGGGGCTCCAGTGATGCGCTGTACCTTGAGCCATTCCCCTGGCTGATGGGCACCAGTCCAGCCATGGTGACCTGGGCACCTTCACCTCTTCTGCAAAACAGCAGAGTGCAGGGAGCTCAACCTATGGCTGCCTACCACAGGCTGGAAACTCTCCAGTTGAAAGGCATGGATGCCACGGCAAGGATTTTTCCTGCACCATCACCATCAGCAGGGGAAATATCGCTGAAATTGGATGAGCAAGTGGTTCAGTGTTACCTGGAATATTTTTGTAGAAACCATAGCAACAGTCTTCCTCAAAATGATAGCAGCTTTGCTGTCTGGGAGCTCATCCTGCACTTGCTTAAGCTGTTACTCGTCGCTAATCCCTTTTCTGCGGCTGGGTCTGCCCAAGCCAGCGAAGCCAAGCACCTGAATACTTGTTTGGTCATTCAACCATTGTGGCTTTAGAGGAACAGCTTGAGAGTAATTTTGTCAGTGAAATCTCTGTGTATGCATATGAGTGTACGTGTCTATATATAATTTCCACCTAGATCAGTTTAATTTATTGATGTATAAAAGCTCTCACAGTTTGCTGTTCATCCTGCATTGTTCTTGTACATGGACAAATCACTCTTCAATGCTGTGTCAGAAACAACTATTTATGGCCTGGGGAAGGTCTCATTTTTCATTATGTTTTATCATTCTTCTTTATACTAATTACAAATTGGGACTTTTTGTTTATTTCCTCAAACCACAGTGGTTTGGCAGTATTTCTAGGTGCTTTGCAAGGCAATGCAACATGCAGAGAAGAGAGGTGCTTACCGAGAGGTCTTGTTTTTCCCATGCACAGGGCTGCCAGCATTATGGTTGCATGGAGGCACCCACATTTTTCTTATTCTGCCAAGTTATGTGTATGAATGCTATTTAACGTTCATTGTGAGGAGGGTAGTTTGGAGGACTTCTAAGGACCAGTTTGGTCGCAGAGCTGTTTTATTTGATGAAGTCTGTTTTGTTTGATGGGGTCTGTAAAGGGCGTCTTCTTAGAAGCTCTTACAAGAGCATCTCTTCTTGCACCTAATGCACCACCGTCTGTCACCCCAGGGCTGTTTTGTACCTCGGGGACTGTGGCAGAGCGTATGCTGCTGCGTGGTGCTGCAGAGTGGCTGTGTGGGGAGAGCTGGGCAGTGCTGCGGCAGCTCCTGTATTTGTCACCTGGCTCCCGCAGCAGGACCAAGTGCACAGGGAAGCCACCGGGAAGAGGCTATGAGCCCTCGTGCTTCCTCCCTACTTTGCTGCAACCTCCCAGGCACCTGATCTGTCATGCTGTCCTAAGGAGGAGTAATAGTAATAATATGATTTTTTTCTAGAGATTTCTGAACTGTACTGCCACATTCAAAATAATTAATAAAACTGTACTGCCACATTCAAATAATTAATTAAAAAAAAAATCCAAGCATTCCAGGCCTATATTTCTTGAGGATTTTTTATTAACATGAGTCACTGAACACTGTTATTAAAATAAAAACTATTGTCCTAGTTGCTACAAACAGAGACAATGTTTTATGGCAAAATTTATTTTAGCTGCAGCTGCGTAGAGTCTGGTGCTTTTTATTGAGTCAGAGAGAGCCAGGATTTGAACAATACATTAGTGCAAAAGGAAAATCTCATAATTTTGTTGCTTGATATGGTGATCCATCTGTAATTCAATATCATCAGTCTTATATCAGATGGTAATAAAATCATTGCGAGCCGAGGTACAAATCTGATGGTTATGTTTTTAAAACTGAATGGAGGCCTTTTCACCCCTTTTTGCTAAGAATACAGAAATTGCTTTTGCTTGATCCAATTTCACATTAGGACAAAAAGTAAATTTCAGACTACATTTCATTTTCAGATGTAGGATATAAAATCATAAGCTACAAAAGAAAGTTGTGCACTGTTCCTATCCTTTGTCTCACAATAAAACAACAACAAAAAAAACGTGGAGAAACCCAGGAATTTTCATAGGGAAAAAAGTCCCACCATGTAGGGGTGAAATCAAGACTCTGTGCACCTTCCTATAGAATACACTGTCGACTTACTTATTTAAGGAGCAGTGATTTTCCTCCTGGAAGGTCAGGAGAATATATCCCCTGCCTACCTCGGTTCCTGCCTGTGGTTCTTACTGAATGCACGATCTTTCATTCACTGCCCTGATCGGCTGACTAATGGATATTAAGGCTGGAAGATAGCTCTAGTTGTTTAGTCTGACCAATATGCCATGTGTTATAAAGATTCACCCTGACCCATTAATCTATAATTTTTTTTTCAGAAAGACACCCAGTCTTGATTTGGAAAGGCCAAGTGACAGCTGAATATCAATGTCTCTTGGTGCGCTGTTCCAGCTGTCAGCATCCTCACCTGCCAGACTTTGTGTCCTCATATCTCTAAGGTGGAGATGTCTGCCATCCATTCTTGTTATATTTAGTCTGTGACAGAAATGGCTTGTCTTTACTGATGGTTGTATTTCAGCGGGCAGCAAAAGGAGGTCTTATTTGTCTTCTGAGTTCTACAGTTTTAGGAAGCTCTACACTTTCTTATCGCACAAAAAATATATAGTAATTTTTAAGTTATATAATTAATATATTATGCTAAGACCATCTAGCCACAATCAGAAGTTTGTCCCTTATCTTTGGCTGAGGATTAAATCTCAAAAACTGGAGAACTAGCACCTAGCAAAGGACAGTTCAGATAACTGACCTTTTCTTTGGAAGACTTGAGATGGTACATTGCTGGAAAAACATCGTCTGAGCATTTCCAGACAACATAGAAGAAAATTCACTACCAGAGAGATTAGCATGTTGATACACTGATGAAATACTACAAATTCTGACCATGTCAGATCAACCCAGCTGCACTTCTTCAATGGCCCCACATTTCTTCACTGTTTTGTGACGAGTATATTAAAAGTAGAGGAAAAAAAGATCAGAGATCAGCATCCCTGCAGAAAACTCATTCAGACTCAAACTAAGCACAGCTGAAAACCCTTGATGTCTTTCTGTGTTGCCTTTACAACAGGTACATAAATAATCTCTCTTCCACGCACAACTGTATCAGACAAATCCTAACTACTGTAAGAACTCTGTGATAGACGGGTAATTAGTCCTGGCTGTCAGTTATGCTTTCAGGGGTTCTCTTCTTGTTTCTAAGGCAAAATTAGAGTGATTTTTGCTTAGAGGCAACAAAACTCAAGAAATGGCCTTATTGAAATTTAGACCTGATCTCTCAAACAGAAACCCAGAAAGCTGCTTGTGGTCTACTGAACCTCAGTTTGTCCATACCATGGAGGCCACGTGGCCCAGGTGACCAAGAGTACCAACGCTGCTCTTGGAAAGCTGTGACTGACCCGCCATCTGCAAACCTGTAATTGTCACTATATACAGCTAATGCCAACGACCTCCTGCCACTGCCCAGAGCCAGGCTGCCATCCCTGCCATGGTGACAGTCCAGTGCGAAGGAGGGCTCATCTTCACGGTCCCAGCCCTCATCTTTGGATGAAAGTTTGCTGGTGTCACAGACAGCTTGCTTCTGGTCTTGAGCTGGAGGCGCCAAGAGCAGATGCTTGGAGAGGCTTCTGGCAGGATTTTGATATCAAGGAGTGCTAAAGACCTTATATGAGGACTTGTGGACCTCTGTGCACAAAGATCTAACTTTTTTGGATCCTGGTTCGGCAGATAGTTCTGGCTATGTAGATCTGTATATTAGTGAGTCACCCAGGCTCTATTTCTCCCCCTTTGTTCCCTCTCTCCCATTGTTCATCCTCAGGAAGCTTATGACACAAGACATTTACGCCATACTTTTGTAGAGATAGTAATGGTTTTCCTTCCGTTCCTTCTTTTTGCAGAAACCCCAGAGCTTGGAAAATCTGAACTGACGGGCAGAAAGCAGTTGATAGAAGTTATACCCAGCCAAGACATACATGAGCATTAATAATTTCATACCAGTATTAGGAAACACTTTAAGGTTCAACTTCATATTTTAGTCTCACCAGTATTTTGAGCAGCTTGAAGCAGGCTACTAGAGTATAGCATTGTGCTCATGTTTTCTGTTTTGGTCAGGAAGCTTTCAGGTGGTCCAGAAACTTTCTCTTTTTTCCAGCAAGGAAACATCTCTACTGATCCACATTCCTGTCATGTCTAGTATAGACTCTCACAAATCCTTTTTCTTCTGTCTTAATGTGAACACTACAGGAAACCTGAGATTGTACAGCATGCAGCTACATGCCTCATAAACAATGATAGCAAATGTGAGCAATTCACATCTGTGCTTTGCTAACCGTGTTTCATCCTCCTCAATTTCAGAACAGAGTTCAAAAGCCTCAGCATCATCTACAAAGTCATAGTTAGAATAATGATGAACTCTCTGCTTTAGGGACTTCTCCATCCTCCAGAAAGCTCCATGCTCCAGTGAAGGTAATACTTTTGGGACAGGTTCTTGGTTGCTTGAGATGCACAGGGCATCTGCAGTTGAGTATCCCTGTAAAAAGAGGGGAGAGTGGGCTGAGCATGAGCCTGACTGTGAAGTGTATAGCACATTCTTTAAGACCAGGCATTGGTACTAAAGCCAATACCATGGCAGGGGGGTGGAACTAGATGATGTTTAAGATCTCTTCCAACCCAAATCATTCTATGATTCTAATGCATGCTAAAAAAAAAAAAAAAAAAGATGACACCTAACCTCCTCCAATATATATATACACACCCTGCAGTAGGGCAAGGGAATAGGCCAGGCAAACAGGAAGATGGTGTTGCCCCCAGGCTTTACCTTTAGGCTGCTCTTGCCCGATTTTTAAATCTTTCTGGACTGTGCTATCTCATCTGTAAAATGATGGTTTGAAATAGTGCATTTGTCTTTTATCCAGATAAAATGAGATTATGTTAATGAGTGATTGTAAGGGACTGGGATAATACGATGATGGGAAAAATACCATTTGCTTTTGAATCTATGGTCCTACTTGGATAAAATCAAACTTAACGCATGAATATCAAAGATTGTTTTCTAAAATTACAAATGGTGGACAAACAAAGAATTCAAGATATGTTTAATTAAAGCCCTTGGAGCAGCCTGGGTGAAAGTAACCATAAAATTGCTCGTTATCATATTTCTACACTGGACTACAAAGTAGGAGCTTTCCCATTTTTTTCACTCAGCCTTGTTTTCTTTAGAAGGCATGTTCAATGCTTTGATGCTGTTTCTTGCTTAAATGAAAAGACCATTGTTTCTACAAAATGGCACAAGTACAGAGCACATGTCCCACTTGTGCTTGTCTGAAAAGTTACCACGATGGTGCCACGCCGTGCTTACAGGTGTGACCAAGCCACTGCTGCCAGTAGCAGTCCATGCCCTGGTTAAACCTCAAATAATAGCTGATGCTGAAAGAGCTGCTGAGCTGAGGAAACTGCCCCCTCACACTGCTTATCACAAAACAAAGCCGTTAGATCTAGTTTTACATGTAGCAAGCAGCACTAGCAGTATGTCTCAAGTCTGGGGAGATGTTCAGCTCCTTTTATTTTGTCTTAGAGAATCATATTGTAAGAAATTACTTAGTCTAGCTGGGATTTAATAAAGTAGTTCTATTATATTCTATGTTGTGGAAAATTATGTTGAAGGAAGAACATACTCAGCAGGAAAGAGTCTGTGCCCTTTCCTAACGGTTGTCTCCCTCAGGAAAGAGGGCTGTCGGCTGCAAGGACTTGCTGTTCCACTGCTCTCTGGGAGCTTTGGGGTCATGGTTCTCACTGCTATTAATTAATGAGAGTCACTTCTCTGTGTGAAAGCAAGCCCTGCTGGTAGCAGGAAAAATTCAACTTACTCCCTTCCTTCCCTTCTTCAAAGTTTTTGTAATTTTGTGAATGACTGCAATTACTATTTTGAAATCAGTAAGCTCCAAAGTTGTCAAATTACGTATATACTGCTGTTTAAAAACCAAAAAGACAATTTGTGGCAATGTGAAAATGTTACTGGTAGTAACTGGTAGACAGGAAATCAGTCCCGTTACTACTGGAAAATCTGTTGTGATTATCAAGCGAATAGAAAGTTCAGGGATTATTACCAATTAATTTGATATACATGACATTCATTCCCTTTGCTGTACACACTAGCTATTTCTACATTAGCCAATAAAATTAAGCTATCCATAAACCTGAAGGCTCTGCTCTCATATGCAGTTTAATATGCCAATAAGAACAATGCAATTTCCTGAGGATGAATAACTAGAGGCTTGCTGGGAGCTAATGGGCCAAGGTGTGCACAGAAACAATCACACCCTTTTGGTCATTAATCCCTGGGATCAGCATGTTCTGATTATTACTGTGTAATTAGTTAATAAAGCCCCTTTCAAAGCGGAAGAGAACCGCTTTCTCTGAGCACAATGTGCATTGCATCTATCATGATTTATTCATTCTGGATGAATCTGATTCTCATTTAAGAGGATGTATTCTGGGAACTTAACATCTCTATTGCAATGTTTCTGTTGTTTCCAACACTGCAAAAATAAAAGATGGTGACGATATTAATTATTTTAATCTGAAGCAAATTTTTAAGAAGCAACTGACATTGGGAACAGTGTTTTGGGTTGGGTATAAAAACTAGAGGTGAAGGAGGGAAACATTTCAGAGGGAGACATTTGCATGTGTGACTTGGAGAAGATGACATACAATCTGAACAACAAATATTGTCACTTTCTGTTGACCAGAAATGGAGTGATATTTGATTTATTATCTACTATAAAATTACTATTTACTATTAAATGTATTTTTGAAATAACTGCTATGAAGAGTAGCTAGTCTTCAAAAAGAATTATCTTGTGCTGTTTTAATTTAATGCATACGTTGCATGGCATTTATGTGTGAGTTGCCAGGCCAAAGGTTTTGGAACTCAAAATAGCTTAACATTATGCTTTCCATGTAGATTCATTGAACAGAATATTCACAGAAACAAGTACAAAGAGACCTCATTGTTGCCAGGTGAAATTGTAAAATCTTAAATGAATTTTCACAGATAGGGTTTTTGTTGGGTTTTTTCCCCAGCAGTACTGGCCCAGGTTAAGTGATCAACTTCTCAAATTAGAAAACAGATCCTTCCCATTCCTCTGTGGAAGTTTGATGCGTTTAGGTCCTGTTCCAGAAGATGTAGTGAGAATCAAATCCAGCCAAAATTGTCTCAATCCCTGATCAGTAGCAGCATGATCTTCTTCATTATTAAAAGCGTCTTTTTAAAGATACAGATACCATTGTCAGCATCCTGAAATGGGAATGCTGACCATGTCACTGATACTGCTTGCCCAACAGAGCTGTTTTGGGTTCATATAAGCAATGAACAAAAATGTTCCTCTCCCAAACCCATGAGATCAGCAGTAGTCTATTTTAATTACAAATGTCTGCTGGGAAATTAATGGGAGCACCTTTGTAGCCTCTTATTGTATAACAAAACCTGAAGAAGAGTTTGATTAGCTGGAGTGAGCCCAGCGGAGGGCCACCAAGATGCTCAGGGGCTGGAGCACCTGCCCTGTAAGAGGAGCCTGAAGGACAGGGCTGCTTCTGCCTGGAGAAGGGAAGGCTTTGGGGTTACCTCAGAGCAGCCTTCTCCTGCCTACAGGCAGGTCACTGAGAAGACAGAGCCAGGCTCTCCACAGCAGTGCAAGGCAGCAGGATGAGAGACTGTGAGTCTAAGTTGAAACAGGAGAAGCCTACATAATATAAAAAGGGAAATGCTTTCCCCAGTTTTTCTGGGGACAGTCCAGAGTGGAGCAGGTTGCCAAGAAAGGCAGTGGGGTCTGTGTTCTTGGAGCTTTTCAAGATTGGGCTGGAGAAAGCCCCAAGCCACATGGTCTGACCTTCTTGCTGCTGCTGTTTTGAGCTGGTAGGTGCACTGAGTACCTCCTGCCATCCCTTCCAGGCTGAGTTACCCAAGCCCTTTAGAAGAGAGTCCAGGGACATCTCTGTGTTACACCTATTTGCTTAAATTGTGGTGTGCTGAATTTGATAAGCCGTGCAGCCTCTTCTGGTCCTATCCATGTGAGAGTTTTATCTACTTGCTCACTCTGTTATTTAAACCAAGTTTGTAGTTTGAAACCCTTGCTAACCCTTTTTTCCACTCAATGCCTGACTCATGCAGTGGCATGCTCATGCCATACTTTTCTCAAAACTTTCACAGAATCACACAGAATGATAGGGGTTGGAAGGGACCTCTGGAGATCATCTAGTCCAACCCCTTTACCTCAAAACTTCCCATTTTAAGTAATGGTTCTTTCTCACAAGGTAAGAAGCTAACTGAAGATGTTTTATCGCGTACTGCAAACAGCCATTCTTCTAATATTTCTTTTCTATACACCTCTGACTAACCAACATGCTCTCCTTTCTTTAGGTGCATCAGTGTGAGCAGTCTTTAAAAGTCAATTGGATCCCTGGGCGCAACAGAGATCATACCACATATGCAAGGTTGGTACAGACTGTATTTGCATTTGTAGTTAGGTCAAGTGGATGTTTCTTCTTCTGTGATTGAATTTGCTCAGCTTGGGGATTACCTCGGTGAGGATTCTGCTGTGCATATCTGCTCTCTGCTGATTTCTCAAATGAATTGTAACTTATTTACCGTCTTCTGCTGCTACGATGCAAACTTTCTGTATAATTGAGTTTGTTTCATGTTTTAGCTCATTGCTTAGATTATGAGCAAGCTGCTGTGCACTGGAGCTCTATAAACTATAGCTGATGATGGTTTTTCAAATTTCAGGCAACATTTTTCCCTATTATCTTGTAAGAAACATTCCAACTCATTAGCCAATTCATGTGCTTTGAAGATATTTTAGAGCATTCATTTTTCAATCGTGACTTTGTAAAGAACAAAGTCAAGTACATGTTACCACTATTCAAGACTTCCAGCCAGTTACTTTCAGCCACTCAATAAATTAAATCAACTGTCTGGCAAGACTTGTTTTCCATAAAATCACATTGACTCAAGTTAATTATTGCCTTCCTCTAATTCTTTATCAATTAAACTCCTACGATAGATTAGAAAGATTCTACCTAATAGCAACCAACGAAGGTTCAATGAAAAAGCTATTTCTCCAGCTACAACTAAAGAGCATTGACTCAGGAAAAAGGAAGAATGAGGACAAGGAGCACAGAAAAGACAGAAAGCTGGGGGTAAGGCCAGAAAGGCCTCAGCCTTTGAGATTAGCTGTATCTTATTCTTGCCTACAAAGCAAAAACCTTCACTAAATGTTTGGGCTGAATAAAGAGCATCAGTGGCAAATGTGTTGCCATGGCAGATGTAAGATGGCTCATTTTCTGTGGGCTGAATCTCCTACAATTATTTGATTTCCCACTATTTTGCCTGAGATTGCTATCAAATTAAGCCACCATCTGTCATTCTGTTTGCTCCTGCTGAAGTGTGGACAATGTTGCAGCTCTTCCAGTCATCAGGTATTTTCTCTGGCCTCTCCTAAAATTCATTTTGTATAGAAAATCAACTGTCTAGAATCTTCCTCAGAAAATTTATTTCACAACTTGTGAAAAAGTTATCTGGCCCTGTTGACTGAAGTGTTTATCCCCTGTATGTATCTTGGTGTGCTTCTTCGGTTACTGCTGGCCTGGGAATCATTTCATCATTGTCATGAAAATATTTCATCTAGTACCTCATCTTACCTTTTTCCAGATATAAAGCAGCAAATGATTATAGAAAGGATGTTACTAATGAGGTAGAAAGAGCTGTTCAGTAAATAGGTGCCTGTCTTGCTTTCATTATTTTTTTTCTTAAAACACTTAAATGGAAGTTGCTTTGTTCTTTGCCCTGCCTGCCATGGATTTTTATCTAACATTGTTAACTTCTTTTATCACACCTTCCTATACTCTAAGCTAGACATCATATTCATTTTACCTATTCCTCCTTGTTTCTTTATTATATATCTAGCTTCTACGTGGTCTTCATTTATCCAATAGGAACTTTTGCTCAAAAAAATTTCTCTGCCTTGATCGTAGCTTTTTGACCATCTAAAACTTTCCTTAAAGAACTACAATATTCGTTCTTATTCCTTCTCCTTCGTCTGATCTTTTCTGTTGGATGAAGTTGCCTAAAACTTTCCTCATATACAAGAAAAGAACTGTCTCTTTTTTATCAGTACTGACGCTAATCCATGAATCTTACCTTACAGAATTCAGAAAGAACTGGAACAGGTAAAACTTTTAGACCTTGAAAGACTTCTAAATAATGAAACTTTTGGGAGAAGAGAAACAACTTTGTTCCATGATCTTCTAACGCTAAATTAAAATTTATGAACATTTACAGAAAGCTTAAAACCCCACAGAAACACCAGTTAGCAGTCTGAATGGATGACCAGATAAGGATAGGATCCAACAGCATGTCAGGTAGCATCCAAGTCAAAGATGCAAATTTCAGAATAGCAACCTGACTAAGACAATAGTCTTATTGTCTACATATATACTCTTCTAATTGGTTTACCGTGTTCAATCTACTCATATGTGTCAAACGTGGAAAAAAAGAGCCAAAAATAGAAAAGCAAAGTGACTCATAGGTGGTATAATCAGCCTTCAAGCTGCTGTCCAGTCTTTTTTTTTTAATTATTATTATTATTATTATTATTATTATCATCATAATCATAATCATCATCATTATTATTATTTTATTATTATTTTATTATTATTTTATTATTATTTTATTATTATTATTATTATTATTTGTACTCTGGACTGTAGTTTCAAGTCCCTAAGGTGTGCAATGGTGCCTGTGACACATGGTGTAATTCTTCCACCTACATTATACCTGGTTTGTTCCTCTTAAGCAAGTTAAAAGCAATGCTTTTAACATCCAGACATGCAAATCCTCCCACTAGATTTCTGTAATGCCAATGATATTAAATGTCTTATTGTAAATGAGAAATTTCCAATTTTTTTTGCTTCTTACTGCAAGTCCTAGCAATTGGAATGCTATTTATTTTCACTTTTTCTGTCACTGTAGGTCAATTTGCTGAGTTAATGTCTGTGTTACATTTGTCTCCTTTGCATAGTCCCTTATATTTTTAAAGTACTACCCTCCTTACAGCTCTTGCCTCCATTCCCATTAATTATTGCTGCAACACAGGAGATACTGGCTACCCAGTCTTTCAAAAAACTCTTCTGTTTAAGGGTCTGCAAAAAGAAAACCCATTTAACTCTAGTAATATGACTAAAGCTGTGTCTCCATTATTTTTATCCTGTTCCCACCTCACTCTCGGGAACAGAAAAAGTGGAGAAAAATTGTTTTCTCTCAGCTGTCTAGTTTTGTTTGATATCATGTTGGTCCCAAGCTGGTTGGGACCTCATTAGCAGTGTTTTCCTGGATGTCTTCATAATTCTATCCAATTCCTGCAGTTCAAGTAAAAAAGTCAGGATTTGTGCTTTTCTCCTCCAAAGAGACAGCATGCATTATCCCGTTGTTCTTGTGCCACCGAGACAAATGGTGTATAATCTCAGTATTGATAATGGTTGTCTATAATCTTGATATGGCTTCAGAACTTCTCTTGGTTGATTCTTACTTCATACCACAAGGTTGCCTATCAGGTTACATCCTGGTTAGCTGAGTTTTGCTTCTTCAAAGACAGGATTCTTTTCAGTTGACTTGCCAACAACCTGGTAACCATCTGATGTCTCCAGCTGCGTTGAAAACTGTTGCTATTTCTCATCTTTGACTAGCAGTCTCCAGTTTGGAGTGTGCATGAGTATGAGTACTAGGGTATGGAAGAGAATAGTGGCTTTTATCCAGACTTGTAGAAAGTCCTGAATATCACCAAGAACTTGAAGTGTCTTTATTTTGACATTTTAATTAGCTGTTTATTGAACGGGTCATTTGATCTGGACCAACATTGGTATCTACCTAGCTTTGTAGAGTGAAGGAGACTTTAAAACTGGTAAAGGTCTCAGGTGAAGTTTCCTCAGTGGTACGGCTGAGGACAAGGTCACAATTTTTTCCTACAGTTTGGGAAACATAAGGTGCCACTGGGGTTCCCCACACAAAACTGCAGAGCACATCTTTGTTACTTATGCATAAGCAAACACAGGGATGCTAGCAGAGCTAAAAATCAAACTGTATGAGGCTATAGTGACATTTTGTTCTTACTATCTTGTTCTTGACAGTGGATAAACCAGTGCAATCACGGGGATGGGAAATACTGGAAGTTCCTATATTTGGACAATGACTGCTAAATACCCTTTAGAGAAAATACTTCCTTCAGAGGAAGGGACTGTAACAACTGCTTTTAAGACATACACAGGGCAATTTTGATTTTAGTTAATATGATGCCACCTTTGAATTCTGAGCTGCACCTGGGTGTATGAGAAAAGCTTAGACCCATGCTTATTTTGTAAGTAAATAGCGACATTGCAGTGCTATCTGTGAGGCGCGGTCTTGAGCAGCATAGAAGAGAAAGGGAAAGAATTGTGCATAAATGATTATAAAACAGCAAGGGTCCAAAATTACTGTGCAGAAACGAAATTACATTTCAGCTGTGCAAGACTGTGCTATGTATTTTGAGTTATAGCCTGTGTCCCCTTTCACACAGGGAAAGGGAGTAGGTACACCTGATGCTGTAACTCCTCCAAACACTGAGCATCTTCCTCCTGAGCCTTCCTCCTCTTCTGCCAGCTTCAAAGTTCTCAAAGGTTTTCAGAAAGAAAAAAGGAAAGGAAAGAAAAAAAGGCACAGGAACTCTCTAGGAGCTTGACACTTATCCCTACATGCTGGTGTGAAGACTTCCTCGGGTACTTGCTTATGAATGGAGCAAGAAGCAGCCTCTGCCCAGCCTGAGGTCCCTCAAGGACTGCAAAGCTGAACTGAGTCACATCCCTGTGCCCCAGTGCATAAAGGCAAGAGTAGATCTGTTTCCTTGTTGCCTACAAATCTTATGCCTTACGTATTCCTCGGGCAAGCCAACCATAAAAGCAACTGTATTGGGGAGCAAAACAAGGAAAATGGCTCCCAGTGAGTTTCTGACTGTTTTTACCAGGACACTGTGAACAGCAAGCCGGAGGCAGTGTGCCTTGGCTTTGCGATGTGGCTGAGGGACTGGATATTGATATGAATGAGAAAAAGGAAAGATTAAGAGAAGTTGCTAAGCAACCAGAGGAAATTATTCTTGGAAATGACATTTGGACTGAAAAGGGCCAATGTCTGATCTAAGCCTTCCTGCTGCAGAGGGGTTAACCTAATAAGAGTGCTATGCACAGTTATCTGCAGCGGGCTCTTCACCTTCCTAAATGGAAGTTACTTAATAGCAAGAGAACTAATTTGAAGATGGAAACTGTAACTCACAGAAGTGAAATGGGCTAAGATAAAACTAAGGGGAAAAGGCGGAATAATAACTGCTTTCAGCGAGAGAGGTGAAGCCCTATCATTGTTGCAGCTGGAGCACAGACAGCAGTGTTAGAAAGAGCACATCACTGTTCAGCACATCAAGTTGCATGCAGTATGTTTACAAGTGGCATGTTTGGTATTTTTTGTTTGAGAATACAATATGACAGTATAGTAATATGTTGGGAAACATAACACCATGCAAAAAGGAACAGAAGTATAATGGATTGCAACAGTCACTTGCGCACTGGCCCCCTGAATTCATGTTCAGTATAAAGGACATATATACCTCATTCCCAATGGCAAAGAAGAGTGGAACTAGTCCTCTGATAGCATCGCATAGATAATCTGATAGCACGCTCATATATATTTGTGTGTATGTATGCCACACACAGGAATGTATTATTCAGTGTTGCACTGGCAAGGCCAACATCTTTAAAAGAAGCTAGGGATCAGACGAGATCCACAGCAGTGACAAGGCGCCTAATGCACCTCTAATTTCAATGGGAAATTGAGTATTTGGTATCTCAGGGATTTGGCCAGAGTTCATACCAAATGGTTTAGACTCTCATTTCCAATTCTAGACAGAGTCAAGAGTCCAGGAATGAAGCTTTTATTTCTAATAGCTCTAACAATCAAAATGTCTTACGGACAATAGCTTGAGCTGGCAATGTCTTTTATACTACTGTAAATTGCCTTATGGTACTGTGAGGACAGGATTAGTTTATTCTTGTGAATGAGAGAAGTGCAAGAGAACTGAGCCAAGTTCTTGCTTTCACCTGGATTGAAGGAAGCTGTGGGCAGCCCCAGGGAGGAAAGAACAGGCTCACACTAAGATCATGAAAGATCCTCTTTCTATGGTCCTATCTCTCACATTTCTGATTTAACTGTGTTGTCTTGCACCAGCCATTTAATGGAGCTCCATGTTTTGGGCTAAGTAATGTTAAGTTTTTTACTAACTGGAACCAATAAGCTAATTTTGCACCTTTCTGTAGTATGGACTGGTATGAAAAGACCATATCAATACAGATGCTTCTTGTAAAATCACTGAAGCAAGAGGTAGCAGCCTTTTTGTTATGAAATCAGCACATCAGCATCAGCAAGGAAAAACACACCTTTAAAAACAAAGAACACTATTGTGGTTTAACTTTGAAGCTGATCTCATGAAATGTTAAGGTCTAAATGGACTATCATCATCTTATCGCCTTTTGCTCTCCCTGTAGCCTCAGAGATAGATGAGGGGAGTTGGCATTTCTGATTCTTGAATTTCTTACTCACCTATCTTCTACTTCAGCACATGTTATACGCTTACATCTCTGCTGCACCAAGAAAAATAATGCCAAGCTGTCCACGTTTGTTGTCAACATTTTAAAGCATGCGAAAATCCTGAAATATTAAGCATTGGCTATGCATCTGAAAAAAACTTGTTTGAAATGATGAACCAATTTTTGATTGAAATAGCCTGTTTTGCATCTGCAGACACTAGTCCATTTTCCTCAAATAGTTCTATCAAAGATGATTTCCCTCAAAAATGAAAAGCCAGTTGGAAGAAGAGAAAGTAGGTAAGCTTGTTTTCCAGTTTATGAATAAAAATAAAGTGTGGAAGTGAAATTTATTGGTTCTAAAATCTTGAAGGACATAGTCACCAGGAATAATCTGTTCAGTTCATTGCATTTCTTAATAAATCAGTTTTTAATGTAGAATATGACTTGATAAGCTTATTTTTTCTTTTGTGTCCAGCAAATTAAAGGCAATTTAACAAATAAAACTACCCTTAAATTCTGCTGCATGTAATTTAGCTGACTTCCAATTTCCATCTAAATGTTGCTTTGACATATCACAAATATGAAGTTTCTCAGAGACAGGGTATATGCTGTTTACATTTATGTAAGCAGCTATTGAATTGTAAATAGTTATGTAGCTTAACATAGTTATTCAGTCTTATTTAATCTTGTGAAGACATTGTATGCAACCTTGTGTTATCAAGAATTAGGAAATCTAGTGAAAGAACTACAGTAGTTGAAAGAACTACAACAGCTGAAAATTCACATGTAATTATAGCTTCCCAACAGGAGTCAGCTTTTCTTTAGGAAAATAAAAAGAGAACAAGATTAAAATGCATGACAGCATGAATGAACACCTCTTCTGTGGTGTTGGTATGGTATTTTACATCAATTCATCCTGAAAATACTGTGTAGAGCAGGCTTTTGAGTCAGTCTGGCATATTTCGAGCATTATTAAATGTTAGAAACACTAAAGCTGGCATGGTGGGGTGTGTCTTTGCCTTTGCTAAGTAGCAGTGAAATACACCTAATACTGCTAAGGAGCCAGGAAGCCAACGCAGCAGGAAAAACAGGGGTTGGAAATTGTGGGGCAAAGGTGCTAATGGAGCTTGAGTGCATGTCCATTTTCACCAGCATGTCCCACATCAGAGAGCTGCCTCTCCCAGCCCAACGCACAGCAAGCACAGGGCTTGTGGCAGTGCAACGGTGGGATGGGCTGCAGCCTGATGTGTACAGCCTGTGGGCTGTGTTAATGACTGCACCAGAAACCATTGCAGGTCCAAGTCTACAATGATATAAAATTGCTAGAAACAAGCAGTACCAAAACTGAAGAAGCTTTAACCCTCATCTCTGATTAAACCAGTTCTGAGAAAGTATGGATATAAAAGTAGCTCTAACCTTGTGCATGGCCAGTGTCCGCGCAGCCCCAGGCACTGATGCAGGGGATGAGCCGGCAGCAATATTGCCTTTGCCGTCCCCTGAGTTTTAACACCAGGGGGGCTGACTTGGGCCAGGGAGCAGCACTAGGATTACTTTAATACAATAATTGGTAGTAATTTTTACCAACAGAGAACGTGCTCTGACCTCTCCTGTTCTAGCTGGGGAGTTGGATGTAAGTAAGCTTATATCTTACTTAAGATGTAAGATGTGGCTTAACTCTGGGGTCACAGGGTTTTCTGCCATTAAAGATGTCTCCCACTCCAGGGAAATCTCCTGCTTCCAGAAGGGCGGCTTTCTGGCCTTTTTTGACATTAAAGCACTACTCCCACTGTAATGGGATTGACCTGATTTTGATTAGGCCTCTATGTCTGCAGCCATGAAAACAGAATAAAATGTAGGGGAGAAAAGGAAAAGAGAGAAAACTTATCAGAGTTTCTACTGTATATTTTTTCCTATATTTATCCATTTAAAGCACCACGTCTTTCCAGCAAGGTTAGCAGGTGAAAGCAGGAGTTTGGCACTCCCTTTGTTTGCTAACATTAAATGATGTGCTGTGCAGGGGTGCAGTTCAGCACCATGCGGCAACCCCAATCGTTTGTCCCGGAGCTCGAGGAACCAGGGGGTCACAGGCCACGTGTTGGTGTAATGGCGAATACCCCAAATGAGCCTCTCCATGACCATGGCAGGCGGTAATCACAGTTATAAGGTCACAATGTCAGTCTCTCTAGCAATGAAATGTTGTAGCATTGAAGCATTACAAATAACACACTTCAGACTTAACTCTTTTTTAATGACAAAAATCCCCAGTGAATCTGCTTAGATTTAAGACAAGCAGGAACATCCAGTGAACAGTGTTTTAAAGTGTTACAGGAAAACTTTTAAAATTTATTTGCACACATCTGCTGTCTTGCTTTTCACGCTGTTATGGCATCTAACTATTCATGAAAAATGCTGACAGCAAAAGTTAGGCTTCACACACAAGAGAGTGGTAGCTCGAAATACCACAGCTGGTTTCACAGGAGGCTGCAGCCTGCCAGCTGTGCTGGTCAGGGGATCACAGACATGAGCAGGGTCTCTGACAGCCCAGTCTGGTTTTCAGCTGCGATATCTGCTTGCCTTCAAAGCTCTGCTGTGGCATTTGTGTCCCAGTGTCATGCACACCCTGCCAGTCCACAATGTCAGTGGCCCCACCAAGGTGGAGCCCCCCCAAGGAAGATGAAGGATGGTGGCTGCTGGCCACACTACCTAGTGCCCAGGAGAGAGGACACACTCAAGCACATTGTCTCCTTTTGGAGGGCTCTGAAGGATGCCCAGGTGTGGGGAGGAAGAAGCTGAGAGCCTCCCTGGACTCACTCAAGAGTTGCACCAAACTGGTGTGAAGGCTGGGACTTTGGGCAATACCTGGGTGTTAGTTGGTAACATGCTGCTGTTCCTTGAAATTTTCCTTTGCATTAGGCGGTTGCTAACCTGGTGCTGACTGCAAGTCCAACAGTTGCTTTAGATGGTAATCTCAGAAGCCCTAGAATTTTCTTAAAAGTCAGCATCAACTGAAAAACTGAAAATGAACATCACTATCAGGATCTGTTTATGTGTGAGTAACAGAAATTTGAGCTTTTTAAGATGTTATTGCAGTTGCATTAGTAGAGGTTGTGTATGATTATGTTATTTCATCTGACAGCACTTACAAGTTCACAAATTGAAAAACATAATGAAATAAAATGTCGTTTTGCTTGCTGAAAAGCAATGGTGCCCTTCCTCCATTGTGTGTCTAGATTTTCAGTGCAACAGGAATGCAACAGCCACACTATTGGGGCCTTTTGGAATAAGGATGCTAAACAGATTTGAATCTGGCAATACAAGTAGTATTTGCTTCATTTCATTTATGTTTTTATGCTGGCATACAATAAATATCACATCTAGATACACACAAGCACCTGGTGCCTATTTGCTTATGTGTTGGTAATGGCACTCAAGCTCAGTTTTGGCTGCTTTTGCCCCCTCTGAGCAGCATAAACACTTACGAAAGATGTCTGCTGCTGCTGCTTTCCCCCAGCACGTGAGTTTCTGCACCTTCGCTTGAGATGGGCTGTGGGGCTGCCACCACTCTGCAAAGACCCTCCTTCTCTGCATGGAGCCTCAGCGGCACGGATGCCGGAGATCTCACCTCTCCGCTTCCTAATGCTTGCCTCCATCATGTTGAGATTTTAACCATTAAATTTAACCATTCTAAATTACCAAACAGGGTATTTTTAATTACAATTAAAAATTTTAAATTACCAACCCAGGGAGCGCCTCTCCCCTCGGATTGCTTTTGCCACCCACGAGAGGTTGTGCCCGTGATCCCCATGAGGGCAGTGCTGCCCAGGAGCCCGCAGTCACAGCCTGGCTGGCTTTTCCCCCATCACCACCTGTAGTTCAGTAATTTTTTGTTTTGCTTTTTTTGTGCGTGTTGGTAGTAGTAAAGTGTAACCCCAGAGTCACTTGGGCAGTAATTACGCTCCTCATGAAGTATAATAACACTCAGTATTTCCCAGGGGGGTGAGGCAAATCTTACATTTTTCAGTTCCAACCCCACTGTGAATAGAGCATTTTCCCTGTATTGTGAAAACACAATGGCCCCCCACTATGAGACAAACATGCTGGGGCACTCTTGTATATAATTATTTTAGTGATGCTCTTTGCCTCTGCTTTCGGGTGGATTGCAGAACAGTTTTTTGAGGCAGGAATCAGTGCTTGTGTTAGGGCTGGGGTGAAGGTTGTAAAGAGGAAACAGGGACAAGGCAGAGAGGAACACCTTCAGATGAGCTTTGCAGAGAACAAAGTGGCTTGCATCCTTTTAGTTTCTGTGAAAGAAGCATGAAAAGAAGTTTCTTGCTTTTTTATGTGGGTAGAGGTGTATGTGTCCATATGTATGTATATATATGGTTTTTTATATATAAAAAAAGTCTTGAATGATTCTTAAAACACCTTCTCAGGGAAGAAGGACTTATAAAAATCAAGCAGCTGGAAATTAAGAGGAAGGAAAGTCATCCAGGCTGTTTAAAATCCTAAATCTCATTTATGGTCTCTTTTAAAACAGGCTGATTGAATATGTGAGTGTTCCTCGTAATAAATAGATGTATTTTACTGTGCTGTCAGATTATCTCATGGGAAAGATACCAGAATCTTAAAAGCAATCATACTCTGGTTATCAGTGACAAACTCTATTGATTTATTTTTTAAATTAAAATGTAACTGGGAAGGTACAATATTTGCTTTTAAAAGATGACAATTTTACTGACTTGTGTGGGTTGAGAATAAAAGAGGCAGCTGATGGAAAATCTGCAGATCTGACTGAAGAATCAAACAGAAAATTATTCCTGCATGAGCTGAAGCATAGACCAAGAGCCCAGTGTGCTGTGTTTATGATGGCTGTTAGTGATCTGGGACCAGACAGGAGGCAGGGATTAATAATATTTTATTGCTGTTTAGGGAAATTTCAAATGGAGCCATTGTGATCCTTTTCTGGTTAAAGTTTCATCAGGGAATGAGAAATGACTCTTCTATATAGTGAGTAAAGAAGCAGGAACTTCTTGCAGATGGGTTTTGCATGTCGATTGGGAATTGGTACCTTTAGGGCTAACGTGTGTTTATGATGCATGGTACAGGCACAGAAGACTACCCATCAGGCATTTTTTCAAGTCACATAGGCCAGAGAAAAATGTTCAGGAAAGAACATGTATGTCATTGAGAGAAATTTGCAAATCTGCAACACAATTCAATATGAGCCAAAGAACAAGAAAAAAAAATTTAACAATCCCCCAGATACGTACTTAACTGCTGCTAGAAGAGGTGTACCAGGGCTGGAAACTCATCTCAGAAATGTCAAGCACAGACATTTCACAGATGCTTTTCCATTTCTATGGCAATAAGAAAGGAAGGGAAAGCAGAAAGTGTAGAATTCAGGACATAAAAAGTCCAACGATAAGCTGCCTTGAAGGGTCCAGCAGCGCAGCCTGTTCACTGTTTCTTTCCTGAGGTGCAGGGAGTCACTCCACAAGGGACAGTGTTTGTCTGCCATCATCCCATCTGACCTTTTTGATCCAAGGAAGAGAGGGGACATAGGACTGTGCTCTTCTCTTGGCCTCTCCCCTCGTGACAATCTGTAGCTTTGTGGGTTTGCGGGGAGAGGAGAGTGTCTGGTGGACCTTAAGTTTGTTTCAGGAGTTTTGAGGATGGAAGAGGGAGGGATATGGAGAACATGCACTTTTGGAGTGGGCATCCACCAACCTGCAGTCACTGGCCGGTGCTGGGGTGCAGCAGGTGCTGCTGTCTGCTCTGTGTACCACAGTCTCCACACAGACCCCATGGCTGTGTCTGGATTTCTTTAAACTCATCTTCTTCTCAGGCTTCTCAGATGATGGATTTAGTCATTGCTATTTTGCATCCATGTACTCCTAGAACTGGGGTGGTATTGCAGAGTATTGGTGGAAAAGACTGCCTCCAACTCCTCTAAGGGAACTGCAACATGCAGACCCACTGACAGCCTGTTTCGCCTCTGAATTTAATTAGTTTTGCTAGGACTGATGCAAGGCAGTGTCGAAATCAGTCTGCTATTATCCCATAGTCTGTTTGCTTCTCTGTGCAGCCCTGAACATACACTGAAAAACCGTGAGCAGCCTCACTAGGATGCTGAAGAAATTGGTATTTATGAACAAGCTAAAGGGTAAAAGATTAAGTCAAAAACTTCTCTCTAACAATTGCAGGCTACTTCTTTTAATTAAAGTAACAAAACGAAATAAAGTCATGCCATTTAAAATGAGCTTGCCAGAAGCAAACAAGTGGACATGAGGCATAATGGCTAATAAAAAGGATAGACTGCTGATGAATAATAAAACTTTTGGCATGTCTAGCTCATCCTTTAACTACTCCTATAAGGAAGGGGTGTCAAAGAAAAAAAATATTGGGTACCTTGAACTATTTTTTTTACTCTTTCAAGTACAATAAGCTGCAATCCAGGGAAAACATAATCTACACAGGCTTATTTCCATTGTGATCCTTTCATACTTCATATTAAAAGCATATACAAATTTGTAAAAATACATATACAAATAATAAGCAGATGAGCATTAGAACAACTGAAATGGGTTGCTATTTTCCACAGGTCTGGTTCTCCTTTGCAGAGGTTTTATACCAGAAAAACCTTATTCACATCTGTGTATTTATATATACAAAAAGGACATTTGGGTTTTTCACTAGAAGGACCTGAAGACCCTTTGGCTGCCCGTATGAGAAGGACCCATGCAGCCTTTCCTTGTGTTTAAAGAGGATCAGCTTCTCCATTTTAGCACCTTGTGCCACTTTGCAGGGGGAGTTAGCGTGCCTCTCTGCAGAGAGCAGAAGACAGGTGCATGCCATAAAACTGAATCAGAATTTGCATCCCAAATTAAAGAAAAAGATATCTGAGCTTGCTGGTAGCACCAGGCATGCAATTAGTCCCACAGACTTGGTGATACTATTCACATGAGTAAAGATCTTTTGTAACTCATAAAAGAAATTAGACACGTTTAACTATTTTGTAGTGATAGGGCCAGGTAGCATATCTTGAACCTCTGAGGGATTGCTGTTTGATGTAAAAATCTGTGTTTGATTATGTTGGGTTTAAAAAAGGGGAATGGGAGAACAAGCCTGATTTTGGTACTGCATATCAGTCAGGTAACAAATCCTAAAGTTTTTTTTGATCCAATATTTAGCATAAATCCAGGCTCATATTACTGCAAGAATTTACCACTTCAGGGCAAAATATTATAAAAAAAAATTTTCAAAATTATGCCTTACAGTTTTATGCTCTTTTTAAGTTAAGAAACAGCTGACAGCTTATAAGAATTTTGGTAGATGATTATCATAAGAAGTTTTAAGTGAGAGCTCTCCTAGAGAAGCTCCACAGAAAGATAACTTTTAAAATCAGGACAAAAATACGAGGTAAAGGTGGGTGGCCTAATAAGTAGGAGATGCTCTGCACTAAGACTCTACTGTTAGTTTTCCGAAAGGATGAGGCCCAAAGAAAAACCAAAAAAAAAAAAAAAAAAAGAGGATGAAAACATTTAGAATCATAGAATCACTTAGGTTGGAAAAGACCTTTAATATCAAGTCCAACTGTAAACCTAACCCTGCTAAGTCCACCACTAAACCATGTCCCTAAGCGCCTCATCCACACTTCTTTTAAATACCTCCAGGGATGGTGACTCAACCACCTGCCTGGGCAGCCTGTTCCAATGTCTGACAACCCTTTTGGTAAAGAAATTTTTCCTAATACCCACTCTAAACCTCCCCTGGTGCAACTTGAGGCCATTTCCTCCTGTCCTGTCGCTAGTCACTTGGGAGAAGAGACCAACACCCACCTCTCTGCAACCCCCTTTCAGGTAGTTGTAGAGAGCGATGAGGTCTCCCCTCAGCCTCCTCTTCTCCAGACTGAACAACCCCAGTTCCCTCAGCTGCTCCTCATAAGACTTGTGCTCCAGACCCCTCACCAGCTTCGTCGCCCTTCTCTGGACACGCTCCAGCACCTCAATGTCCTTCTGGTAGTGAGGGACCCAAAACTGAACACAGGATTCGAGGTGCGGCCTCACCAGTGCCGAGTACAGGGGGGACAATCCCCTCCCTGCTCCTGCTGGCCACACTGTTTCTGATACAGGCCAGGATGCTGTTGGCCCTCTTGGCCACCTGGGCACACTGCTGGCTCATCTTCAGCCGGCTGTCAACCAACATCCCCAGGTCCTTTTCCGCCGGGCAGCTCTCCAGCCACTCGTCCCCAAGCCTGTAGCATTGCATGGGGTTGTTGTGACCAAAGTGCAGGACCCGGCACTTGGCCTTGTTGAACCTCACACAATCGGCCTCAGCCCATCGATCCAGCCTGTCCAGATCCCTCTGCAGAGCCTTCCTACCCTCGAGCAGATCAAGACTCCCGCCCAGCTTGGTGTCATCTGCAAACTTGCTGAGGGTGCACTTGATCCCCTCATCCAGCACAAACTTATGCAAGTGCAAAAACCCCAAGCGGTCTAGAAGCTTTTGCAAGTACAAGGCAAGGCGGCTATTGCCTAATGTGCTGAAATCAAGCAGGTTGGATTCAGAGTATAACATCTTAGGTAGTGCTCCAATAAGTGAAAAGGTGAAAGCTTAAAGGATGATGGTAAATGAATTCCTGCCTGGGAAAGGCAGGAACTCTGGTTACCTGTGGTTAGCCAGGCTTGGAGAAACGCTGACCGGTGCTGCCAGGAGTAGTGATACAACTGGGCTGACCCCAGCCACCCAGCTCTCCGGAGTACTTCACGAACCCACATCGTCGCTGCAATTTCAGAGCTGACCCCTAAAAATAAGGGATGGTCTAGTGGTCTTTTCTAAGTCTTTCCCCACTACTTACTGACTTTTCCAGGCTGTAGATGCTGGTGTTGCACCCAAGCCACAGGGCTGGGAGGTGCTGGCCTGGGGGTGTTTTCCACCTCGCAATGTACCAAAAGAAAATCCTCTTCACAGGGCAGAAGTTCATCCTGATGCTGACGTGGCAGGGAAGGGCCAGGGAGAGGTGATGCTCCCTGCCTGCTCTGCCTCTGCATCAGGCCTGGCATGGGCAGCATGTGCTCAGGGATGTGAAACACAGGTGCATTGGTTCCAGCACCAGCGGGTGGTGACCCCTGGGGAGATCCCAGCATATCCACACTCCATCCTCACCTGTTGGTCAGCAGGTCTTCCTTGATTTCTGTGTTACAGGATCCGACACTTCCTACACAAACCACTGCATTTTCAGCAGTGGAATGAATGCTCATATTTCAGAGGTTTTATGGATTTCCAGTAAGAGTAAACTAGGAGTGGGGATAAAATGTTGACACGAGGGAGTGCTTGCTTGCTTGCTTGCTTTTTGCAACCCACAGGTGTTAGATCTGCACCTGAAAAGCACCTAAAAAGCATTGGTTCAGGGAGACTGATGCGTAAACAGCAGCTTTCGCTCACAAAACCTCAGCTTCCAAAGCAAATTTCACCTTAACTAAAACAGTAATTTTTTCCAGGAAAATAGTGCTCTCTGTCATAATTGCATTTGGCAAGCCTCAGTAGCTTTACAGTTATTATTTAGAAACACAGCATTTGCCAAAACGATACAATCGTAAATGCAAGTCTCTCTACTTCAAAGAGGAAACAGCTTTGAAATGAAGTTTGGCAAATTTTGGCAACCTCTGTAACAGTGAATTATTATTGAAAATATTTTTTTTCTACACAATTACCCTGTTTTCTATGAGAACTTCTGCTGAGCCAGCTGAGGGACAGCAGACGCAGTGGTACCAGTTTCATGAGCTACGGCAAAGCCTTGGTAAAGTATTAACACACATCTACAGCTGTCACCTAGGCGCTGACTGACTTAAAATAGATTATTCTTTGCATACTGAGCATTTGGCTAGCTGAACTGAGATGCTTAGATTATTTGATTGATTTCCATTTCTGTGATAATCCCATGTTTGTTCAGTCTTGCCTCATGTTTGATGACAGGGATAGTTATTTGGGCTCCAGAGTTTTCCTCAGCCCCCTCCGTATATTGTGTGTACAACAGTTGGCATTGCAGTTTGGTTTGTTGCTTGGAGACAGCTGCAGGGATGCACAGCGGCATAAATCACACCTGACTGTTGCTAAGGAAATAAGACTGTCTCCTGCTTTTCCTTCAGGCTTTGTAATAGGAGAGGCAAACAAAATTCCTATTCAGGATATTTAAAATATTGCTTTAATTTAACAGAATTGAAAAGGAAACTACATAATGCACATCTGTAACAGCTTTCTTGAGGAACAAGTATTGCATTTTCTTTTTTCTGGTGGTGATTACTGGAAGCACAAGATTTGAACACATTGTGTGATGGAGGAGAATAATTAGACACAATCTGGATTTGGGCATAAAAACTCAATAAACTTTTTGGAGGGTTTTTAAACTTGCAGGTTTGTGCCTGCTGCTCACCCTAACGTTTATGGAGTTTCAAAGAAAAAAATAAGAAGTTCCTGATACCAAAAGGTTGACTGTCAAAGTGAAAATCAGACTTAAGAAGCTAGTTTTTCCTTCAGGAAGACCATAAAATAAATGAATTTGTCAAGCTAATGAAGAATCACAGATGCATATCACAATTGTCTTTGATAAAATGCTCGTTAAAGAGTTAGCTAAGAAAATATATTTGGGGAACAACAAAGAATCTGTGAACACATTTCTCAGTCTCTCCCAGCTTTCCCTTAGCTTCTTTCCCGAGAGGAAACTGGGAAGCGGCGCGAGTGCGAAGGCTGGTTGGATGGACCTATTGCTGCTCCTGGTCCCTCAGAGCAGCAGGAAGGAGTCGGGCATCCTCTGCTCTAAATTATTTTCTCCCTTTGGTGAAAGCGGTATGCAAATATCTCCTTTTTTGTAAACACAACTTCACAATGTGCAGCTTATGTTATTTTGCCCTTTTTCAAATAAGACAAACTTTCTCATCTTTTATCTTTTGCAAAACGCATGTAAGTCCCTAATCAGCACAGCATATCAACTCTATGCGTTGCGTCGTGTTGGAAACAAAGTTCATCACTACGGGGAAACACATCCTTGGAAACTTTACTCTTGAAAGGTATTAAGAGGTTCAGAGGTACCTAAATATTTAGAGTCTGTTACCAGTACTGACACTGATTTGCAGGTCTTATAATTATTTCTTTATGTCTCATTTATTTATTTTGATTTATAAAACCAACAAAAGAAGAACCTACACCTGTCCCTAAGCATTCCTCATAACTTTTGAGATGTGTCTTAGAATAACAGAATCACAGAATCACTAAGGTTGGAAAAGACCTGTAAGATCATCAAGTCCAACCATCAACCAACTAACACCTCCATGCCCATTAAGCCATGTCCCACAATGCCTCGTCCACATGTTCCCTGAATACCTCCAGGGATGGTGACTCCACCACTTCCCTGGGCAGTTTATTCCAGTGTGTCACCACTCTCTCAGTAAAGAACTTTTTCCTAATATCCAGTCTGAATCTCCCCTGGCGCAACTTGAGGCCATTTCCTCTTGTTCTGTCACTAGTCACTTGGGAGAAGAGACCAACACCCACCTCTCTGCAACCCCCTTTCAGGGAATTGTAGAGAGCAATGAGGTCTCCCCTCAACCTCCTCTTCTGTAGACTGAACAACCCCAGTTCCCTCAGCCGCTCCTCATAAGACTTGTGCTCCAGACCCCTCACCAGCTTCGTCACCCTTCCCTGGACACGCTCCAGCACCTCAATGTCCTTCTTGTAGTGAGGGGCCCAAAACTGAACACAGGATTCGAGGTGCGGCCTCACCAGCGCCGAGTACAGGGGCATGATCACCTCCCTGCTCCTGCTGGCCACACTATTTCTGATACAAGCCAGGATGCCGTTGGCCTTCTTGGCCACCTGGGCACACTGCTGGCTCATCTTCAGCCGGCTGTCGACCAACACCCCCAGGTCCTTTTCCGCCAGGCAGCTCTCCAGCCACTCGTCCCCAAGCCTGTAGCGTTGCACGGGGTTGTTGTGACCCAAGTGCAGGACCCGGCGCTTGGCCTTGTTGAACCTCATACAGTTGGCCTCGGCCCATCGATCCAGCCTGTCCAGATGCCTCTGTGGAGCCTTCCGACCCTCGAGCAGATCAAAACTCCCTCCCAACTTGGTGTCGTCTGCAAACTTGCTGAGGGAGCACTCGATCCCCTCATCCAGATCACTGATAAAGATATTAAACAAGACCGGCCCCAAAACTGAGCCCTGGGGGACTGCGCTTGTGACCAGCTGCCAACTGGATTTCACTCCATTCACCACAACTCTCTGGGCTCGGCCATCCAGCCAGTTTTTTACCCAGCGAAGAGTGCACCTATCTAAGCCACGAGTCGCCAGCTTCTCCAGGAGAATACTGTGGGAGACAGTGTCAAAAGCTTTACTGAAGTCCAGGTAGACAACGTCAACAGCCTTTCCCTCACCCACTGGGCGGGTCACCTGGTCATAGAAGGAGATGAGGTTGGTCAAGCAGGACCTGCCCTTCATGAACCCGTGCTGGCTGGGCCTGATCCCTTGGTTGTCCTGCACGTGTCCTGTGAGCGCCCTCAGGATGAACCTCTCCATAATCTTCTCTGGCACCGAGGTCAGGCTGACAGGCCTGTAGTTCCCCGGATCCTCCTTCCGGCCCTTCTTGTAGATGGGCGTCACGTTGTCAAGCCTCCAGTCATCTGGGACCTCCCCCGTTAACCAGCACTGTTGGTAAATGATGGAGAGCGGCTTGGCAAGCTCCTCCGCCAGCTCCCTCAGCACCCTTGGGGGGATGCCATCAGGCCCCATAGACTTGTGAGAGTCCAGGTGGCATAGCAGGTTGTTAACTGCTTCCTCCTGGATCATGGGGAGTTTATTTTGCTCTCCATCCTTGTCTTCCAGCTCAGGGAGCTGAGTACCCTGAGGATACTTGGTGTGGCTGTTAAAGACTGAGGCAAAGAAGGCATTAAGTACCTCAGCCTTTTCCTCATCCTTTGTGACAATGTTCCCCTCCGCATCCAGTAAAGCATGGAGATTCTCCTTGGCTCTCTTTTTGTTGTTAATGTTTTTATAGAAGCATTTTTTGTTATCCCAAGCTTTATCAGTCAAAGCACAAGCAACAACATTTATTCCCTCTTATGAATCTTTTAAAGACCCCAGCCCATCGTTTATCCTCCTGAGAAGTTTTGCCTTCAGAATTCAGGAAACAGATCTGGGCTTTGTAGGCTTGTCCAGAATACTTTTCTTTAGGGAAAATCAAAATGTCAAACAATACAAAACTTACCCAGTTATTCCTCCCCTCTGATGCAGAGCACGGCTGATGGCATGAATGGCTGGTCCTAGTGATGGCCTGCGGAGGGTCAGGTGGGTGGTGGGTCCTGCAGCTTTCCCCACCGCAGAGGATTTGGAGCTGTGGGAGCCACTGAAGCGAGCAGTAAAAATGCCAAAGCAAAATCTGGCCCAGGATTTCACATGCACATTTAACCACCTGAATGCTAGTAGTATGCTAATCATTCCTGCCGGTTATTCATTTGTATTGCATTTGTGCGTAGGGATCCCTGTTAGCATGTCACTGTGAATGACACCTGAGCTGAAGAATTTACTACTATAGTAAAGAAAGTGAATTGCATGGAGAGGGAAAAGTGAGGAAAAAGTGAGGGTCAGGGTAGTATGTAGTGCTGCCAGAGTATCTGCCTAACCGTGCAAGGTGTTTTGTAGGTGCTGTCCTGTAAGTGGTTACAAGGAGAATTTAAAAGAAATTACTGTTCTTTCTCCTTTCTCCTGCCTTCTTATCTCTCACAGACACAGGCAGTTTTAGCAGAGACATTCATTGCCTTTTCATACTTATATTTTTAAATATTTTCTTTGTGTGTACATGAAATGCCAGAAGTTCCTTCTATATCTAGCAAGACTTCCTTTTTTCAAGGGCTGGGTGCACAGTAAAAGGACATTCAGATTGTACCAATGTACTTTCATAAGGATTTTTTTTTTTCTGAAAGTATTATGCCTTGGTCAGCAAACCATTTATCCATTGCTGGCACACACAGAGCTTCTGAAATCATTTGCTCTCACATTTTTCTTAATTATCCTTCTTCATTGTCCTACAGCTCCTCTCCATGCAGCAGAAAGAAGGTGGCACTTCAAACCAATCTCAGCTGAACTTCTCTAACTTACTGAAAGTTGCTCAAACAGCTTCTCCCAATAAAGAAATTTTCTAGAATATTTTATAGTGAGAAGTATTGGAGAAGAGTGTTGGGGTGGTGACTAATAGATATGCTTCTCTCAGAGTGTTGAAATCCCTCTGGTGTGCCTGATTAACCACGTCCCAGCCGGACTTCCCAACTTCAAGTATACATGCATGAAGCACGTTTCTCAAAATGGCTTTGCTTTTCCTGGAGGCAGTAAGGTTTCAAAGTACTTCATTTGTCCTCTGGGATGCCTTTAGTTTGGGGGATTAAGAACATCTTTCTCCACAAAGGTCAAGAAAATTTTCAAGCTGGGATCCCAAGTTTGTTTCCAGGAAAGAAGAACGATGCAGGAGATCCATGTGTGTATTTCTGACTCTCATTTGCAATGGAAAAAGTAGCTCCTGCTTTTCCTTCTCTTCCCACAACACTCTGGCTGTTTAGCCAACAGTGTGTCTTACAAAGCTCTTGCAACATCTCAGGGAAAGGCAAAACAGCGCTCATGAAGGCTGGCTCCCTCGTGTTCGATGCCGAGCCTCCCATCGACTTCAAAGGGGTGAGGATTTTACCCACTGTGTCTCCTCAGTCTGTGCATGATTCAAGTTGTTTATCATCCAGACCATTCACAAACCTCCCGCTGTTGCTTCCCTTTCAGCAGTGGAAAATTCTTCCAAAAATGAAATTCTAAAAATGGGACTGAGTCTTGCTGGCTTTTTTACTTCACATGGCTAGTGGAATAACACATCAACGCTCCTGTTTCTCAGATGGCATATGCTTAATATAACAGTGAGGAGACATTATCAGTCAATCTTTACAATTTAGCTGCTTCTGAATATGCTGTACCATTTCCACACAGAGATTTTCAACAAAATACTTATGCGCTGAATCGATGTACATTTTCTTCCATTCAAAAATACATATTGACTGATTTTGATGTGCTTATATATGTACACTTACATAAATCTGTTGATTTACATAGATCTGCATCTCACCACACTTCAACCCAGAAAGAATCTTGTTAAAACAAAAGAGTACTTAAAAATCTTCAAATTGAACCTAGAACTGAAAATTACACTAATTAAGCCTACATAAACCCTTTGTTACGTTCTGCCACTGCGCTCTGCTCAGAAAGGTCCATTCATTTGTCTGGAGAGTGATGAAACCAAACACCGGGCTTGCTTTCTCTCCAGCTTCTTCCTCTTCTCCAGGTCTATCTGCACCTCCTTCATTTCACAGTGCCTTTGCTGTTGCTGGGGACGGCCCTGACAGCAGCTGTGGACGCATCCCCTGGCTCTCCAGACCCAGGCTCCGAGTCAACCCCAGCACCCAAGGAGCTTTCTCTGCACCGCAGCCCGCTGACGCCAACACTCCCAGCACCACTCCTGCCAGCTTCCTCCTGAGGCTAGTTTAGTTTCATCCTCAGGTACGTGGGCTTCACAAAGCTGTAATTACCACAAGGAAAGCACCTTGGATCTCCCCTTTTAGGTGAAAGAAAACAGCATGTGCACTGGCTGCTTTAAGTTTCTGCTTTCCACAGCAGCAGAAATTGGAAATCTGTTGCTCTGCACTCAGAAGAAAGGGTATTTCAGTGAAGTTTGTACAATCTGTGTGCAGATTACTGCAGAATTCTTTCACTTTTCATTGTCTTGTCTGGGTGAGCACCCATCAACCTCCACAGGGTCTGGTGCCGACATGAGGAAGAGCAGATGCTGCACATTAAAGCAGTGTCGTGCTCTAACCTGCTCAGCCCTTGCAAAGACATGTGTTGAAAGCAGCTGGTTTGTGGAAAGGAGAAGGAATATTTATTGTTGTGAAGGACTGATTTTCCTTATTGCCCTGAAAAATTGTAATGAGAAGGCTGAGTATCTGAAAAAAATCAGAACAGGTAATAGCTCAGACGTATACTGAGGCAAAGTGATGGCATGCTGACTTCAGCCTACGGGTCAAGGAAAGGAGCTGCCCAGCGCTGTTGTGGCTTTGTTTTGTTGTTGGAGTGATGCTTTGGATTTGCAAGTGACACTTTCAATTTAGACTCCACTTTTGATGAGACATCCTTCTCCCCTTAAAAACAAAAAGATGATCTCTAGCACTTGCAGTGGGGGTGTCGTGGGGGTAAGGCATGAACAGCCATGCTCCCAGCTCCAGCGCTGGTCCTGCTGGCAAGGGCATGAGCACTGCCTTTCTGTCCAGCTGCTCATCCTGAACAGCCCCATCCCTCCCAACACTGTCCTGCTGGGATCCATCTCCCCTGCTCTCTATTTGATTTAGCTGATGGCAAAAGACAACTTTTGAAGGGATGATTTTAATTTAGCCAACGTGTATTTTTCAACAGGGCGCTGGATGTCAGGAAAATGTGACCTAAGGTCTTGAATCCAAAAAGCAGATGCTGAAACCCTCTTTGTTAGACTACGACCATATGTAGGTGCTTCAGTGGATCAAGGCCTCATTCTGATTTCCAAGCTACTGCATCCAATGAAAAATAGTTAAACATGGGTAAAATGGGAAAACACTGCTAAAATACTGGCAGACTGTGAGGGGCACTGTATTAAAGCTGCCACCTGCATGAGCTGCTGGAAGCATGCAGCACTTGCAGCACGTTGGAGGGCGGTTTGGAGGCTTTCCTACCTGCTTGAGAGCAGCGGAGGAGGCTGGTCGGACCTAGACTGCACCTTTGGCTCTTTGCATTGGTTTATGGTGTCCTTGTGGGTTACGTGGGGAGAAGTCTCTGATTGCCTTTTTAACCCTGGTCTTTCCCAAGAGAATTAGGCAAATATTTCACAGCCTAGCAGCTAAAATGTGTGACTTTATATTGCAAAAAATAATGAGCTTTAACTGTAAAGGGGACTGTATTTTTATTAGGAATTCCTTGTATCTTTTATTCGCTTGGTGTCATACGGATTATTACCTTTTCAAAGTTAATTATCTTTATAATCCAGAGCTGCACTGCATTTAATGAAACTGTTTTTAACAGCTTTTCATTCTGGCAGCAAGTCGTGATGCACAGTAATTAGGGCCCAATCCTGCGGGCAGAAAATTCTTTCAGCAACTGATGCCTGATTTCTAAGCTCTAGCTAGAAATATTTACAGCCTTTTGGAATGGTTCATTAGGTACAGTGCAGTCAGGCAATTAGGGTCTCAGGTGCCTAATTTAATTTGCCATGTAGGTCAAGGGTGACGCAGCAGTTCAAAACAGAGAGAAGCAGAGCCGCGTCTCCAGGAATCGGGAGGAGCTGGACAGCAGAGGGACAGACGCTCTCTAAAGGAAAGCAAGACCAGCTCCTCCACCCCATCACTCCAGAGGATGGAGGGCAAGGGGCAGAGATAAGCCCCAAAACTTGGTCTCTATCCTCTTGGTGATACCACCACTTTTGGATATCAACTTTCTCCATGTCCTTGGGGGATGTTTTTCCTCTCTTGGTTACCACCTGCTTTTTCCATTCTCTTGTTCTATCACTCCTTCTCTCTCACCTCATTTTCTTGGGCTGGAAGAATAAATATCCCCGGTTTCAGGTAAGAATTTTTATGTTGTTGCACAGGATATTACCTTTAAGCAACAACTGCGTAGCATTCCTTAACATCACAAGGTGGAGGGGGGCACACCATGGAGATGCTGACTTCCCACAATTAGTTGTCATCTCTGATTCTCTAGCGTCCGTGTCGACCTCTTCCTACCTCTTCCTCTAGAGAAGCCAGGTGCATCGCCCCTTTCTTGGGGGTTGAGACACTGTCCTGCATCCTGTACTACCTGGCCTGCAAATGCCAAGCTGGAACAGCTGCACTGCTCACACTGGTCATGGGGTGTGTGTAATTAAAAAAGAACATTACCTCTTATCCCCCCAGCAGGCACTGACTGCAGCCTGTGAAATGTGGCTAGCATACCGATTCGGGTAGCATGCTAAAATCTCATTAGTCCTGCTGACTATTTTCGACACGTTTTGGCAGTGCTTCATTACCATGCAAACAGCAAAAACCTGTTTGGAAAGCCTCATCCAGGATGCAGAAATGCATCTTTCATGAAACATGACTCCAGTTGCCAAGAGAGGAACTGACCACTGATAACACCCTGCAGCTCCTGTTGGAAAGTCACTGTGTCATCCATCATCCTTTCTATTTAAAAATAGAAAAGACTTTTCATCTCCAGTGGCTTAGGATATAAGCACAATAGATGCATCAGCTATTAACCAATTGATACTAGTTTTCCATCCAGGGGATCCAAATCCCACTGAATTCAGTGGATTATTTTCATTATCTTCACTTATTTTGGACTATTCTCCAACAGGCACAGAAATAAAAATAATTTTGTTTATTATTGCTTAATATTAATTGCTTAAGCAGCCATTATACTTTTATTTGTTTTCACTGTTTTCTCATTTAATGAAGTTCCCATTTCTTTAGCCTCTTTTAAATAACATTTACTAGAGAACATGAATGGTTTGACTGATGTTTGCTCTTCTAAAAATAATCCTACAGCAAAGAAATGGGAACTACATAACAGTACATATGTGCTGCTCAATCATAGCCAAGATCAATTAAAAGATGTAATTCTGAATATCTTGACTGTAAAGAAACAGTTGTAAAATCTGAGAGTCCTTTTTTATAGCACTTCATTTCCATATTGTAACAAATTAAAAAGTACTTCACTATCTGTTTAGAAATTCTATTTTCCTCTTCTCCCTCAGTTGCTAAATACCCTGACAGGTAGGTCTGAACACCTTCCTAAATGGCTGATACATACAAACTCATGGCATCTTCTGTTTCTGGTGGTCCACTGTAAAGTCCTGCAAGCACTATCCACTTCTGATTATCTCATCCATTTCATTCCTGCTACCTTCACTGATTTTTCTGTGTATGGATTTGTCTTTTCTTACCACTACGTGATAACATAATAAATACTGTCAATGAAAAGGTTTTTTTTCTTGACTTGGTTCTGTCTTGCATTTTTAACAGTTTTTACCCTGCCTTAAATATTCCTTATTTGTCTGTTCTAGCTACAACCCCAAAGGTAAGTTCTCAGCATCCAGATAATCTGAATTCTTCTGGAGTGTGTTATCTATTATCATATTGCTTTTTAGTGAGGATTTTAGTTAGACTCGACAAAATTTTCTAATCATACAAAGGGCTCTGTTTTCTGACAAAACTAAGTAGAGTCGGGGGACTATCGGACTGCTTTGAAAACTTCTTTCTTTTTTGTTCTTTTTTGCTGCTGCTAGAAAACTTAAAAGTTAGGAGGGGAGAGGTTTGGGGCTTTCAATTGTATTTTTTTTAACCAAAGGTAGATATTTTCATACTGATGAAGTCTTTTGAGACCATGTCAACAGTACATTGGGTGGCTACGTAGATTACGCTCAGCACTGGAGCTTTCTTCTGCGTTGACTGTGCTAACTCCACCACTAAACTAGCTGATTTAGCTCTTGTTTGTGTTAAAACACGGTTTTCTACCTTGAGAATGTGCTGAAATTCAAATGCTTGAATCATGCTTTCTCTGCAAGTTCTTCACCAGGCTAAACATCGGGCATTCAAGTCATAGCGACACTTGTTCATGACAAAATGTTCATGAGCTTCTATAGAAATTTTTTAAACATTGTCAGGTCTATTTAGAAATAAAAAGCATCCTCTCTCTCATCCTTTCCTATACTGAAGTTGCATGCTTTGCTGTAATCTTATGGCACTGGCTAGAAAACAGGGCTTTTCACATCCTGCCACTGCTGCTCTCGTAATGCCCTGAGAGTCTGTGCAGTAATGCCAACTTAACTGAACTTGTTTGTTTTTGACCAGGTAAAAAAGTAGCCACTGCTATGTTTTTAAGCAAACATCTTAGGTGAGACACAGCATGACTATGCATGACAAACTTAGAAAAGAAAAAAACAAAACAAACCTTCTTCCAGAAACAAAACAAAACAAACCTTCTTCCAGAAACCTGAGAAATACTATTGAGAGGTAGCTATGGGGAAATTGATTTCCACCTGAGGACTGGATACAAATATTATCATTCATCTTTTAGCCTCTTTATTTCAAGTTTCCAGAATTTGGTTAACTGTAAGAAATTGTCTTGCCATACACCTTAATTACTTTATTCTGTTCTAATAGTAGATGTTCTATGCATTTTGGACTTGATTTTTATTTGGATTAGGACACATATACTCCCTTGGGTCCTCTGTATATTATTGTAATGTCTCTGCTTTTGTTATTAAGTATGCAAGTGAAAACATATGTTGGATATTTATATTTACCCATCATGTTCACAGTCTCTGTAGTTCACAACAAAAAAAAGTGGGGATAACATTAACACCCTGACATTTGTCAGCTGTCCAGAACAAATATGGCTCTGTCTCAGATTCAATATCAGCACCAACAAGGATGCTCAGATTTTCTACGTAGAGAATAACAAATCAGAGTTCAGAATAAACCACATCTTCTTTTGCTTGAAAAGCAGAAATAGACATATTCTTTCGCATAAAATGAAGAAAAGACTATTTACCCTCTTTCTACAAGGCTTTTCTTCTGTCTACTCAGAAATCTTGTAAGCTGTTTTGACAGAATGAATATTGCTAAATAGAGATTGCTTAATGAATCCAAGGTGAGATTGTCAAAGTAGCCAGATGAAGTATGAAATTACAACAAAAATACTTGTCATGTCTCCTATTTGTCCAGATGGTCATTTAAAAAATGATCTCTTCTCATTCAACCAATCTACTTTGACTCTTTAGGGTTTTATGTGCTTGTCTTACAGATAAAAATTACTTTTTTACACCTGTTAGCCATGAGGAGTAATGAAGTTGAGATTAACGTGGATCCACTGCGTTTTCAGGTAAGAAGATAATTGGGAACTCAGCTGCACACAACTGGAGGGGCTTTGCTGCCCAGATGTGACTGATGGTGTCATTTAAAGCCATGACAGCTGCAAACATGGGATGGCAGCCAGGATTTGCTCTGAAAAACTCCTATTAATAGAAATGGGCAGTAAGAAGGGGGAAGAGACCAAACCTCAGAAGCAGAATCCACTGAAAAACTTCAAATATTTAAACAATAGAAATTCTACTTTTCAAAGCCTAATTTTGAATTCATGAACAACAGATTTAGAGTAGCCTCTAAATAAATCAGATATAATAGGAAAATTACAGAGAGACAGTGCCCATGAAGCCATTTTTTCCTTTCACCTTTCGGAGTGGAATGTACTTTATGTAATTTAGAGAAAAAGATCCTGTTACTCCTTTGTTATTCACATGATTAAAATAGATGCCAAGGACATATGAAAAGTATCTGCCTGTTAAAATGACAAAGTATAACGGTGAATGTTTACCATTAAAATGCTAATTTTTAAGGGAATAAAAACAATGGAAAACCTTTTTTAACAATGAAATTAATTTTGAGTGCTGAAGCGACATTCCTACTGGCTAAATTACTCTGTTTTTCTGTTCCATAGAAGCAGAGGTGTCACTATTCATCCATGCTGTTATAGCTGCATACTGGAGAGAACACAATACATGATGAACAGATAGTACGATTTCAATTTTCTTTCTCTTCATGGCATCTTCAGCGAGCTCAGCATAGCTGTGAATAAAAGAGCAAAGATGGTCTTTTTCAGTATCTTGGCACTGCCTTTCATTTTTGTTGTACCTGGCCTCTCTTAAGCTTTTAGAGTATTTCATTCCTGGAATCCACTGCCGTTGACAGTTAGACTTGTTATGTGTATGGATTTCAGTAATCTGACAAAAAATTGATTTTTATTTTTTTACTCTTTTTAAATAGGAACAAAAGTTCATATGGATGCACTGATTTTGATTTACAGGCTGCCATTGTCTATAAATCAGTTAAAATTAGTAAAATGGCAGGTTCAAGCTAAACCACAGTAAGCTGCTCTTCAATCAAGTGAAGAGTTTGGTCTGGTTTTTATTAAACTCTTCCCAAGCAGATACCGAGACAAATGCTGAAGCTTCAAACCGCTGAAAAGATCCAAAAAGCTACCTTTTTATTTTAAATCAAACCATCCCCATAAATGTTTCTTCAGGTTGCTGTAGAAACGTTTCCTTCTTTCTGTCCCATAAAAGCTTCCTCTCCTATTCCACTTCCCTCCAAATTATTTAAGCCTGCATTCCCACAAGTTCATAGAGACCCAGTGGCAGATTTTAAGCCTGCCATTTTAGCACTTACAGTGCATTAGAAACAGAGGCAAACCTCTTCAAACATGATTAGTGTGAGACATGTTAGAGGGCATCGGTTTTTACAAAGCAGAGTATCCATGGTTTGAAAATCCAGACTATGACGAATCTTACTTTGGGCACTAAAAAAAACAGAAGATACAAAAGCTCTAATTACTTGTAGAAGCAAAGGCCAACAAGTTTCTAATCAGTGCAGAGACGTTTACAGTTCTCCAGTAAAGTAGAAAGCATTACTGAGATACCTGGAATGATACCAGACAGTTTAGGCATTATTTACATAATAAAACATTTTAAAATGACAGGGTTTTGTAGGTATTTGTTTTGTTTTGCTCTGAGCTACACCCAAAGCTTTAGAGACTAGAAGAGCTCAATAATTAACAACACATTTAACCTTTCAAAAGGCTGTATACTTCCGCTTTATCTCAGAAAAGACAGAACAGGTAGTGGAGTGGAAAAAAATTCAGCAGCAGTTTTCCAGGTAACCAGTGCAGTCCACTAATAACTTTGCCACTTAAAATTATTTGATCCAATCATGTTGATAAAAACATTCATTACTCCTTACCTGAATGCTCTTTAGAAATTTTGAATTTTTTTACTATAATTTCTTCCCGTCCTTTGAAGATGATGTAAAGTAACTTCTTCCAACTTTAGGTCATTAGTGGGTTTTATGTCTTCGGATCCAAAATGTGGATTTGCCTCCCCCCCCGCCCCCCCCCCCCGTTTACTAATACCAGTGATTTCGGGAGGGGCGGATTAGCATCCTAATAGGCAGGAAGTAATACTGCAAAAATTAAACCTGTCTCAGTGACTGTTTGCTTACTCCTCCCCTTTTTCCCGTACTACTCAATTAAAATTCCACATCTCCCCCGAGGTCAACCATCTGTTCACATTTCCCCAGTCAAATCCCACCTTAAGAGCTATTTCTATTGCAAAAAGTGAGTCAGCAAAATTTCCTTTATTTAAATACCTCAGAAATATTCACTCATTTTACAAGAAATTGTTGCTTTATTTTGTGGCTGAAGGAAGAGCTTTTACTTCATACTTGCTCTGGAAACTTGGACAGAAAGAGAAAAGAGTGTTATTATTAATTGTTCCCTGCATTTTTATTTGCAAAGCCCACAGTTACAGAAGATGTTGAGTGAGAACACAAGATACAGGACCACAGCTGACCCTCCTAGGAATTCAAGGTGAACTGATAATTGATCCTGGCTATCTCCAGGCTCAGTTTTCGACAGATCTGCCAGGTGAACTTCCACACACGTATCAACAACTTTGATAAAAAAAAAACATTCACGCTGCAGCCAAAAGATCAGGCTTGTTGTAACAGCTCAAGCTCACAGAGGTTCATTCAGGTTCATTCATTCATTGGTCTGGAGGCAGTATTGTAAATGCCGTGTTAGTGCCCATAGTTAAGACGCTTCTCCAAAGACAGTTAGGTTGGGAGTGAGAATGGAAGATACTACTTTGGATCATCCCCAAAGGACAATATAAATATACAAAAAAATGACAGCTCTCCAAAGACTGTTCAAGTAATGAGCAATGTTTTTTGTAATGTGAGTAACCTACTGCAGAAGGAGAAGTCTCTCTCAGCGGCAGACAAGCCTGCCTCAGGAATCAGCCGCGAGAGGTGCCCAGGTCCCAGGGGAGGAGGCGTTTAACCAACTCATCGCCAAGGTCAGGGAGGTTACTGCAAAGTCTCAGGACTACGCAGGCGAACGCAAGCCAGCCAATGCTCCTAAGACGCCCTGTCGGCTACAGTTCCGTGGCCGAGCTCCCGTGTGGGCTCTGCAGCCTCCACCGGCCCCGGGGGGACGGCGATGGGGCTGAGCCGGCCGGCTGCAGAGGTGCACCTTGGCGGGTGCGAGGGGCCGCTGCAGACGTAGCTCCCGCCCAGCCCCTGGGCCGCGGCTCTGCTCCCTCCCCCAAGCCGCGTGTCACTTAGGGCGGGTTCGCCCCCCCGAGCAGCGCGGGCCGCGCCGCCGGTGATGCCGCCCGGCCCCGCCAGCACAGGCAGCTGAAAGGGGACAGGGCTGCGCCGGCGGCGGCAGCCCCCAGGGCTCTCGACGCACCCGCCGCTGCGACGCAGGGAGGCGGGCGGGGCAGCGCCCCGGCTCGGCGGGGCGGGGAGAGGCGGGGCCGGGCCGGGCCGGGCGGGCTGGAGCGAGCGAGCGGGCGGGCGGCCGAGGGAGAGCGGCAGGGGCACGGCGGCGGCATGGCTTCGTCGCAAGGGAAGAACGAGCTGCGGTTCGCCGACTGGATGGCAGCTCTGCCCGGCAGCATCCACCGCACGCCGCTCACCAACCTGGCTATCCCAGGTAGGTGCTCCCGTCTCCCCTCCCCGCCGGCTGGGAGGCGCCGGGGAGGGGAGAGCGGAGCGTTTAGCCCGTTTCACTTCTGCATGCCGCTGGGGAGGCAGCGCGCCCCGGGCTGTGCTGGTCGGGCTCTCCTCTGGAGGCACCTCACCGTGCTGCCGTGCGCTGCCTCAGATGTGGGCGAGCGGGGCAGGTGCGTGGAGGGATGCCCGCAGGTCGCGGTTCTCGCAGCCCCAAAGTGTGGCGAACTTGGAGGCGATGGCTGGCAGAGTGCGCAGGCTGGATCTGTTATTCGTGTGGAAAAGTAGCGTGTTCCTACACCGCGTTACTGGCGTCCACTCACTGGACCTCGTGTACCAAAATGCCATATTGCCTGTTTCCTCCTAAACTTGTGTCGCGAGGTCGGGTCTGAGCTCGGGGGGAGCCGGGGAAGGATGCAGGATACAGGGCTGCCGGCTGTCGTGGGGGTAGACAGATTGCACCAGTCTGCGACTTCATTTCTTGTCGCCTTCAGAAAACACTCGACCACAACCCTAATTTAAGTAAGATGAGAAATGGCAGGTCCGGGTGAACTCTTTCTTTCCTGCACTCTCTGTATTTTCTTGGTAAGGTGTTAACTATAACTATAGGCTTACGCAAAATACCTGTCAGAATCCAAAAGAGTGATTGATTTGGATGACTCCTGGTTTGAGGGACCACCTCATGGTGCAAGACTGGCCCCTCTGAGATGTCTAACAGGAATGACCTTTCAGAGATGCTGCAGCTGTAGTGTCTCTTAAGCTTCTTATGAGAAATGTTCACTTCTTGCAAGTTTTGTGTAGCAGCTGCTCTTATTACAGCAATCTTTGTAACACTAGTCAAAGATTTTTTTTTTCAGACGATGTCATTGCAGCAGCTATTTGCTAGAATGTGTTTTCTATAGTTTTGTTTAAACACAGGTGTGCCCTTTTAAAATCATGTGTTTCTTAGTTTCTTACAGTTTACACAAGCTATGTCTGGTATTTTAGTCGCTGCACTGGTTTTTGCTACTGGTTGACTATATCCTGTATAAAATTGTGTCCCTCCAAGGCATAGGAACCCAGCATCTGTCAAATTATGTTGGAGCTGTAAAAGCTTTGGGTGTTAATAACTTTTCATTAACCAACCAGCTGTGCAATGTTCTTGCAGAATATTGGCTATGATGAGAAATGAGTTTGTTTGTGATTCATTGGGCCTTTACAATTTAAATATATTGTTTTAGAGACTTTTTCTTGGTTCTGAGGAGATCATGATCAAACTTACTTGCTTCTAGATGCAAGAAATTGCCTTTGATGTGCATCATCTTTAACGGGCTTCCTTGACTGAAGCATCATGAGGCTGTTATTGGTGCATCTATCTCACCAAGATCTCTCAGTTACTTTCTCATAGTCTCTTTGTAAAATATAGGACCGTTTTTCACAGCGGATGTTTTTCAGGTCTTTGGCACTAATAATATAAGCTTACACACTTTTTGTTAACATGTTTAAATTTAAAAAAAACACCTACTATGGGCTGTAAGTGCCAGTGAACCCCAGTACGGCATTAAGCAGTGGGCAAGTTCTGCAGCCTGTAAGTGCCGAAATTGACCCCTTACATTGGCAGAAGGGTTTTATTCGTGTAACAGCCATGCACACAGTCTTGCTTTTTGTAAAATTAGCAGCAAAACTTCTATGATTTGAGTGGCGTAGTGTTAACTTTTAAATTTGCCCTTCTGTTACTGTAAATTGACACAAACCTCACTTACCTGCCTATCTCCCTTTTAAAATGCCAGCTTTGGCAAACTAAGACTTATGGGGAGGGGGACAATATATTTCATATGAATTTGTCAATTAGGGAGCCTGGCACGCAGTCTGTAGATACCAGTGCAGTTTAAATGTTATCTTTTAGCAGTAGATTTATTGTTATATTCAACATACAATGTGGAAATATACAATATTAGTACAAAGGCAGACATGGGATTGGTTTCATCCTCTAAAAAGAAATAACCTTTGAGGCATTCATAATGTTTATTTGGAAGTTTCCTCCCATATGACCACAGCTGAACATTAATGCTATGTGCGCATAATAGCTCTTAACATATAACTGCGATTCAAGTAGTTAATGGAAGGAATGTGTAGAATCTGAAACATCGTATGTCAAATCTTCATAGTTTTAATTTGTGAATTTTTAACTGTTTTGGAAACTAACATTTAGTTACTAAGGTATTCATAGAATTACTGCTATATCTGGTAAATAGCATTTTGTTTACACTGTTTGTTTTTTTTTTCTTACCAAAAGAAGTTAACAGTACAATTTTTTTTTTTTTCCAGCAGGATGTAAACTTCTCTTGCGCAGTAGGAATACTGATTTTGACCTTAATTCAGCAGGATAGAATTCAGTTCCGGAGCCAGACTAACAGTCCAATGCTAATGTTGAAGTAAACAAACTATTAGCTTGAAAATGTTAGAATTAATTTTCCAAATGAATGTATCGTCACTTATCCAATATAGAGGATGTTCCGCTATATTAGGGGAAAAATGTTGTTGTTTCATTAGAAATCATCAGTACATTTCTCATTGTTTAGAAGGAGTGCTTGGAACTGAGATGATACACTGTGTTGTTTTTGCACAGACATACATGTAATATTTTAACTGTTGCAAAGAGAAGCACAAAACCCGTCGTATTTTGTCATGATCGTATTGAACAATACTGTTGAAGGTATGAATATGAAGGTTCATACTATGTTTAAACACATGATTGATGACACATTTTTTTTTTTTAATTGGTCAGTTGTTAAGATTATGCAGGCACAAATTTATACAATTCATCACCACTTACGCTTTCATAGTCAATGCTGGATTTTGTTAGTATTCCAGTAAATTCATTTACCCATTTAATTGTCTGCAGCTCAAGCCAGGTACTTTTGTTTTCCTAAGAAGACCAGGAATCCAGTAGATGAGGCAGAGATCTCTAATATAACTTGTGCCAGCTTTGTCAATCAGAAACTTTTCCATTTGGATCTGCTCCAAATACGAGGGTGATGCGTTATACCATGATGCTTTCTTCTTTCATTGTGCTGTCTATATCTATGTTCTTTTGCACTGCAAATGGCAGGTTTTCCTCAAGTGAAGGATACCAGTAGCAAATAATAGTATACACTGTTTGGAAATAAAATAATCTCTTAGCTTCCAGAAAATGCCACGCATATTTAATCTTCTATTGCTATGACAATTAGAACAATGAAAGGATATATTCTTAGGATTTCAGCCCAAGGTGTATGTCTCCCAGTGTTTGTAAACTGTCTCTTAGGTTGAAAGATCTGCTTGGCTAAACTCCCAACAGTCTGGCTAAAAAAAAGGTGGAGGATCATGGATTTTTTTGTTGTTCTTGTTTGAGGGGGGGTGTCTTTTGGTAGTTGGTAAAGTGTAGTTTCGTTCAATGCCTGTGCCTCTTTGACGAGGATAAGAAATAGTTTTTTGTAGATGATGTACGTTTATGGAACTGAAATCTTTGTGCCCCCATGTTGAGGCTAGAAGGTGAAGTGTAGACAGCCTATGTATTCTGCTGTGTTAATGCCCTCTTCTTAATCCGAGTTGAGGATATGAGCTATGTGCAATGCAGTAAAATAGACATCAGTAGGCAGCATTTCCTTATGAATTAACCCACTTACTGATCAATTAACTTTCTTATTGACAATATGTAAATATGTATCTAGTTTTCTATCAGTCTGAGTTTTTGTACAAATAATATGTGCAATACATGTTGTCTTTTCCCCTGGTGCTAATATTCCAAGCCTCTGAGAAGTCTGTAAGAATAATTTATGATGGAAAAAAGCATTTTCGTCCCCAAGTAACTAATCCTTCCACCAAAACTGGTGCTAGCCTAAGATCTGCCATATGAGCAATCCTGATGTGTGCTAGGAACATGTCTGTCCTTCGTATAGTGTAGATAAAATCTTCTGAATGAATTAGAGACCCAAAATATCCCTTGAATGCATAATTTTGAGAGTTGGGACTCTTCAGGCTTTCACTTCATAGGAGAGTTTTCTACTTTCTTTGAGCAGATGAAACCTTTGGCCTCAATGGGTGCTCTTGTTGCTGGAGGATTCACCATGAGCAATACAATTCTCAGTGAAAATTATTTTCACAGTGATACTAGCTTGGCAGCTGTGTTTGCTTAATGTAGTTCTTTAAGAGGCATGCACAGGACCTGACTGGCTTCTTTTGTTTCTCAGATGAGATTTGTTTTGTATTTTGACCTATAAAGTTCTTTGTCCATCAGCCAGAAAGCAATTACTAGACACAGCAGAGCTAAAGTTGGCTCATTTTAAATAAGAAGCTATTGGCAGGTGGAATTTTTTTGCGCTACTCATCTTTAGAAAGAGGCTCTGAGACTTGCAGTTTGTGTTTTCCGCTATGCCACCATCATTGTACCTTGAAAAGAAAGAGCAAGACCTCACAGAGAAAAGGGAGGATTTGTGTTAGTGTCAAACATGTATTAAGAGGTGGGAGATGGCATGGTGAGACTTGGGAAAAGCATGCATGTTACTGTAGCTGGAATATTTTAGCCATTTTGTGAATGACAGCACTGCTGAGGTAACGTAACAACTCTGTTTCAAGTATTTTAAATTCCTGTCTTCCATTGTAATGCCTTGCAAACATTCAAGTGATTACTTCGTGGGTGGACGGTCCTCAATCTCGGCCCCACAGGGAAATTCTTTCATTTTAAAAATGGCTAGAAATACTTCCTTGTTGGTTACATAGATACACAACATTTTCACTGTTTAAATGTTATTAGGGAGGTCTTTAATTTTGAGCTTAAATAGCCGATAAATTGGATGTTCTTAGATTGAAGAGTGATTGTCTTTGGGAAGCGCTTGGGACCTGTTTCATCCTTGTCTGTCCACTAGCAGTTAACAGAGTACTTCTGCTTTGTGTGCCAGGATCCGATTCTATGCAAAATTGGTTCCACCTCAAACTGTAAACTGATGATGCAGGTAAACTTATAAATAAACCTATAATGCAGGCTGTCCATTAGATTTTGACATGCATGTAAGTATCTGGAAGAACTGTTTATTTTTCCAGTGCACCCTGTACTCTATTTCAGTCTTCTTGTACCTGAAATAAGTACTTTATGCTTTTTTTTCTGCTCAGAAAATGAGCAAAGATCTTCATAACTGACTTTCCTAGCTTTTTTAGCATAGCTCTCTTCTTCCTTATTGATGGTCTTCTTTTTACATCACTTTTATCCACAAAACAGTGTCTCACTGGCCCTGCACATGTTAAAGTGTAATTTCTAACCCTTTCAGAAATATTTCTGTGTGATACAGTTTCCTGTGGCATTCACCATTAATTTCCCCTGCTGTGACATGTTTCTAGCATGCAGAAAATGAAGCTGTTTGGTTCCGCACACTGCCATAAAAATCAAACAGTTCAAGCCCTTCAGTTACTTGCCCATCTGCTACAAGAAGTAATTTGAAACCGCTTTTGCTTGGTTTCCCAACAGGAGCTATTTATTTAATCCAACAATCTCTGTCCGCTCTGCTGGAACTAAGCTGTAGGAGACAGAGCTGGCTTCTTCTCTGACCTGCCTTGCATCCCACCACCATGGCAGATGAGGCAGAGGGAACGGCTTTATTGCCATCTGGAATTATTCTTCTCTTTCCACCTCACTGAATTTCTGTTTCATTTCACCTCTTGGCTGAAAACTTCTTAACTGTTCCGTGTATCCAAACTGCCCTTACCTTAAGACAATTTTTAACTTTGTGTTTGGTATGTGTTTTATGTTTGGTAACTTTCTACAGTTCTTATTGTAGTGCAACTTGTACTGTGTCTTTCACACAAAATAATACTTGCTTTGAAGATCATCAGACACAGTCAACTGTGCCAGTAATTAAAAATGCAGGTCCAAAGTAGACAAAGTTACGGAGACTGTAGCTTTAAGCCTCCTAAGAGTGCTATGTAATCTCTTCTACTGCTCTGCACCTTGAGTGCCATCATGTGGCACATACAGGACATACATACAGGGCTATCAGGCCCAGTCAGCATGGGTTTAGGAAAGGCAGGTCCTGCCTGACCAACCTGATCTCCTTCTATGACAAGATGACCTACTTAGTGGACGAGGGAAGGGCTGTGGAATTTGTTTCCCTGGACTTCAGTAAAGCCTTCGACACTGTCTCCCACAGCATTCTCCTGGAGAAACTGGCTGCTCATGGCTTGGACGGGTGTACTCTTTGCTGGGTAGAAAACTGGCTGCATGGCTGGACTCAGAGAGTTGTGGTGAATGGAGTTAAATCCAGGAGACAGCTGGTCACAAGTGGTGTTTCCCCAGGGCTCAGTATTGGGGCCAGTTCTGCTTAATATCTTTATTGATGATCTGGATGAAGGGATTGAGTGCTCCCTCAGCAAGTTTGCAGACAACACCAAGTTGGGTGGGAGTGTTGATCCGCTCGAGGTAGGAAGGCTCTGCAGAGGGATCTGGACAGGCTGGATCGATGGGCCCAGGCCAATTGTATGAGGTTCAACAAGGCCAAGTGCCGGGTCCTGCACTTGGGTCACAACAACCCCATGCAACGCTACAGGCTTGGGGACGAGTGGCTGGAAAGCTGCCCCGCAGAAAAGGACCTGGGGGTGTTGATCGACAGCCGGCTGAATATGAGCCAGCAGTGTGCCCAGGTGGCCAAGAAGGCCAACGGCATCCTGGCCTGTGTCAGAAACAGTGTGGCCAGCAGGAGCAGGGAGGTGATCGTGCCCCTGTACTCGGTGCTGGTGAGGCCACACCTCGAATGCTGTGTTCAGTTTTGGGCCCCTCACTACAAGAAGGACATTGAGGTGCTGGAGCGTGTCCAGAGAAGGGCGACGAAGCTGGTGAGGGGTCTGGAGCACAAGTCTTATGAGGAGCGGCTGAGGGAACTGGGGTTGTTCAGTCTGGAGAAGAGGAGGCTGAGGGGAGACCTTATTGCTCTCTACAACTACCTGAAAGGGGGTTGTAGCAAGGTGGATATTGGTCTTTTTTCCCAAGTGGCAAGTGATAGGACAAGAGGAAATGGCCTCAAGTTGTGCCAGGGGAGGTTTAGATTGGGTATTAGGAAAAACTTCTTCACAGAAAGGGTTGTCAAGCATTGGAAAAGGCTGCCTAGGGAGGTGGGTGAATCATCATCCCTGGAGGTATTTAAAACATGTGTGGATGAGTCACTTAGGGACGTGGTTTAGTGTGGACTTGGCAGTGTTAGCTTAATGGTTGGACTCAATGATCTTAAAGGTCTTTTCCAACCTGAATGATTCTGTGATTCTGATTTCAGTGATGAATAGTTTGTGCATTTATTTTCATATATTTATGTTTCTAATAGAAAACTGTACTGGTGCTGAGTATGTTTGCACAGCTAGTCCACTTGAGGTCATATTTCACATTTTTTTTAGTAAGAGTTCAGTTTCCTTGTTGGATATAGATAGGTAGCAAAGAAATAATTTGTGCTAAGAAGTGGTCAGTTAATCTGGAGTTCTAAAATAATTTATTTTTTTTCTACCATTGCCTGTATGGAAGAACAGCTAAACAAATAAAATATAAATTGTGGTTTATAATACCAATAGTAACCCCTCCTTAAATTGGCACCTGTCCAAAATGCTTGAGGGAAAGCTGAAGATCTTTCTTCCCTTCTAGATTAGTGCCTGGTAGGTGGGGACTATATGCTGAAAGGTGCTGAGTGTTGGCAGCTCCTTTGGAAGCTGAGCGTCCTCAGTCTTCCATCAGCTCCGGTCCAGGTATCCAAAGAGAATCTTCACTGTGTGGTGTTCCTACTGTAGCAAAATGTCATAGCCACTTTAAAGGTTGTTTTTCTTGAGGTGAAATGGAATATATTGTTTCCTTTGTTTGGAAGTACAGATTTGGTCTTTTTCTATCTATTTTAAAACGATCTCACAGTTTTCACCGTGATCTAATTTAAAACAAATCACTGGGACAGTTTTCAGATGCTTTGACACTTTTTAAAAATCTCTGTTCGTATTAAATAAAGCTTAATCTTTGCTTCATTTAATCTCTTATCTGGATAGCTTGCATACCTCATGCTTAAATACTTCATTTTAGTGTTCCAGCTATGAAATAAAATATCGCAGAACAGCTAGAAAACAAGAGAGGGAGGGAAGGACAAATGGATTTCCTTAGTTGTGCTTCCAGACTTTGCTCCCCTCTGTGTGACACTTAGGATGTTTCAGATGATTGGAGATGTATGACATGTGCTGCTGCTATGAAGGCAAAAACCTATCCACGAAGTTTATTGGATTATAAATTCTACTTGTGATTTTAAAAAGCCAGCATGAAGGGCACTGAACTAACCTGGCCTTTAAATATATTCTGTAGCTTTTTTTTTTTTACAAGACAAAAGCCAGTGAGATGAATAGTGTACTTGATGCTTTACCTTGTTGTCATGCTATCATCCACAATGTATTCATGTTTTGATAGAGTTTTTTTTTTTTTTTTAAATCTTATTAAACATTTGGCATGTATTTATAGTTTGGCAGCCATGCAACTTGATTTTACAACTACAAAAGATTGCTAAACTGGGACTTAGAGTAGGAAAAATGTACAATATATCAGTTACGTGAAGTGCTGTGCAGCCGAACTGTTGGCTTAGGGCCTCAAGGCGTATTAGTTTGTTGTTTTCACGAAATCCTTTTGTTAAAACTTTGTATTCTTCAAAAATACATTTTTGAAACTAGTCTGGATGTTCATATGAAAGCCAAATGACATGTTTGTACATCTTCTGAACCAGCGTGTGACTGGTATTGTCTTCTGATGTTTCACTCAGATGCCTGTCATTAAAGAGTAGAAGAGAAATGGAGAAGTTTAGTCATTTTCATTATCTGTGAAGCTGCTGTATGGTCTTAAGAAAGCTGTTAGAAATCTCTGCCGTGTTTTCTTCTTTCTAGACCGGGGCTGGTAACTTCAAGAAGACCACTGACACTGAGGCCAGCCTTGTTCTTGGGAGGAGAGCTGGGTTAGGAAGTGTCCTCCATGGGTTGTGGAACATCTCACTGACCCCTAGGCAGTGCTTTGGGAGAAAGGCTGTTTGTTTTAAACTGCAAAGCTCACACAAACTTTTAGTGGAACGCTGCTCTCCAGCCACGTGAATGCTACCCAGAAGTTGCTTTGTCAGCAGAGGAGAAGTTTGAGTGGGTACTGATTCTAGTTGCTAGCGCAGGAATCCCAACATGTTTGCTATTTTAGTCTTTTTTATGTTTGCTTATTTAGTCTTACTGATTTCTGTTGAAGCCCTTAAATTTTGTAAGACTGTTCTAATCAGGTACTGTTTGTTCTAATCATGTAGACCATGTTCACAAATACTGTCTCAGAAGCCATGCAAAGCGGGGAGGTGGCGTTCCTTATATATTACGTGTGCAGATGCATGTTCCCATCACATGATCCAAAAATGTGAGTCTTTTGCATTGGTTCCCTCAGACTTGAAGTGTCTGCTTTGACATCTCTAAAGTGGCTTATCTGTGTATGATGGGCAGATCAGGGGATCACTTTGAAGCTGCTGCAGAAGACATCTGCCAGTTGCTTTTTCCATTGCTGGAAAGCAAGGAGGGCTGCATTGGTGCTCTGTATTGCACTGCAGTAGGAGTCAATCATTAGTCAGAGCACTGGGGTGAGCTGGGGCTGGATGAAGCTAGTTTTGAACACAAATTCCCCAGGTATCCTCAGCCACAAAAAGGGGGAGGAGGATGTTGACTGGAAGTTCTCCTGGAGGCAAAGATCTAACTTGACATTGAATAGCAGGTGCTGTGGGTTTGTCTGTGTTCTTGTCTATATCCTCACTGAACTAAAAAACTGCTTTTAGCAGGTTGTATCATTGGATCCCCAGAACCTCTCCTCAGCAGGTGCATGCTGGATTTAGCTGTGCTCGCTGCCTCTGTGTAATGGGCCTCAGAGTACACCACAGGAGTCAGCAGTGTATTTTTTTGGTCAAAAACTGCAAGTTTAAATTCGGGACTACTTAGGCCATGTAAGTGTGTGAATCCAAGTATGGAATTTTCTGTTTTGGGCTGTGTTTGTGGGTTGGTTTGGTTTTTTAATGCTTCAGCTTTTCCTCCAGTTGGTAAAGTTCTCTCACCATCTCCAGGGTTGAAGTGGAGGCTTTTCCAATGGCACGGAGATGCTCAGTTTTGATGAACTTTAATCTTCAAAGCATTGCTCGATTGGCGTTCTGGCTTACCCTGCTTCCGATGCAAAATTGACAGCCTTTACGTTTTCCAGTAGGAGAGGTTGCCTCAAAACACTCCTATCTGGGATGGGAACAGGGAGCATGTGTATTTTGACCTTCTAGTCATGCTTCAAGGCTTATCTAGTAGTGCAGGCTCTTGCTGTGAGAGGGAGCTGGACTCGTGCCGTTAGCCAAGTGTTATTTAGTGCATGTGCCTAGTGAGTGTTTTGAGAAACATTTTATAAGTTGACAACAAATAAGGAGAAATCAAGCCAGCTTCAGTAATTTTTGGATGTAGCTGTCTTGTAGGGGAAACAAGCCAAGGGACACTGTGAAGGACGTGAACAGTGCATGTACATATGAATGCTGTGCTTCTAGTGTGCAAGAGGCATAGTGTGGAATATGGACTGGCTGTCCATGATGCAGGCTCTTCTGGCTGGAAACGATGTGAATATGAACCAATAAAACCACACACTGCCTTGTCTGAGCGCTCAGGATGATGTGGTGGTGGTACTGAGGAGAAATGGTTTGCTGTTTTGCCATTATGTATTTGACCCTGTCACATCTTCCTGCTCTGCAGGGGTCAGAACAAGTCACTGAAAGGTTGGCTGGTCTGGTCCACCTTATGATTTCAATTCCTAGCTGTTTGTTAATATACTTTCTACACGACAAAATTCTTACAGTTTCTTTGAGGCTGCATCCTTTACAAAAAAGGGAGTAATCTCTACTATTGTAAAGTGACTTCAGTTTTGCAGGAGAGCCCTGTCGGTATGGGGACAAATAAACATAATGAGGATTAAACTGAGCCAGGCTTAGACAGTGTGGGAGATGCAAGTATGGAGATCTAAGGCCAGGGTCAGAAGTGCTGTGCTGAAGAAGATCAAAGGTGTAGTTAGTTTAGTGCCCTGGCTCTGGTGTCCCCTCTGGCCTGTGTCAGGGAAATGGCTTAAGGATGAGGTGAGAACAAAGGGGTATTCCCCTCCACATGTAACCCTTTACTCTTCTGGCCTGTGGATTTCCTGAGCCAAAAGGTTGCATCTGAATTATTATGTTGTATAACCCCTGATGGACTGCTTGTCCAGTGGCTTTCAAGGGAGAGCTGTGTTCCTTAGTCTGTAAATGAGGCTGAAGTAGGGACTTTCCCTATTCCCCTTGGCTGCTGGAGAGTGCGAGGTTTGTACGGCCATGGGGAGAGGGCACAAGAGGGTTTGTGACACTGGGTCAGTGACAAGAGAACATGACTGGGACAAGAGATGACTGAGACAAGTTTGGGTCCCCGTTTCTGGGACTGCTTAGGTTTTTGACACTGAATAGATACTGGATAGAGCATCGGAACCTGTGCAGGGGGCAGTGCATGCAGCCTGAATGCCTCCTTCCCAGCCAAGCATGGATGTTCGTCTTGTTCGTGGTCTCCTGGGGCCTGTGAATCTTGCCCACTGCTGCGGAGATGTAGGGGCACGGTTGGAGGACGTCCTCTTTATTCTTCCAATGCTCAGTAGTTTCTGGCTATTTACAATCCACATAAATCAACATTTCTCTGCTCTGGAGGAAACATACATCTTTCTGAATTGCGTGCGTTGTGCCACCTGGCCTAGAGGAACTAACATTTGTGGTGGCCTCTTTCCAGCTCAGCCTGCTTCTCAAGTAAGTCTTCAGGCAACAATAACCCACCAGTGTAATTTTCAGAACTGGATTTTATCTTTCTTTGGCATTGGTTTCCCAGATGTGCCAAGAGAAATAAGGTTTGTTAATCCTTAAACAACCTTTCTAGGCTGTGAATTAGCTCAAATTTTACCAGCGAGAGGGGAGGTGATGGTGTTTTGTTGTTATTTTAAGGTTTTAATATTAGGTGTTTTCATATTTCGAATGGTATTCAGAAGCGCCGATAATAAAACTTAATGCCTTGAAAGCAACCTCTCCAAGTCAAGTGAGAGATAATGCCCTTTCCTTTCAAAACTGCTATTGCCTACAAGAGCATGCTGTTCCTGGAACACAGAAGCCAAGAGGCTAAACACAATCCCTTTTACTTTGCACTTCCCTTCAGGTGTCATTCCGACTCTGTCTTAAGCGTGGAATACAGGCCAGAAATACTTTGTTAGAGAATGTATAAAGCCAGTGGAAATATGGAGAAGTATTCTTCTAACATGGAAATCGCATTTAAAAGTAAGTGGGGATAGGCTAGCAATTGTGTCTCTTTGTCTTAGACAATAATTTGTGAGCAGTGTTCTAATCTAGGAGGCAAAGTAATGTGTTTTCAACCACCAACTTATAGAAAAACCAGGAAAGATCCAGGAGGGAGGGAAGGAGACATTATGCTTGAAGTAAGCTTTTTGCATGAGTTCAATCCAGTTCACAGTTAAGTTTGGGTGGGGTTTTTCTGTTTGGTCTGGGTTTGGAAGGTTTATTGGATAATAGAATTCACCGACTGCCAGGAGAAATTTTGACATAAATCTGACTGGGCCTGGTTTTCCACTGCCTTGTAGATGCGGATCTGTATGAAGTGTCACTAAATCAGAGCAGTAACTGTATTTTTATTTTGTGCACTATGCGGTGGGGAACTGAGTCTGTCTTGGTTAGCTCTTGATGAATAAATTGCTCTGAGCAGCTGAAGAAAGCAATGCTGATTAGATGATGGACTGAAATATGGCCCTCTAAAATACCCAGTGCAACTCATTTGTCAGAAAAATGAGAACCAGCTTATGTTGCTTCCAGTCTTTAAGTGAACCATTATTAAATATCTACATGAAAGAAAAAATAATCTGTCTTCAAAATGAAAAAATCACAAGCCTTATCCAAATTCAGCCTTATCCAGAAATTCCATTGTCTTTGATTATGACCTAAATATAAGTTAGGGAACAGCTAGAGAAAAGCACGATTTGGGATTTTGCCTATTGCATTTTGAATTCAACTGACAGACACACTGTGATGACTAATAGTGCTAGATCAGGCCCTTAGTTTGTTACTGCAATGAGTTAAGGAACAGGCAGAAGAGGAGGACATAGCATATATTATAATATTTTTTGAGAGAGTACGCTACTGAACTACCACTAAGTAATATTTTGGTTTTGGTCTGCGTAACGATCATACTGGAGCCAGCTGGCTCTTTTATACTGTAAAATTAAAAAAATATATGAGGCTTTCAAATGTATTAATGATAATTTATAATAATATGTTTTAATATTTAGGCAGCAGTATTTCAAAACCAGGCTAGCTTATTTTCAAAGTCTTAGTGTATCTTAAGATGCTCATGTAATTGAAGTCTGGAGAACTCTTGGGACAAGTGTAAGTTGTAATTTCTGTTTTTTGTCTCCCAGTTCAAATGTAGCAATCTGTTCCTGGAATTACTATGGAATTGTGATACACATAGAAACAGAAAATATTTTCCAAAAAGGGCTTTAAAATGTCCATGGTGTATTTGAGGCCATGTATGGTTGTTTCATGACAGTAGTATCGGTCTGTTTTCTGAAGCCCTGGGACACCAAGGCTCTTTGTATCTCTTTTGAACAGCTTGTTACAAAACACCAGTCCTCTTGCTTTGGTCTCTGATCTTGGCTGGATTTTCCTGTCATATTACTAACTGTGGGATAGTTTGAAAACAAGTAGTTTAAATAATACTGAGATGCAAGGGGAGAATAGAAAAGCAGCTGTCAGAAACACTGTATGGATTTGTGTATCGCATTAAAGGTAAGGATTTATGGAGTTCTTGATGCCTGGACTGGGCGCTGAGAAGAGCAGTAGAGCTGGAGATCCTTGAGACGTCACAGTGCAAGTGACCAGGCTGGGTGACTTCGATATTAGCCCAGCCGAAGAGTAGGGCAGACACATCTCTGTATCAATGTGTGAAAACACTGATTGGTGGTATGGCTGATCTAGGACAGGGCTTCTGACTTCTAGCTTTTGCTGATGCTTCCAGAGGGAGATGTGAGATCAGAGTCACTAAAGTGGACTTAGAGCCAAAGACATGTACTTAAAGCTTGTCTAAAAGAAATGGTCAAAACATGGAAAGTGTGTGCATCATTTAACCATCTCCATAGCCTCTGTACTAAACACAAATTGTAAAGGATTCATATTCTGTATTACAACAGGATGTTTTCCACATTTTATGGATCAGAAAACTAAATGGCTTGCTTAAAATGGAGGAGGCTGAGGCAGGAGTGGGAGATGAACCTGAGTTTTTTAGATCTTAATTTAGTGGCTTAGTCTTTGAACCATGCTTTTTCCTAAACCATAGTGTAATTTAGAATTGATGTATTCTTCTCTGACACTGAATTACAGTGTTGTATAATAGAGGACAAAGAGGGTATCCAAAGATTATCATGACAGCTGACACATTAGGTTTTGATGTCTTGTATGTGAGACTTGTGTGGTTAGTACTTTGTCATACCAGGAAGGAAAGGAAACATTTCCCACAGGAAAGCAACATGAGTTTGTTAGTCATCAGAAGGTGTGATGGCATACAGAGTGCTAGATTGCATTGTCTGCCTCTGAGGTGGTCTCTGAAGAGAAGGACCAGTCATAAGTGGTTGTGGTAGATCCCCACGGGTTAGAGGGTGAGCCACAGGAGATGAGATTTCTGGCCTCATTTGAAAAGCAAAGGGAGTGTTACAGCAGCTTCAGCTAAATGGGAGGTTTGCAAGGTCCACGGAGGAAGGGCTGGCCAGTTAGCAACAAATTCTGATTTATATTAAGGGTTGCATGTGCCATCCATTGCAGTTAAATGCAAACACTGCCTCGCCGTTGCGCTGTATGTTTCCTGGTGCCATCCAGCAGCACTTCTTCCCCTTTCAGCAGGTGAACCATAGCCAGCTGGTTTTATCTGTGTCCGTCAGTCACCCATGCAAGAAGAACCAGAGCGTGGGATTTGTTTTATGAAGACAGTTGTGCAAGTTGCGTACCACCGTAGTCTTTAATATATGCTAGTGAGGAGTGGGATAAGGTGTGAGTGCTCAGAAGCCTCCTCTAGCACTGTGTGAAAGCTTGACGTTTCATCCATTTGCCCAAAATCATGCAAGAGAGAGAATATAGTAAGTTAAAAGGGGAGTAGATACACTGAAGGCTGGAGGGATGAGGACAAGTCATTTAGATGACTACCTTAAATCCCTGCCTGCAGATTAGGGGGTGAGCACTGCCAGATTTAGCTCCCTCTCTTTGCAAAGCATTGCTTCAGAAAGCATCTAGAGCACAGTCCAGGTTGGTTTGCTGACTGATTTCACTTTTAAGACATGAACAAAAGTGAAGGAAAACATGCTCAGAAAGAGGAGTCACAGGTATTTTGCTGCTATTGGGAAAATAAGTGAAATTTACAGTAACACAAAACACATTTTACTGCTAAATAACAGGGTATACCCAGGCACTTCAGCAGCTGCTAAGTTCATTTGTGGGCTCTGAAAAGACTGCTTTACTTCTGTCATGCTTACTTATGTTCCGAAAATATGTATCACTGCGATATCCCTATTTATTAAATTTTGTCCTCAGGACCTCTGTTCAGAAAGAACTGTCTGTATACCATTGCAGTCCAGGCCTTTCTTTAAAAAATGTGGAAGTGACAGAATTTTCTGTGGAGAAGTAAGTAAAACGAATGATAAGCTATGCAGGAAAAAGGTTTCTGCGGCCTCCCAGCAGAACGGGCTGTGTTCTGATGATTTGGTGCTGAGATCATGCTATTTTGCAGTATTGAAATATTCCACGAGTGGCAAGATAGGATATTTAAAGTGAAAACTGTTGATGGAAGACTTTTTTTCATAGCTGCCAAATTTAAATCAGGGTATGGAATTGCCGAGGGCCTGAAATGCTGTTTCCCAGTAGGCCTGTGCCTGCTGTTGCATGCTTCTTGCTGCTCTCCTTGACAGTGAGTTCATGCTGACTTCAGAGAAGTAAGCTTCAAGTAATTTCTTTTGGGGGCTAGCTGATGAATGACTTTGGCAAAACTATAGGTTAAAACCATAGGTTAAACCGCAGTGACATGAAGTTCATTTGGATAAAAATAAACTAATAGGCTGGGGCTGAACTGTAGAATTGTTCAAAAGGCAGTTCTTTTTTCAGAAGAGGGATTTAAAACGTGATAATTCAAGAAGAGAGCTGGAGGGTAGCGGTGGCTGGGATTTTGTCAGGTGAGGCAGCTGGGAAGAAATCACCACTGCAGGGCTTCAGCCACATGCTCAGAAACACGGTGTGTAGCACAGAGATGGTAGTCTGCTGTGGCTGCAAATGAGATATGGTATTCATCGTTACTGGAAATAGAGACAGAAATGGAAGTTAGAAGTGAAGTGACAAAGCCCTTTCAGCTAGTGTGAGGAGCAGCGAGGCACCCAGGTACAACTCTGGAAATCAGGCTGAGATCAGCAAGAGGTGACAACAACAGTAAAGCGTATCTAAGGTGGGTTAACTTACTACGTGATTCAAAGAAAAGAAATCAGGTATGACCCCTCTAAGCTCCTTTAAAAATGGATTGGAAAGAGGGCTTCATTGTAAAACAGAAAGTTGTCATGTTACCAGGTGGGTGCCCTGCCCTAACCTCAGGAACCCTCTCTTCCCATCCTTTACTCATCTTCAGGAAACCAAAGTTGAAATGTGGTTATTTTTCAACCAGCCTCAGTTGTAGTAATGAGCAATAAATCACAATAGTTCATGTGTAGAAACTTGAGGGCTCCTGGGGGATGAAGCTTATGCAATCTTCTTGAAGCTGCAGCTTGGCACATCTTCACCATCACCTCTAGCTATCTTCAGATCTCCCTTCTCTTCCAGCAGCTTTAGCTGTCAGGCCTCTTGGGGAAGTTACGCTGCATGTGGATAACGTCAGATGGGTTCCACCGAGCAGTGGTCATCAGCTGCACAGGGGACTTTCTGCTGCGGGTTGGCAACACGTCAGTGGTGGTTTAGTCATGAGGGAAACTTCCATGGAACATTCCTAGAAACTGCTTAAGAGATGAAAAGTGTTCGTCCATGCATCATTGATTTCTCTTGAATTGATATCACCTTCTGATAAAAAATATTTAGAAGTAGTTTAGAGAGTAGCAATTAAGATGCTTTTATAGTTCCTCATCAGGGGCAAGTTTGGAGGGGTACTGTAAATTCAGAGAGTTTGCTGCTAGTGCAAACCGTGGGTGAGTTACTGGAACTGTTGCTCTATCAAAATTGATGCTGCTAGTGCCTTGGTAAGGTTGTTTTTGCCATGCTGTATAAAAAGCCTGGGCAAGCACTGAAAGAGTGAATTTTCTTACACTACTTGACCTGCTCTCTGAGCTCTTATCTGCAGGGGGCATCTTAAACTCTGTCAAAATGCAGTGCTCCTTTTCAGTGAAGTTTTGTGCTGAGTAGCTCTGTCTGGTAAAGAGCCAAGATCTGTGACCTCGGAGTCTCTCTCTAGATGGTTGTGTGTGGCAGAGCCTAGGCAATGGCTGATAATTATGCAGAAATCACTCCTCATCAGGAAGCAAATTTTGAATTCTTTTTCTCTTACCAGTGAGGTTTTTTACATGAACAGGCCTGCTGTAGGACTGCCTGCACCTTAAGAAACCTCTTACAAACCTGGAAGATGAGGATGAGAACCACAGTTGAGCCTTGACTAGTCATGGGTGTGATTCAGGTGAGACTTAAATTCATGCATTAATGCTTTGCTGGAATCAAGGCATGTTCTGTCTTAGAAGAAAATCTAAAGCAGCGAAGATGTGAGGAAATATGTTAACAATTAAATGCAACATTACTTTCCAAGGTGCAGTTTGAGGTTAGCTGTCACTGAGCCGTGGGGAACACCCGACCAACCACTGCACCAGGGCAGTTCCCTGACAGCCATGCTGCCTGTAGCTCACTTCCCATCCATCCATCTTGAGCTAGGCAGGCTGAACCATTATTTTTGGCTACTGCCTACGCTGTCCTTACTGCTCTGCCAGCACTTCAGCCTTAACCACATGGAAGAACCTCTGCGAGATCCAGGCAGAGAGAAAATTTGGCCTCTCCATGTGTGATTCAGGGGTGCTAGTTTCATCCTGTGTTGCAGAAATACTTCCATAAGACAAAAGCAAACCAGAGGTTTGGTGTTGTGGAAAAAATGACTAGTCTCTCCCTTTCTGAAACGTACCTTGTAAAAAATACGTACTTGAAAAGAATTCCTCTTAGTTTTAATTTACACAATTCCTGAATGTGTGTGTTAAAATGCTGTAATCCCCAGTAGGGAGCCCACATGATATCAAATCACCCTCCTCTCCTTTAGAGAGTGATCCTAATTTTCTTAGCTGTTTCTGAATCTGCAAAGGCAATAAAGAACCAAACCAAACCCCACACAATTACCACAGTATTTGTTACTCTGTTCATACTACCTGAACAGCCCTTCCATCCCTGATACAGCCCTCTTTTTACCCTCATAAAGGCATGCCTCTCAAAGTGTGTTTGACGTTCAGGTATGTGTCAGTGTCATTCTGTATAAAAAATAATGTTTCTTGCTGTGCTGTGGTCCATAATCACAGTTCTCTGGTTGCCTAAGAAGAGGGTATTGCTGTGTAATATGTCAGAGTAGCATTTCAAAGCCTCAAGAAGAGCAAATGGTGAGGAATCGCTTACCCCAGCTGAAGGAAGGAGGGGGAAGCTGGTGATATCAGGAGGAGAGGCTGAAATCTTTCCTACTCCTGTGCATTTCAGTCTCAGATTCTCTGGAGGTCAGCTGAAGATGGTGTCCCATAAACTATTCCACGAGCTGCCCTTTTAAAGCTTTTAGTGACACATTTTATTTTGACACTAGAAATTATGAAATCCTTAGGAGACCATTTACTACATCAAGACCGTGAAGAAGGTTGACGTTGCAGACCCTGTGAGATTCATATTTTTGATGGAACTGTCTCTTCCTACAGAGTATGAAAATGTTTCTGAGTCTGATTAAAGAATATGAGCAATGTTTTTTCAGGATGGCTCTCCAGTAGGAACATAACTATCACAGTATGCTTTGGGGGTAGTCAAGAAGTTAAATATAAATGTCATTTTTACTTCATATATATTCAGCTTGGAATTAAACTGCGTTTTTACCAATGAGACTGCTAGCACAACTGATAGATTGAGAAGTGAAATCTGTTAATGTGAGATTAGAGTTCTTTCCAGAAAAAACACTCCATCTCAGCACGATGTTTCGGGTTGCCGTAGAGTCTATCAAATTGAATTATTCTGTGGCTTGAACCGATTTCTTCTTTTGTGCTATGCAACAGTTCGCATAAATAACCATTACCTATTGTGTCATTAGAGGTCTGTAAAGACACCCTGGTCTGAAATTCCCTAAGACTGTTGTTGTCTATTTTCCAGTAAATTCCATATTGTCAGGAAAAGAACTTGGAAAGTAACAGATGGTTTGTTTCATTAGCCATTGACAAAAGCCAATGAAAAAGGAATACTTTATTTGGGATGGAAAAATAGGCATTTTCTCATTAAACAAAAAAAGTCATGAGCCTATTTAAATGTATTAATTCAGTAATGGCAAGATATAACAACCCCGAAGGATTTATTTCAAACCAAGACGTTATAAGTGCCATATAAATAGCAGTAGCCATCTCCCCATTGTCTTGCTCTCAAGGAGTGACTATAGGCAGAGTCGTAGGGAAGAGCAAGAATAGGGGCAAGCAGATCTGCTGCTTCCCTTGTACATTCTTGCAGTTCCCAGCTACTGAAATTGGCCTAAGTTTTGCTTTTGTTTCACTGAAATACTTGTGCATCTTCTATATCTTTTGGTGATGCTGGATGGCGGGATGCATGCTTTTTCAAGACCATGAAAAATACTCAGCTAGTTCTGTTCAGAAAGCCTCTAAGGTCAAAATAGCTTTTTATTCTGTGAGCTTTTCCAGGTCTTGAGTGTTATCTAACTTCTGTCTGGGTCATTTTACAAATAGGACATTTCTTGTAAAAGATTCATTTGCAGGGAGCTGAACGCCTCTGTACAGAATGCTGTACTCCACTAAAACTCCCCATATTAAGCTCCTATTTTAAAGCTGTTTCAAAAATGAACAGATTTCTAGTTGAAAGCTTCCCTTTCTGTGGCATCTGTAATACAGATTATTAAAAAAAAAAAACCACAAACCCACTTATGTTACATATTCCAGTTTTTGGTGAGTATGGTCTTAGATCAGAAGTAGGACTTGGAGGATGGAAGCTCTTGACAAAGAGCCAAGATGAGCTGGAAATACTTGAGAACTAAGTGTGTTTCTGCCTCCAGTGTTTTAAATCCACTTCTCTTGTGGAGCTGGCTGTTGTAGACTGTTTTTGTTGAACAGGCTATATCGAGTTTTAATACAATTTCAGTGTGAATCTGTAGATACTGTCTGTTAATTCCCTGGGTGTTTCTGTTCTGTAAACCAACCAGGTAAGATTACTTTCCTCTAAAATAATACCTTGCAGGCATTCTCAAACAATAAAATGTATAAACTTGGATTGATAGGTGATCACACATAAAAAATTAATGTTATATCTTACTGATTTAGGTAATAGGAAATATTTTATGAAATGGACAACTTGTCTTGTTAGTTTAGGATCGATGGTCTAATAAAAATAATACTTTTTCTATTACCTGCAAGACCCGGAAAATGTGGTAGTATCACCACTTTGCAGAGGCTTCTGAGATCTCTGTCAGAAACCAAACCATTATCACTTCTTTTTATTTAAAAAGAGAAAAAAAAAAAAAAGGCAAAAAAAAAAAAAAGCCTGCAGAAGGCAGAGGCTACTCCTGGCAAGGTTATGAAAGAATATTTCACTGCAATGGCAATTTTGCTGTCTGCTTCAGGAGGAATTTTATGTGGATGGCTAAATGACTGGTTTACTTGTACATGCCCTGAAGCAGTGAGTCTTTTTCAGTCTTTTAGGAGCAAAAGTTTGGTTTTCAGGAGCCAGAAACAGGCAGTGATATCTGAAAATACTCACTTAAACAATATGCAGAGAATACAGTATTGCTCTCCAGATTGAACAAGGAGTGATAATTGTGGCACAGTTAATCAAGGGCATTTAATCATGACTACAACAATTTCTTATAACTAGATTTTTTTCTCACTTTATTTTTTCCTTCGTAATCATTAGATTACTTAATTGACTTATACACCAGTGCAATCTGTTGACTTGTAAAATTTTTGCTTTCCTTATTCTTACTATCTTTTGACATTATTTATGAAATTTTTCATCTTCAATCTTTTAAAAATCAAACCATTATTTTGTAGTATTGGAATTGGGTACTTTCTTTTGTCTTTTAACCTTTTTTTGCCAGAAAAAGTAATGTTTGGTAAGGGTTTTTGTTTGGATGTCTATTTTCCCTTCAGCAGACTAAGGTGTCAATTATGGACAGTTTAGAATGGGTTTATAAACATAGACTGTTGTGGGGTACATTGGGGTAGACAGAGAAGGGTGTAGCAATGAAAAACATGTTTTCAGCTATAACTTGTGTTCAGTTTTTCTGGCTAAAGTATAATGCTTCCAGTATCAGAGTTGCTTGGGTAGAGCTTTGTTCTCAGGACATTTTATAAAAGCTCAAATTCTAAAAGCTTAGTCATAGCCTTAAAACAGAGAAAGTCAGAATGTGAATAGGATACAATGTGGCTGTGACCTTGGCTCAGTAGGTTAACAACATTTGGGATATAGTAAATTAAAGTATGAGAAGGTAATTCTTGAGTGCAGTGACCCAGTGAACATTCCTGAACACTCACATAACCTTTCTTATGAGAAGGAATTACATGTGTGAAACTCATCAATTTATTCTCCTATGAGTAGTGGTGAGTAAACTCCCTTAGATTAATCTGACTGATAAATAGGCTGCAAAATGCAGAAAGTATTATTAGTTCCAGCCAAATTCACAGTTTCAAAGCAAACTGTGGACTAAGCTACATAATATGAAGAGTGAATCTATATGCTTGGAATACATGTAAGAACTGGAAGTGTGAACAGCTGAGCTACAAGATAATGGAAAAAAAACCCTATAAGCCACATAAAGGCAGTGAATCTTTTCAGTAGGTGATCAGCAAAAGGTAAAGGTAAAGTGCACAAAAACATTTTTTAATTCCTTGTTTACTACACAAGCACTGGACTCCCAAAAAGCAAATGATACCTGTATATATTTTTCAGGCTTCCAGGTGCTTCATGTCAGGTGGTGATTTACAGAATGCAAATATTTTTCTGTGGTATTTAACATAGTTAACAAGTGCATACCTACCATTTTGGGATTTTTGCTGACACTTGCTCAGGTAACATGTGTATATGAGTTTACTTTCATGGGAAGTGGTTAAAGCTTAAATGCGGGTTTTCAAATAGACCCAAACTTCACGAAACCACGCTCTCGAAGTCAGAATTAGGTCAGTGCTGAGGTCTGTGTATGTGTTACCTTAAGTGAGCCCGTTTGAACCTTAAGTAAATGCATGTGGGCTCCCCTGAGAGCAGCAAGTTCTTTATATTTTCAAGGCGTTTTGAAAGCAGCCCCATTACGTGGCCGTGTTTGTGACGCTTGTCCCTTCCCTGGCGCAGGGCAGAGTACTGTCTGTCTCTGTCTGGGTTCCTGTTTTCACATGTTCTTGAATTCCTGGAGAGGGCAGTGAGTAGGATTAGGATGTAACAAATGATTGTAAGGATCCATCACAGCCGTTTAAAGGTGGCAGTACATGTTGCAAGGTAACTCTTTAGGCTTGCATTCAAAGGAGTTCTACACACTTTTTCATTAATATATATTTATATATATATATTAAAATATAAAAATAACATCTATATTTCATTCATATATAAGCAATATAAATATTCATATATATTAATGAAAATATGCAATATATAGTCATATATGTGAATAAAAATATATTATTTTTATATGTTTTTAAAATTTGTGTCTATGTGTATATATATATATAATTAATCCATTCATGTTTTTTTGCAACTGTTGAGCTAGGCTTTCACCTATAGTGATCTTCTCAATTAATTATCCTCTGTGTACAGGTCTTTAGGGTAAAGAGGTAAAAATGCAGTATGGGTTTGCTGCTCAAAGTTCATCACTACTTAGTTGGTACGTTGGAGCTGGCAATATTCAGTGTCCTTAGCTCTGTGTTGGACACCAGCTGTGCCACTGATTTGAGAGGTGGTGATTAAAAGTACCTGAAAGACTACCTCCTCTTCATCAAATATTGTAACCAGCTGAACACAGGGCTTTGTAGCTAACTTACCTCCTCAAAGCTGAGAGAAAGTACTAGTATCAGTTGTATCTGGACTTCAAGACTACTCACTCATCTTTCCTCCAGAGACATGCTTTAGTGACTGGGATTTCTTTCTTAAATTCTGGAAGTTAGCTCTTTGAAACACATTGTTAAAAATGAACGCCCAGGGGCAGTTTGGTCCAACCTGTCCCTCTCCCTGCTGTGCATACTCAGAGGGCTTGAAGATTAAAGAGCCTGAGCCTGCTCTGCGCTGTACTTGGGCACAGGCCTCACATGCTGAAAAGAGTAGTTAGGAGACGCGTTATTTTAAATCTTATTGAATTTGTACAGTTACATAGAATCATAGAATCACAAAATAGTTTGGGTTGGAAGCAACATTTAAAGGTCATCTAGTCCACCCCCCCTGCCATGAGCAGGGACGTCTTCATGATCGAATGCTTGCTAGAGACCAGCACGATGTTACTTTGGTAAGTCAGCTCCTCGTTAGACCAACCCTCCAGGTAGGAGAGCCGAGGGTGGCCCTGGCAGTAGCTGTGTTGCTCTTCCTGTACTGAGAACAGGTATGCAAACCTGATATAAACACGAACATGAAGGTGAAAAAGCAATTTTCTCTCCAAACGTGGCCGCCAATGGCAGTGTTATGCAGCGTTGTTGTCTCTTTCCTTTGCAATCTTTTGTCTGTCCATCTCTTGTCCTTGTTTTAAATTGTATGATGTCCAGGGTAGAGGCTGCCCGTGGCTTAGCACGCTTAATTTCTACACGGGGGTAATTTTAGTAACATCCTAAATTCGTTAAAAAAACCCAAAAAACCAAACCCCAAATCAAATCAAAAACCCAGGGTAAAGGACCTGTTGCCCTGGCTGCTGGGCTTTTTTGATGAGTGAGAGCAGAGGTCTCAAGAACTGGAAAACTGTCCTGGGCCAAATCCTGATTGTTTTGAAGTCTGCCGTTTGGAAGATGAGGCAAAACTTTTCCTCCCCAGGAAAGCAGACTACTCCTTTAAAGGATAAAGAGCTAGGTTTCACTTGATGCTAAAGTAATAACTTGGTTAACAGGTGAAATAATTTAGACATGCATTAATCATTGCATAGACCTCAATACATATGTGTGTATGTGTGTGTTTCTGTACATTATTTTTCTGTGTTTGTTCATTCAGGTGACAAGTCCCTGTTGAAAGTTTATAAGGGTTGAAATTAGAATTTATTTTGCAAGCTGCACAAAGTATATGGGGCAAATCAAGTGACAGATGAACAAGCTAGAAAAGGAAAAGCTGCTTAGAAAGTTCTTACATCTTTGTAGGAAACCTTCAGAAGCTGAACAATCCTTTTTCAGAGTAAACATTGCCACTGTCTTCCCGAGTTCTCTGTTCCTCTGTTCTCCATGTGTGTGGCACTGTTGAACCCATGGGCACCCTACAGTGGGTGGTGCAGAAGCAGTTGAGCAGCAATACCTGTCTTGCTCTGACAAGAACCCACACGGGAAGTCTCAGAGAACATACATAAGTTGTGTCTGCTCAGGTACTTTGTGGTAGTGTACTGTTTCACAAAGAAGAGTGTATTTGTCAAGGCAAATTATTTTTATTTATTATATAGTTCATATCTTTACCTCAGAAAAGTTAGGTTCAGTTACCAGATCCTTGCACAGACACTCTACTGTAGTGTCTGGACATCTCCCAGGTTTTTAAAAGATAAATGAGAATTATTTCCCTTCTCTTAATTTATTCCTTTTCCCCAGCACCTGTACATGATCTATCTGATTTGGCTAGAAAAAACTGCTGGGGGGAAGCAAACCTGAAGAAGTGGGGATTGTGTTCTGGTGTGGGCTGGCTTTAATTCTGCAGCTCCTCTGCGTGGGAGAGCTGCAGCCCACCTTCCCGCTGCAGGTGGCTCCAGGCACTTCTAGCAGCCCCGTGCTTTGATCTTGCATGTTTGCAAGATCACACGTAAGCTCAGTAACCCTGTCTTGGAGGCACATTCCCTGCGAGTAACTCGGTGTTGATACTTCCTCTTAGGTTATGAAAATACAGGATTTAGGGCCACAGGTCAAGTGCCATCTGTCTGCCTCGAAGCCTCCTTAGTAGCTAAAGCATGCCTTTGGCAAAGCTCCGTCTGTGTGTGGACAGCAGCATAGCGCGGGCTCCTTCAGGACTATGACCATTAATAGCAACTTCACACAGAAGTTTCCCTGGAACAAACATATTTTACCTGTAGACTAAAGCATGTGTCATCTGAAGCAAAATAACAAATGCTTATATGCAAAACCTCCTCTACGTTTCCTTGGCTCTGCTGAAAAATCTCCTGCACTGTAGGTAAGGTTATTATGAGACCATTTCTATTCCTGCCCCTTGCACAGCCTTTTCTTCTGTTCTTGTCTGGTCTCTTCTGCTATAGATGATCTGCTTTATTGCATTGTCTCTTCCTGTCTTTTCTTTGAGGTTTTTCCATTTTCCATTTATAAGTTGCGATTTTCAATATCTTCTGTCTCTGTGGCGCACCCTCCCCCTCACCCCCCACCTCCCAGTCCCTCCCCGGCTGCTGAATATTTGTGTTTGGTACAGTGGTTAGGAACCATTATCAAGACAGTCATCTTTGGCCAGAAGTCATCATTGCCAAGGATCAGTAATTACTTTCTCTGGACAGGCAGGGATATTTCAACTCCCATCTTGAGAAAAGAGGTATGGAGTAAAAGTTAAAAGCAATTAGGAAAGCTGCTACAGTGAGATTGGAATTTGTAAAATGATGCGGTCAGATTACCCACATTCACCCGCTGGCACAGTTTGTTTCCAGTTCTAGTGTTGTTCTGGTGGATTTGAAGAGCTTCAGAAATGGTGATGGTTGTGGAGAGAGCAGTCACCTCTCCAGGGACAATATAATGAAGAATGTGTACTAGGTCTGAAGTCTGCAAAGGGTATATGGACGACGTTTTCAAGCTGAAATGGGTGCTATCTCTGTAAGCGCACATATCATCAGTTGGACTGAAGGAGGAGTCTCACTTAATTTCACTGTGATGCCACTTTTGAAGTGAAAGTTTTACATCTGTAGTCCGAAGAAAATGGACACAGGAACCTTGTTTGCTAGGATTCCTTAGAGATATGAAAATTTTTCAAAGTGAGGAATACAGATGTAGGATTAAATTTTTGGCAGTGAAATGGGCGCTGGCTTTGGAGGCTTTAGGCAAACTCTGTGTCCTTCTACTTTCTTCGGTTAAATGCTTGTCATCCTCCCCAGCATCACTGTGATTGCTCTGTAGGATGCTGTTGTATGCATGCTAAGGATGTTCTCTACTGAATGGAACTTAGTAGGGCTTTGAAATATTGATGAATAAAAGTTTAATTTTTAATTCCCCATCAATCTGAACTAATTGGAACTCAATGTGCTTTTGTCCAAGAGACTTTCTGACATTAAATGGTTTAATGTGTCCGCACATTTAAATAAGCATGGAGATGCAGGATTTGACTTTCCTGGATGCCAGGATGTTAGGTTTAATAGAAGAAAGTGGATTCTTGTGCTTCTATTTATAGTTATGCCAATGGCCCAAATTCTGCTCTTGCATATTCTTTGACTGTTGTCACATAATGCCACTTCCATTGAGCTAATCCAGCCATATGGTCTTCAAGAGCTCATGACATGGATCATATATTAATAAATTAATATTGAGCCCATCTGAACAATGATATCCTGTAAGCACAGATATAAAACTTGTTCATGTGTATTTATATCTTCCCTCCTTGTGTTGGATCACTGACCCCGCTATAGCTTCAGTCTTAAATGCCTGCATTTGTGCTTGTGGCTTGGAGGACCTGAGCCAGCTAGAGTGATGGTCATCTCACTTCTGTCCTCATTCATGTTTTGGTTGTCTGATGGTTTTGCCTAATTAAAATTAATTAACTTCTACTATGCCTGTATTTGAAAATATAGAACAATGGTCTAGAACATTATAGAATAGAGAACAAATCCTGATTTTTCTTTAGTGGGACAGAACTTAACAAAGTACAATGGAAAAGAAATGCTAATCCCTGTTTTTCATAGTCAAATGTTGTTTCATTTGAAATGGATTAAATACAACTAACATGTTACAGGCTCTTCATGCTGCCAGGGTAAAGGAGCTTAATAACACTACAAGAAATAGTGGCAAAGAACTGAAGAAGATGGGGAAGTGTTTCCTTCTGCCACAGGAAAGTACATTATTTAGTGACTGCCACGGTGATATGTGCCTGACTGAGCCAAAACCCAACATAGTTGGTGCTCATATTGCATTTCTGAGTGAGCACGGACTAAGTTTGCATAAGCAACAGCCACGTGGTAGGTATAACCACAAGGAGAAGCTCCTAATAGTAGGTCACCAAAATATCTGCTTCACTTGTGGCTGTCCAAAAGATCAGTTCCGTTTGTGCATTTGCCATCGAAGCATTTATATGAGGCCATCTCTGGCATTATGAGTTTAGCCACTCCACTGCCAGAGAAGATAAACTTAGACTCTTTTGCTTTTGCCTCCTTAATGTGTTTTTTCCCTGCAAAACTGGGGAGATGATTGCTGGTATATGCACGGTAATAAAGCTTGTCAGACACAGCCAGCCAGAATTCTTCTGAATTCACATTTAATTTATTCACAGCACAGCATGCAGCGGAGCTGATGGCTGCAAGTTAATGTGCTGCACTTTAATGAGATAACTGTTTGCCTCCCAGGTTTTGAGGTTTATGCTAGTTTTATTTGTCAACCTGGCCAAAGCCAGAGCCATAAGGAATCACAGCTCTACACTGAAATGTTATTTACTCAGATGATGCTTTTGCCAGAAAAGAAATCAGTGAAGTAATTAAATAGTGCTGCTTCTATTTTAAGGCAGGAAATTTTTTTTTTGGAGCCTGCAGTTTACAGTATGTCCTTGTCAGTGTGCTGGCTCATGAGTATTACCTAGATAAAAATATTCTATTCACAATTTCTCTGTACTTGTGGAATTAAATTTCCACCTGTCTTTGAAAATTGATCCCCTCTTCTCGTTTCCTTTAGAGGTGTGTATTACTGGGGAGGAGGAGCAGGGGGAGAAGTGTAGGAACTCTGTAATATCAAATGCAAATGCAGACATTTCAGTGTGACAGAGCTGCAAAGTCTCCCGTTAAACAACTGATTATATGGCTTCACTCTGGTTTTAAAATCCAGTTCATGCCAATCGAGTCCTTGCCTTACAGCTCCGTCTTTTAACAGTGGCAGTTCCTTCTCATTAACTAATTACTGCATCCATAATGAAAAGATGAACTCTAGTCAAGAAAAATGAGGTTATGATGCTTCGCTAATGATACCATTTCTGTGGCGCGGTGGGAAGACGCAGGGGTCGGGAGGCAGCTGGGAGCATCACCCCTGCAGATGGCTGTCGAATGCCAGCCCTCGCAGGTCTGCTGTCCGAGCCAGACCTGCCCCGGGGTGGGTGGAGAGGAGCACAGTGTGTGGACGCGGTGTCTCTTACAGCAGGCTGAACTGCTTAAATCAATGTAAGTGTCCTCGGAGAGGCTTGCATTGATTTATCTAAAGCCAGTTAAAATACCATTTTAAGTCTCACTTGTACTCATGCCACCCTTTGGTGGACTTGGCAGTGTTAGGTTAATGGTTGGACTCAATCTTTTCCAACCTAAAAGATTCTATGATTCTATGCAGAAACATTATTTCTGTACACAAAAGAGTGCTTGGAAAGGAGTCTTTGAGATGGAGCCAACATCTTTTGTGTGTGTTAACATTTACTGTCTAAAACCTGTCAAAGTGAAGGTCAGATTGACCTTTCACTTCACCATTGTAACCTTGCATTATGTTTTCTGCAGAATCAAAGCCTGTTAGACCTTCTGCAGTAGGAATACAGCCATGATAAGAAACGGTGTAGTTCTCAGTTTTGTGCACCATTTGTGCCACAAGCCATTGTTTGTTTGGATACAAATGCATAAATAAATAATTATTAGGAAATAACTGGTAGATTTATGGCAAAATGCTGTAAGAGGCTTCAGTTGAAATGTGCCTGATGTTAGTTATCATGTCCTCTTATCTTGTTTCTTTGCTGGTAACAGAAGGTTGGGGGGAGTGGAGAGGGATGGGAAGGGGGTGTATAAGAGGGGATGTGCCACTGAACATAATTTGTTTTGCAAACGGAGACAACCAAATCTGTGTCCAGCCCTTCGCTGACAGACTTCAGAAAAAGACATACAGAGGCTATATCTGGAAATATTAAACTGTGTTTGGCAATCGAGTCAGGTAATGTAACCCATGGAAAGCACAAGATTGAGCTGACTTTCTGTACATTTCTTCAACCAAATTAAAAAAAAACGTTGATTTCTAGCACCATGCAGGTGGAAAGAACAACATGGGCAAATGCGCTGATATTTTGCCTATGTATAATGCTTTTTATTTATAGGCATCTTTCCCTTCTCTTGGACCATGAGCTGCCTGTTAACTTGTGTGTCTTCCCCGGATGCTTATAGCATATCAAAAGGAAAAGTCGTGCAGGTGTGCAGGGAGGGGCTGTGGAGGTGGTGGGGGAGAGGGGGCTTTGCCTTTGAGCAAGTGCCACCTCTATAGCAGGACAGTTTGCACAGGTTCTGGGGTTTCTTTCTCATCTTAATGTTGGAGCCTTAGATATTAGAGCAGTTTGGGATTAATAGTTAGTTACTTGGCAGAGGAAAAGGTGAATGACTGCCACTGATTGCAAAGTGCCATTTCCTGTATTGTTAGGAGCTGGCAGCTGGGCTTGTTACCTGTTGATCAGGAGTTAATGGGATTAGCTTAATGAAGAAACTTAGGGTTCACAAAAATATTAGAGGTTTAAGAGGTTTGGGTTTTTGTTTGCCTCCTGCTGTTCAAGAAATAGTCTTTTTAAGGACTTTGCACCAAATTTGTGTCCAAGGGTGTCCAATCTGAAGTTACTGTTATTTTTCTTGATGCTTTCATAGGGTTTCCAGGTCAATTTGTTGCTGGCAGTGGGTGTTTTCATCATGTTAATGAGATTTCTTTTTTTTTTTTTCTTACTTTGTCTGTTACCAAATTATTTTGGCACCATTTTAGGGTTTGCTATATAGTGCTCGGTTTTGCTTCAGGAATTTTTTTTTTTTTAGTGTGTTGCAGCACATTTCTTGTTTCAATTATTTCCTGTGGAGTTGAGTAGCTGAGTGAAAGAGATGATTTCTCAGTGTTTGAAATTCTTTACCTAGTGGTATATTGTAGTTGAAAATGAGTAATACTTAGAGGTTTGGGGGTATAGGTCTTCTGGGTATGGTGTGTAAATTTGAGAACTAAATGGTAAAGTGGCTTCATTTTTATTCATTTTGGGCAATCTCCATTTAGACACCAAATTCAGTATCTTCCCATGTTACCGTAGTTTCCTTATGGCTGTGATTGTCCCAGGCATTTAGAAAAGATAATACCTTTTGAGGACCAGCAGCTATAATTGGAAAAAATCAGATAAACTTTGAGGTATAGATACCTTTCTCCAGCCCTAAAATGGAAGCAGCAGACTTCAAGCTAAGTACAAAAATACAACCTGACACTAATCTAATGCTAGTGCCATCTAAGAATAAACACAGTCTGAGTAGCTCAATCTGTGAAACATAGAAGTGTTACTGTCTGGATATCAAATGGAGTCCAGCCTGGGTTGTGCTGAGCATATCCCAAAAGATACTTTCCCACGGTCCGCCAAGGACTGACCATCTGGGCACTGTTCTCATCTCGTGGGGAAAGAAATACCAAGATGGCTTGTGTAATTTTAGTTTGTCCAATACAACATGTTACGGGGTGATAGCAGTTTCTCCCCATAGGATGTCTGTTTTGTAGCTTACAGAGCACGCTCAGGTAAGGTTTGTGGTGGTTCTCTCTGGGCTGTGTGTGGCTATGTACCTTCCTCTCCGCACTGCTCTTGTAGAGCAAATCCACAAAGAGAACAGTGCAGTTCCGCACGGGTGTTTCTGCAGGACTCCTAACAGCAACTCTGGTCTTGCAGGCTCTCCTTCCTTTTGTCCTTGTCCATATCTCCCTACCCATCAAACACAGGTTGCTCAGCCCTGGTTTCAGAGCCCCAGCTTGCCTCAGCCCAGCTGATGAGTCCTGGGAGCCGTGGCAGGTTGGTTCTTGCCTGCATTCCTCTAGTAATGGCCCCTTCTCTTGAACATGAATCAGCATTTCCCACAAGCACCATCACCTTTTCTCTTATGCTTTTTTCTGTATTTCTACGGGGGAGAAACACTGTTTCAGAATGGGAGTCTTATTCCAGTCTTTCCTTAAAATTGAGCTCTACCGTAATGTAAAAGCATGAAGCCCTTAGCAAGCAATTGATGAGCTGTGACCTTTTCTATGCTGTTAGTTATTATCTTCGTATTTCTTTCAACTCTCCTCTTTTAATTTTTCTTTCTATTATTTCATGCATTTCTTTTTACCTATAGATGGTTCGATACAGGCTGTCTGTGATATGTCTCTGTAGAAGTTTCTCCAACTCGTATCTTGAGCAAGGCAGCCATGCTCCTTGGTGAGGACTTCTTCAAGCTATCCCAATACAGATGTCACTGCTATAATTGTACCTCAGTGGGAGGGACAGAAAATAAATGGAGCTATTGCTGAATATGGGAAAGTACATTTAAAAATTAAAAAAACCCCCGCAAACAAACAAACTGAACATTTCTGGTGCTCAGTTTGAAATATTGTGGGCCTGGATTTCGTAGACTTCTTGCACTCTCAACTATTTTCACCTCTCTGCAACGCACACCTCTTAACCATACTCCTTCCTCTGGACCGTGTGGGCTGATGTTTGGAGTTACTGGGCACCTTCAGGTCTTTCTGATGTTCTCTTGTATGTGCTCACAGCTTAGTTCCTAAATAGGGATTTACAGTAAGGACACTTTAAGTTTGTGCACCCAAACAGGGATTATATGCTGTTTGGACACTGAGCTGCTTATCCATTTTTAGACTTCAAGCTTCTAAATTTCATGTAGATGAACCTTAAAAGAATTTAAGGTATGACTTTCAGCCTCTTGAGACCCTAACTTGCCCATTAGTAATACAGGGCTGCATTCATTAATAGTGGAGGTATGTATGCTGGGATTCATCTCGCCCAATTTTAGCTTCCTGACGTGTTTTGTCTCATTTAAAGAGTAGAGAAAAAGATTCACCTCCACTGGTGAATTATCCTAATTTATATTAGATAACTATATCTGGACAAGGTAAATCCACACCGGAGGTCCCTCTCTTTCTTTCTTACCTCTGCAGGAATTTACATGACCAGTAACAGTGTAGATGAGAAGCTTAATTTTAAGCGGCTACAATTGGGTGAGGTGGTTGGGGTGATAAACGTGGACCAGCTAAGTGGATGTTCATCTGTGTGATGAAATTAAATACCCAACGCATTGGTGCTGCTGCAAACAGCATGTGTTCAGCTGGGACGGTTTTACTGCTAGAATTTTGTAGAGATTTCCCATAATTTTTAATTTTTAATGCTGAGGATTCAAATCCACCCATACTGAGATCCTGGAAATTTTCTCTTTGTCTAAATATCACTGTACAGTTGCAGGAGCAAAATCATAAAAACATTTCTTTCCTTTGGCTTGGTTTCAAATAGGGTGACATCATTTTTATCAAACTGCCTCTATTAGTGCTTTAATTCAGCAAACAGAGATTGCTAAGTAAGGTTCCTTTTCTAGCCAAAACGTCAATCAGAACTGCATGCTCCACAGAGTACTGTACAAATTAACATTTTAACATCACTATTGTAGTAATTATTCTGAGCATCTTTCTTTTATGACACTCACAAGAAAAGGGATGACTTGTCACTGAGTTTCCAGGCTCTAATTTTCTCCCTATATAAGTGTGCTCTGCTGGCATCTCTTTGCCCTCTGGCTGCGTGGTGTTTCTCTGCTGCTCATACCCAGCTGGGAGCTCCCTGTCTTAGTTATTGAGCTGCCACAATAGAGGGCAGGAAGGATCCAAACAGCCTTTGTGTATGTATGCGAACAAGTGGTTTGAATGTTCAGAGGATCTGATGAATAGACAAACATATGATTTGACTGCTAAGGAGATGATTTGATGGCAAACAAAAGGTCACACACCAGCAAAACTGTTAACTGGTGACATGAGGGTGGGGACTGCAGTTCCGCTCCCTATTGATTTTCCTCCTACACTGAGGGGCAGATTCTGCCTCCATTGCAGCTCTTCTTGCTGCACAGAATGAGTGAGCTTTTTGGGTGACGTGCCTGTGCACAACCAATAAATAGAGCATGCAGTGGACAGGGATGGATTTCAGCACAGATCAGTTGCCGTGTATTTCCTATTCCTCTTTATGGGCTGTTTATGTGTGGTGTCATACACAAGCCTGTGCGGGGCACCTGCGTTTACACTTGCCTCAACATCCTTGAACACTTCATTTACTGTCCAGAGTGCAATGCTCTTACATGCCTCTTTGTTGCTGTTTGACTGGTGAAAGTCAATCGGTGCCAGGAAATCTGGCTTTCTGTAAGCAAAAAATTGAACTATCTTGTTTCTGGAGTTCTTCGAAGGAGGCTCACTTGTGGAAGAAGGAAACAATTAGTGTTTAATGTGGATTTGTACCTCTGCACAGAGAGAGGTATGTTAGTGAAATAAGGCAAAAGGTGGAATATATCATTTGCTTGGGGATCAGATGTGATTCTGGCATTATTTTCTTTTTGGGCAGCCAAGCACCTGGAGTGAGAAGTACCTGTGCTTGAAGTGCACTGCAGCAAATAAAGAAGCCATTGTATTGCCAGTGTCTGCTCAGACAAAATAGCTTACAATTCAAAAGCTTTTCATTTCAAGGTTTTGTGCTGATTATTCCTTTGGCTTTCATTCACCTGCACCAGGTTTGCTTTTTGTTCTTACTACTTAGGGGAAATTACGGTTCTCCTAGCAGATCCAGAAAATTCATAAAACTCTGCACTTGATGACTGGGCTGCATTAAATCACAGAATCACAGAATCACTACGGTTGGAAAAGACCTGTAAGATCATCAAGTCCAACCTGAAAAAAAAAAAAAAGAAAAAAAAAAAACACCAAACAACCCACACAAGCCAACCACCACACAACAACAACAAGGCACAACACACCAAAAACCAACCCGCCCAACACCACACAGCACCATGTCCATCAAGCTACATCCCACAATGCCACATCCACACGCTCCTTGAATACCTCCAGGGAGGGTGACTCTACCACCTCCCTGGGCAGCCTGTTCCAGTGAAAGGGTAGTCGGGGGCGGTCTCCCATCCCAGTAGTAACCGGGCCCGCCCCTGCTTAGCTTCCAACTTCTAACCGGGCCCGCCCCTGCTTAGCTTCCAACTTCGGGCGCCTTAAGGGTAGCATAGCTACACGCTGTCCCCCGAAGGGTAGTCGGGGGCGGTCTCCCATCCCAGTAGTAACCGGGGCCACCCCTGCTTAGCTTGCAAGTTCGGGCGCCTTAAGGGTAGCGTAGCTACACGCTGTCCCCCGCGTGCCTGGAACAATGCTCAGAAATCAGCTGTGGATGTTGAAAAACTGTATAGTAATGAGATCTGAACTTCAGTACACCAACAGCTATGTCACTATTATAAAGGGTAGAAATCTTTAATTTCAAGTTTAAATTCCTGCCTCTTCAATAGCAATGGTACTGCATGTTGTAGTTAAGCACCACCAGGCTTAAAACTGTCTGTCTCACTTGGAAGAGCCTAGATGTCACTGACTCCCAGCAATAAACAGACAGACTCCTGCGAGTCAGAGTTTCAAAGGTCTTTGAGAACAGAAAGATAGACATATATGCTCAGAGGGGTTTTCAGAAGAACTGAAGAAGATTAGTTTCTGTGTCCTGTTGAAATGTATTTTAAAAAAATACTAGTCCATATAGCAAAGGAACTATTTCTTCCTTTTTTCTTTATTGTGTTCAGTGAAGAGAGGTTTTCATACTTTTAGCTATTAGTGGCTTTCAAAAAACCAGAATACTTAATTGGAAGACAGGTATGTCATAATTCATGATGTGAAAAGAGATCTTTTTTGTTGCATTAGTGAATTCTGTAACATTAAAGCAACTGTGTGTTGATAAAGATGCAAAAGTGCTTCATAACAAGTGCACTGCAAATTTTCTAGACGGTGATTATAATGTGTGAATTAGAGCTGATTAAAGTATGTCAGTAACATAATGTACAAAATGGCTGATTGCCAGTTGCATGAACAGATTTAGGAGCTTCCTGCAAATTTTAAATTTTGATGAATATGTTTAGATTTCAAAACATGCCCTCTGGTAAGAGGTATTTATTCTTTGTTTATATGTCAGTGCTGTTGCTAGTAACAGAAGATTACAGACTAGGTATTCATCATAGGTGAGAAATAATTTGCCATGCAATTATTTTGATACTTTCTTCTTAAAATACTGAACATTTTCACCATATGCAGGGGTGAATGTTATACGATCGTGAGCACAGCACAAAACCGAACTTCTGCAAAAAGGCCTCTTCTCTTGTACGTGGGACCTATCCGATCAGTGACAATGCTAAGGGGCGGGAGGGGAGGATGATGTCCTCCTTGCGGCACCATCTGGAGCACTGTGTGCCTCCAAGGACGAAATACAGGCTCTGCAGCTGCTGTCGTGGCTGTGTTCGGCTTGCTGAACTGGCAGCGGCTCCGGGTGGCTGCCTGGCTGCCCAAGGTGTGTGGTTTTGTGGGGTGAAGGGCAGCAATGCAGCAAGGTGGCTCTTGGGGGTGAGAGGGATCTCCTTACGGTCCATGACATGCATCATCAAGAATATTGTTAAGCCTTTGACTGAGTGTCTACTTGCACTAGATACTGCCTCAACTGAAAATTCAGCAATGTCTAGTTCCTGCGCGACACTTCTTACTAGGAGAGTTTTAATAGGAGAGAGTATATTAATACCCTCAGTTTTGCAGAAATTACAATTGAGCGATGAAGAGATTTCCACTGCTCTCTGGGTCACAACTGTGCATCAGAGGGATGGGGGGTCCTGGAAACATTGGCTCCATGTACTCCACCACTTCAGTGATGTTCCAGCAGGAGGGCAGTTCTGCATCCAACAGAGAGGTTAAGGTTGTGAAAAAGCTTTTTAAACGAAGTTAAATATGAAGATCTAGGTCTCTATTCAATCGATCTGCTTTTAGATAATTGCAAGTGGCTTGCTGGATTGGTTTTTTCCCCAGTACAGCTGCTCCTAAAAGAAGTAACAAGGATTTTATTTTTCGAATGATCTCCGTTACTCTAAATTTGTCAAATTCCTGAATTAATATATAAGTCTATAACTGGAAGAAAGAGAGGTAAAAAAAGACACTGTCTGATAAAGACTCAGCTTTGACAGTCTCCTTGAAAAAAGCAATAATAACAGTGTGGAACAGCTGCTGTTGTGTTTGACTGTGGAGTGGGACTGTCGAACCGAGACGTCATCTGCCAGTGCCATTTTATTAAAGAATTACTCAATGGTTTAAAGCAAAAGGTCTCCTTTCACACAAGCCACTCGCATCTTCTCACAAGTGCATCAGAAATGGGCCCTCTTGAGCAAGGCCTTGTAAATGTCTTGAAATAATAAATATTCAGGACAGCATAGAGTTAGAGGGTGGAGGGGAAGGGGATGTTAAGGCAGTCTGGTCTGTGATATTCCTGCCTGATTAATAAGGGCAATCTCTACCCAGAAGAAAAGGGTGACACAGAAGTTATTACAGAATTCAAAAGAGTCATGAAGAATTTGTGCTGGTATCATCACTGCACTGTGTCAGCTTTGCCAATATCGTCAGCTTTACCAGTATCACCAGCTGTGGGATTATTACAGATAACAACATTTTGGCTTCTAAGCTGAGGAAGCGTCATGTTGAAGACAAAATACAGTCAGTCTAGGTGGACTGCAGTCATTGCCACGATGTTCAGAGAAAGTACGGCTTTTTTGGGCACATTCAAGGCTGAAAATATTTCCTGTTCAGATGCTTTGAAAGGTCCTTAAAATACATTTACTAATTTGCAAGTTTTACTGTATCAAAGTTAACTTTTGAACCAGGGGGATGAAAACAGCTGAAGTGAGTTAGAGGGAGGATGAGGATAGTATCCAACTACATGTTAGGAAATTACTATAAGATGTGGTATTTAAGTAGTGTTAGAATGAAACAGCTAAACTAATTATTGTTTTTAAAGACATGAGCATATCCAGTGTAAATTAGAGGTATCCTGAGCCCGGACAAAGTGCAGATCAGCTGACTGTTCATTCAGTTAATCAGTAGTACTGCCTGTGCTTTTTCATTGACTCCTTAATGCTAAATGGTTAATGCTAACAGCCAGATCTGCAGCAGTCTAAATTGGCCTAATGGGTCATTAGAGCTATACTGATTAATACCACTGGGAATCTGGTGTGGACTGTAAACTGGAAATTTAGGAAATGGAATACTGCTATTTTATAACTTGTTTCATTCATTTCTTATAGTCCTCTGTGTTGTATAGTGGCTTATTTGATTGCTGTATTGAATCAAGCAGGGATACCGTTAGCAACAAATAATGCAAGAAGAACTAGATTGAAATTGGATTGCTAGGCACAGTGTGTTTGATGGGACTCCAGGCTAATCAATTGTGTGGGGCTTTAAATTGCCTGTTCAGTGATGGTGGAAGAGACAACTAAAAGGCAGGCATTGACAGTTTGAATCCTTTCTATTCTGTGTGTCTTCACTTTTGCCATTCTGTTTGCAAAATGAAATTATTAATCTCTTTATGTTCCTGGACCAGAGAGGATGTGCACCAGGTGATGTAGCTGATACATTTTGCAATCCCAGCTAAGACTCTTCCAACAGTGGCACCTGTATTGCAGTGTGGTTTTTCTTATGTGATCTACCAGCTAAAATAGCATCCAAGTGAGTCCCGTTTCCTGCCTATTGGTTGAGATTGAGACTTTTCTTTAGGCCTCTGGTGTTTTGCTGTGTTTTCTTTTCTGTTCTTTTGTGATATCTCTTGGTCTACAAGGTCAAAAATGAAATGAGTCACCTGTGTGGATAGGAAGATTATTCAGAGTTATCAGTAAAAGCACGAAAACTTTGGAAGGAGTATTATTAAACCTCATATTTTAGGGTTTAACTTTTTTCAGAAGTCAGATTGTGAACCTGTGGGGAAGAGGGGGTGGCAGATTATCCCATACCTCTGTCTGGAGGGCTCTTAAACCTGTGCTGAGGTGTAGCCCTGGCAGAAAGGGGATACTGCCTCATCACAGTGTGGCTGGTCTGACAATGCTTACCTGAACCATGCTGGGCTGGAAACATACTTGCACCCAGCTTAGATAGGATTTATTTTTAAACCTCCCTATTTGGTTGCAGAGAGGTCTCCTGTCTATCCACAGCTCACAGCCAAGGGGTAAAAACGCAGCTCACCTTTGCTTATGTTTCCATTTAGTAGTGACCAAATAAATAGTTTCATTTAAACTTTTTCTCTGGATTCTGCTTTTCCAACTGGGTGCCTCTTTTTGCTGTTCCCCTCTATAAAGCCACTTGGCTCATTGTCTTCCAGTATTGGTGTCATCTCACTGCAAGAGGCTATTTTTCTGGCATTGATCTAGTGTTTTACAGGTGTTGTAGTTGCTTTTCTTCACTCAGCATGCAGCCAGTCACATTTTTATCTTCTGTACATGCTCCTAGAAAGGATAGTTTACAGTGGCTACCTGTGGCTGTGGAGATCTTCCATGAGAATTTGAGCAGCAGAGCATGGTGCAAGAAGGTGGTGAAAGACGTGAGGGCGGCACTGGCTGTGAGGAGGACGTGCTCTGACACCTGCCACAGACTCTTGGTGCAAGCAAGCTCAGAGTGCGTTGTCTGATGGTTCATGATGCCCTGCAGCCAATGTCTTATGAAAGCCACAACCTCCTGAACTCTCACAGAAAAAATCTTTGAATGAGATTATTTTCCTCGTTCTGCAGTTGGATGTAAAAGTCAAGTACTGAACAAGTGGAGGAGACAGTGAGGCCTCCTAGAAAGGTTTTTTTCCTCTGTAGTACTTTCCCAGGGAGTCCTACTGTAAAGCGGTGGTTGTACGTCGTAAAGCAGAGCTATGCTGTATTTGCAGACCACTGGGCTTGAGAAGGCCAGTGGCACCATGGTGTGGTAACTTGGTAGAGGGGTTATGTTTATGGACAGCTGAATGAGACCATGTGCTTCCTCATGGTGACACTGCTCCAGTTGCCCATTCTCTTGCACCCTGTTGAGTTACAGCAAAGCAAATTGACTGCAGGGGACCCTCTGGGCCGGAGGGATACTCCATTTGTATGTGCATAGCTGGTGACTTCCTAAAGTTCAGGCTTCAGGTGCTTAGGGCTGTTTTTTTAATTTTTGCAGGAAAAAAATGCTTTGGCAAAGATGACGTAGTGTTTTCCATTTGCTTCTCAGGGCCTGAGAGAAAATATTTCATTATTTCCGTCTAGTGAACATAAAGTAAAACAGTACAGTTTTTACAGGACTTAGCTCGTCTCATTATAATACTAAGAAACACACTTCCTAGCTAGAAAAGCCCCAACCCAATTAAGCCCCCTACTCCCTGAGCATGCATGGTGAATTAAAAGAGAACTGTAACTTTAAGATGAAGTAAGAAAAGTGTTAACCAATAGTTAATTAAGGGGTAAAATCAGTAGGCGTAACTAACTTTGTGAACTGTTTTAAATACCTGTCATGATTTTAACCCTGTGTGCAAGCTTTGTGGAGAAATCCCTTGCACCCGGCGCCACAATAAACATGCCTGCTTTATAACTCTGTGTGAGTTGTGAAGTTTGTTTCCGCGTGTCACAGTATCTTTGCTTATAGTTGAGGGGACCTTGCATGAGAGAGACTTCTTCTAGAGCACCTCGCCTTGTGAAACATGCCTTGCATTCAGCACAGTGGCTAAGGGAGTTATTTTGTTTGTAGCAGTTTGTCAAACGTGCCAGGCAATACATGAAAGTAAAACAATGTCTAATGTGAAGATTTGAGGCAACCAAAGGATAAAGAAATGTGCAGAGCAAGGGGAATGGTCAAAATAGAACACCTTACATGATTCTCTCTTCCTCCCCTTCCTTTGCAGTATTTAACATCCTTTTGTTATCTCTTAGCCTTAGCTTTGTATGTGAAAGCCTTTGCGAACTGACTCAGAAAAGGGAATAATACTTCTCCCACCTGCTTCCCCAGCTTTCTCCCACAAGAATCAGATGAACTGCTCAGATTTGCCCCAGCCTTCAAGCTCAGTGACTGAGAAAATGAAGAGAAATCTAGCCTGGATTTCTTGCATGGTAATAGAAAACTCTATCAATATCATCCCTTGTACAATTGAAAAATCTTGCCTTTTAAAGTTCTTGTGGAGATCCAATCTCAGATGGCAGTGGCTTTCTTGTAGGGATCTTAAAAGTAACAGAAAACCTGTTGTAAGGCATCATTCTTCCACTGGCATTGCAATGTAGTCTCATTTTGTCCAGCCACATCTCCTGGTTTACCTTTTCTTGACCTTAAAGTAATGGGTAAAGATGCAGAAACTGCATATGCTGTGCAAGTGATTTCTGTCAGCTACAGGGTCACTAGAACTGTTCATTAGTGATGCTCAGATTTAATAGAAAATACTGCACTGGTGTTTGTTTGTTTGTGGGGTTTCTTTTTAATAAAAAAAGAGAAAAGGAAGAACACAATGAAATAAGAACTATGCTGAGGCTCATAGATTAGATATGTCAATGCAGCCATGAGTTAGGAAAGGGCTATATTGTATATGCCAGAGAAAAAAATGTACATCAGAGAAGAGGGGAGAAGCAAGAAATGGGAGAAATGCAAAATCAAGCATCCAAAATGTTCTGTGCTGCTGACAAGATGCAGTAAGTGGCAAGAGAGAGATCTGTGTAATCAGAAGCAATTAGTTCAAGGGGAATTTTTCATGTTACCAAGAGTATTAAAGGCTGTTTTCCATGAAAAGAAATCAAATAAAAGCACAAGAAGCGGAGGTTGTCTGATTTGATCCTGTTTTAGAGTGTGAACATTGAATTGCTTGTGGCTCTACGTAATAAGCAATGCTTTATGTTTCTCTGTTCATGGAGAGGAAGAGATATGAACAGATCGACAGCCTGGTCTCTTTTTTATAAGCCTCCTCAGTTGCATACTGCCATTCAAGGCTGTCCTGTCGATGGTAGCATTAGGGTTATGAACAAGAATTATGATTGGAAGGCAGTCACTGTGGTGAGATGCCATTTCGCATGCTCAGCAGAGCTGTCTGGGGTCATCTCAGCTTCTCGCTAGTCCCGAAGCTATTGGCTCACAATTCAAGTGCTGCTGATTGCCCCAGGATTACTTGGATGCTGAGATCCTCAGTGAAACTGAGCTGGTGCTGGAATAAAATAGGCCCCAAACTATTCCTGGCACATGAATTTTATGCTTAGAATCAGATATACCTCTTGCCTTTTTTTTTTCCCTGAAATGTTCACATTCTTGTATGCTAGTCCCTGAATTAAGAAGAAAAACAGCTAATACGGTACTTCTGAGACTAGCGTTTAGCTAAATGTCAGATCTGATAGAGATCTCTGATGCATCTGAACAAGCAGCAGTGAGCTTGCAGAGCAAAAAGTAAAAATAGCATAGTAGATTTGTTTGCAGTGTTACCAAAATGCAAAAACTTGAAAGAATTGTCATTTGTGGAATGCTGGTGATAGACAGTAGCTACAGCTCTGCCCCCAGGTATTTTATTTCTAAATTATTAGAGTGATTCTAAGTGATTAGTTTGACTTCAGATTATAGTTGTCTGTAAAATACAAGGTTGTATGTGATGTTATATAGAATATACTATTTAATCTTCATATATGCAGTCAAATTGATAAATGAGAAGGCCGTGGCAGTTTGCCTATCACAGCGCTTGATAGGTGAAGGGAGCCTTCTTCTATTACAGAATTTGTGCTGTGTGTCTGCTCACAAACCATCATGATATCATCTTTACAGTTTCACTTTCACACAAATAAAAATAACTTTTTTAGTGGCTTACTGTAGAGCAGGTTTTAAAAGTTTTGAGGCTTTGGCACCTTTTAAAATTTTCAGTGGAGTGCACAAATGTCCAACGGGGGTTTTTTTTGCATTTGGTATATGCACAGGTGATATTACTGCCTTCCTCCTCCACCTTTTCTTCTGTGTACAGCTGAGAGGTTCAGAACACATTTGGAAAAAAAAGTGGGGAAGGCACACCAAATGATTCTCTCAATCCTCAACATGGTAAATTCCACTTTTACATCTATAACACAAGAATGTTCCCCATGCTGTTTGCATTTAGATGTCTGCAGGAAATCTGGTGGCCTGACTTGCACTCGGTGGAGCAGCTAGGTATGGCTCTTGGGGCCATGGAGACGGGGCAAGGTTGTGAGCAGCGGTGCTGCCCAGGGCTTGCCCTGCTGCCGCTGTGGCGTTGGGCAAGGTCTCCACTGAGCTGATTAAACGTGAGAACTAGCATGCTCCATTTTGTGCTATGGCCTGATCTTGCAGCCCTTTTTCAGGTTTCCAGTGGTGTTAATCTTACATTTGTCTGAGTGAAGACTGGCTTGTTTAGAACCTACATTTCATGAAACTAATAATTCACTTAATGGTGAGCTTTTAGAGCATAGTAATCTGGGGCTCCTGGAAGGTCCCCGCCATTCGCATACTGCTCCACCATGCTGTCTTCTGTGTGCTGACTGCACGAAGTCTGCAAGGAAATCTGTCTGGAGGTGGTTTGATTGGGAAGAGGTGGGAGGCTATCTACACTTAGCAGTGTCTCAGAAAACATTATAGCACCACCTCCTACACAAATAATTACAGGACAGTAAGGAAATTACCAAGTGAGAGGGGAAACATGCTCTCAGGAGGGAAGCACGTGCTAATTTTCCGTTGAAGAATAGTTTCTTTAGCAGAATCGGCCTTGTGATATTCATAGGAAAGATCAGGTTTATTATTAGACTGCAGTCCTGACTCTCAATGTCCAAAGTTGGATTCTTGCTTGCTGTCTGAGCCATCGTAGTAGTGTCACACCAATCTCTGCAGTGTACTTTTTGGTGCCTCTTTACTTAAGTCCAGTTGCACTCCAACATACATCATCTGTTGAGGGGCAAAGCTAATTTAAAAAGACAGAGATGGAGCTGCACATTTGGTGGACTTGGCAGTGTTAGGTTTGCAGTTGGACTTGATGATCGTAAAGATCCTTTCCAACCTAAATGTTTCTGTGATTCTATGATAGTTGTGAACATGCTCACACTGTTTGGAGAGCTAGAAATATAATTACAGCTTGTTTTTTCTTATTTCTTTACTTTTCAACAGAGTATTGAGAATTTAAAGTGTGGAATTAACTGATGGAATTAAAGTGTGGAATTAACTGATCAAGAGTCCTAAGAGCAACAGGAGCTGGTCTTTGCATTTGCAGGAGTGAACTGTAAGAGACTGAATGTGGGTACTTTTATGTACACTAAATGTATTAGTATTAATTGAATAATGAGTAACCTAATCAGATTTTTAGCCAAGCTTGCCTGTTGTACTGTGGTAGTTGCCAGTTATCTTGGGCCTTAAAGCCAAGTAGATCCTTCTCCACCTTCCAACCTCTTTTATTTTAGAAGTGAGTTCCGTTATAGGAAAGAAGCAATGCTTAGGTGAGGCACTGATCTTGCTTCAGTCTATTGACCAGAAGCACTTTCCCAGTGCAGGCACTGCCATGGTCCACAAGCTGTCTCTTAAAAAACAACTTAAAATGGTAACAGTTTTGGCCTGAGTCAAGAGTGGTTTGTCATGGCCATGGAGATTACTGGCAATGTCAACAGTCATAGGCTCCCCTTGGAGGCAATTATAGCCATGTTCAAAAGCAAAAACCAAAATGATCTTCAGGAGTATTTCATAGGTGATAAGGAGATGCCAGAGGAACAAGAGTAAGTAGTTTCTTAAAATCCTTTCTTGTGTATGAAAATTTTATTTGCTTATAGGAGGACAAAAGCGTAGTCATTCCAGGTCTGAAATTTGGTCACTAGATATGGGATGCCATCTCCAGACTGATGGACTACCAATTCTTCTTTCTTCCTAGCTCTAAGAAACTGGTTCAGACAGGTCTTTCTGAGCAGTCTGCAATGATTTGTAGTAATCTGTGCAAGCATTTTTCTTCCTTTCACTTACTTCTCTTTGGACTCAGGAGAAGGGGGTGGCTGAACCAGATGACCTCCAGAGGTCTCTTCCAAACTCAACTATTCTGTGATTCTCTGAAGGATAAACTCCCTGTTCTGTATTATGTTGATCAAAGGGCAGTTGCTTTGTGCTGGGTTTTGAATGTTTTGTACTTTGCCATGTGCAGCTCTAGGCTGTGTCCACTGATCCAGTAGTTGGTGCGTTTATTGTAGTTGTGCTGTGACATTCGATGTGGATTAAGGTGCTCCAGCTGACATGTTTTGGCTGAGAAGCACAAAGGTCCACCTATGGCAGAAGTAGAAGTAGAAGTAGAAACCATGTCTAGCAGAGGTTGACAAAACATGACTTTGAAGTGGTTTTTAATACAAAGTAGTGCTGCTCACTCTTGCAAGTAAACCATGTTAAAATGTTTGCATACTAATTGCTGTGCACCACTCTGGTTTCTCAGATTGTCCCTTTGACACACAACTTTGCCTGCAGTAACAGTGCCGATAAGGCAGCACAGTGCAGTCTCCTGATGCTGTGTCCCTAGGCACAGGACCAAGGTCCGAGTTATGGTTATGTGCAATTCTGACTGCTGGTCCAGGACTCATCTGGTGTCGGAGGGAAAATGCGCCTTTATCTCCTGTAGGAGCAGGGTGGGCGATGAGGCTACCAGTTCCACGAAGTAATGGGGCAGGAAGGAAGCAAGTTTCCTTTCCTTTTCACACCTTATCACTGAGGTCTTCAAGGCAGAAGGGGATCCAAGCAGAAGAAGAGAAGAGTTTGTTGGAGGAGGTAGGACTGGCACAGAGGACGTGGGCAGACTGGAGAGTGGATTTCTGATGGGGAAATTGTGATAGTGCCTTATTTGGAGCAGCATCTAAATTCTGGTGAAGTTAATAGTAATGTAACGAATGTCGCTTTAACAGCTTCCTTCGCTGTCACTCCTGTCACCTTTTTTGCTTAAGTTCTCAAACACAACCAGAATATGTTTTCTTTTGTCCCTGCCTGCCTCTTTTTGCTCCCAGATATTCGACGACTTCAATTTAGCTGATGTTAATGTAACTCCAAAGCAATCTGGAATTCTATTATTCTGAAAGAAGCTAAAGCAAAATGGGGCTCTTTCCTGCAGACATTCATGCACATAATTAAAATAATTCAAACAGTTAACTGGGTTTAGAATTGGGCTCTGGATTTGTACTTTATCAGTAATATCCCATTGAAAACCAAGGTTAATTCATCCCCATAGTTATAGTTTGAAAGCATTAAAATGCTTACTTAACAGGTTAAAACTGTTAACTTTGAAAGATTTAACTGTTTGGATATAAAAGTCATTTGTGCTGTATGACCTGGAAAAAGATTTGATTTAAAAAGTGGAATGATTTGTGTTCATGTTGCCTCACAGACATTTCAAGTTTGTTTAATGGGCTTATTTTAAAAATGTCTTCATTTTGGTTTATGTCTTTTTTTCAATGGAAACTTCAGAGCTTTATATATACCAAAAAATGGAATAGCTCTTCTGTTTTCACTCCTTGAGAGGGGGTGATTCAGTTTGATATGAGTTATGTATGGGCTGGCTCACCACCTAAAAATGCAGACTTATGAAATAGTTTTTTCCTACTTTCTGATCAGACAATTCACTTGAATAAACCCCAGACATTCTTATGTATTATAAAGTATTCCTCTCATGTAAAGAAATGTCTGACTTTCTGTTTTTAATGAAAATCCCAATTTCTATGCTGACACCAAGTTACAAGAATGTGTGGTTGTTAGGCTAGCTAGGGCTCTGGCTTTCTGTTGAGAAGGTTTCCTGAGCCTTCAGAAAGCCAAAAGGTATGCATGATCCTGCTGGTGCTGCAGGCAACCTTGCCTGAAAAGCTGGGCTAATGTATGGGCAGTGTGGGAACTGCTCGTGGGTAGGGAGTCGCAGAAGTCCCACGTGACTGTTGGAGGTCGAGGTGGGGGAACGAGGGTGTGGATGAGCTTCCTCACCAGGTACCTGTACCCTTGCTAACTGTGGTGGGTTGATTGGTTGTGACCATGAGGTTTAGGTGGGTGAGACCTGGAAGGTGGCCAGCTCAGTCTCTGCAGGCTTCTTAACTCAGACACAGAACAAAACAAAAGTTTTGGGGATTGCACAGACAAAGCTTCCTGGTCTCTCTGTGGAGGGGTGGTTTTAGGCTTCTCAGTTCCTCTTCACCAGATCTAAGTTGACTTGCATGGGGCTGTCTATGCATCTTTCACTGGTTTACCTAGAAACAGCAGCATGGTGCTTGGAGAACCGCGCTGTTTCTCATAGGGTTTTGGCAGAGTTTACAAGTCTAGAAAGAGGTTTTGTGGGTAGCAGAGAGTTGTCTGTGCACGTTACATCATAACTTAATGTGATCAGATACACAGTCAGTGGGCCTATGTATAAAAGAATGGGTCATACATGCACACTTGTTCTGACTCTGTTTTGTTCATTATCTGGATTTTTGCATTACCTGAGGTAGTGTCTGCCTCTCTTCCCATTCTTTTGGATCAAGGAGTGCTGAATGTGTATAGGTGGCTAAGCCCTGTGACCTTCGGTTGGTGTCAGGGGCGCACAGCTGGTGATGAACACTGGAACAGCTGAGAATTGAGGCAGCTACCTGTGGCGAAGCAGAGTCCCTGCACAATCTATAATGTCTTTTTCCCTGGGTAATATTTTTATCAAACAATGCTTGTATCACTCAAGCAGTTTCAATGCTAGTGGTAACTGGACTGTGAAGTCTGAATTGTATTGCTTTCGTTAAAACCTTTTGATTTCCTGAGATGTGCTGTGGAGAGAACAGTGCTCAGCCATCTTAAAAAGAAGGTAAACCACAATATTGAGGTGCACCAACTCTGGTGGTCATGACTAGACTTTGCTATTCTTTGAAATAGCAGTGTGGCTAGGTGAAGATTCATAGGGTTTTTTTCTTTGTTTGTTTGATTATTTTTTTTTAAGGCCAAACAAGACAGTGAGAACAGACAAAATGAGGTTGGGAGAACATCTGCATTGGTGTCCTGTGTGCCAGAGGTCATGGAATTTGTCCTAGCTGTTCTCCACAACATCCAAGAAAGGTGATGTGATTTGGTGTCAGTCACTGTATAACCCTCATTGACAAGGATGTTTTCAAAAGTGAGACTGCACCACATGTGACATTTCAACAATAGTCACCAAGGGATGTCATCTCCTAAATATAGGAAGGCAACAGCAGGTAAAGCTTTTAATGACACCCAAAGCAGTTGTAAAAGAGTCCACTTCCAACAGCTGTTGGGTGACCCCCAGTGCAGGTACAGAAGAGCTTGAGGTTTGTGGGAGAAGGGGAGTAAACCATGCCAAAAACTAGAAACTTCACTTCTATCTATTTGAGTTTTTCCTGTGACTTGTGGATCTTCAGGGTGTGATTGCTGCTGTCAGGAGCATCTTGGGCAGTGCTGTTCAATTCAGTACCTTTATTTTAGGTGCTGTTTAGCAAGCGGTTGTTAAGGGGGATGGCCAGAGCCAACAGTGAGGCAAGGGGTGGGCAGAGTGAAGTTCAGCTATGCTTGCCTGCTTTATGAATTATATGTTAAAAATTAGCCACCAAAAATAGTAGCTTCGCTGAGCCTCTTTGTAAATCTCTGTGGGACTGAAGAAATGATTCTGAACCGAAATGTACTCTCCCTGAGGGACTTTTTTCAGCTCTGAGCCCAATTATTTTTTAAATGGGGCTTTAGCCCTCCTGGGAAGCCATAAATATGTCCATAGCTGAGCTGTAGTGGGTTATATATTCCCAATTGTCCTGTTAAGGGAATTCAGTAAAGAAAACAGGAGACCGTTCTCCCTAGTAAAAGTACTAGCAGCAGTTTTCTTGCACTCTAAGTGATACTGCACATTTTACTCTTGAATATCTAAATAGTGTTTGGCCACATCTAAGTTCATGAAAATTTAATGTCTCGGTGGTTGAAACTGGCCACTTTTGTATTTTGGATCATGGCTGTTGTAGACATTTTAAATGTCTCTTGATAATTGCTTCTAAGGTTAAGAAACAAGAAAGGAATCTTTTGTGTCTTGGGGGAGAGGGGAATAAGCAACCACAGAATAATTTATGTTGGAAGGGAGCTCCAGAAGTCATCTGGTCCATCCTCTGCTCAAAGCAGAGCTAACTCCAAGTTAGATGAGGTTGTCGAGCCAAGCGTTGAGAACCAGGGACAAAGTCCAGTCCTCCTGGGCTCCCACTCCAGGGCTTAACTGGTCTTGTGGGGAAGTTGTTTTTTCCTTATGTCCAAGTGAACAGGTCTTTTTCTGCAGAGCTGCTTTCTAGCCAGTTGGTGCCCAGCTGTGCTACTGAATGGGGTTGTGTGTCCTGGGTCCATCTTGTCTTTGAACTTCTTAAGGTTCCTGTCATCCAGCTTCTCTGCTGTGCTGAAGTCTGTCAATACCAACTTCCCCCTCCAGAGCATTAACCTCTTCACCCAACTTGTTTTCACCTACAAACAGTTGAGGGCGCCCCCCATCACATTGCCTGTGTCACTGATGAAGACATTAAGCAGAATTGGCTTGTAATCAGGTGTGAGTTAAGACTATGAACCTCCAGCCACAACCTTTGAGCCTGATGGTCCAGGCAGTTTTTCACATACCTTATAGTGCACTTGTCTGGTTGGTGCCTTCCCAGTTGTCTGCAAGCTTATTAAGGGAGACTGTGTTAAAAGCCTTGCTGAAGTAAAAGGAGAATTTTGTTTTCCCCAAAGCCGGTCAGTCCGTCCTAGACAGCAGTCAGGTTGGTCAGTCATGATTTGCTCCTGCTAAATCCATGGTAGCTGTTCCCAGTCATCTTTTTACTGTTCATAAGCTGGAAATGGTTTCCATGAGGACTTGCTCTGTGATCTTCGCTGGGACTGAGATGAATCTGACAGACTGTTGTTCCCTGCATTGTCCTGCTTTCCTGTTTTGAAGATGAGTGTAACTTTTGCCTCCTTCAGTCAACATGGCCTGTTAAAGGTGAGAGAGGGCAGCCTTACAGTGGTCTTGGCCTGTGCCTTCTGCATGTCCAGATGAGTCCTGTCTTGTCCTCTCTACTGACATGTTGTCTGATCTATATAAGTAGTCTTTAACTCAGTAACCTTTTACTAATGAGAAGCAGTTTGAAAAAGAGAAAGTACTAGGCAGAGAGACATGGAGTGCTTGAGAGCAGACCTTGCCAGTGAAGACTAGCACAAGGAAGATACCAAGTACTTCAATAGTTTCCTTGTCCTGCGTTATGAGGTCTCCTGGCCTGTTCAGCAATGGGCCAGCATTCTCCTTGCTCCCTTTTGCTGCTGACACATCTGCAGGAGCTCTCTGTTGCCTTTCCCAGCCCTTGCAGGTTTCCCAGCACTTGCAGGTTTCCCAGCCATGCTATGGACTTCCTAGCTCCCTCCTTGCATTCCACCTCTGTTCCTCCCAGGGAGCCTGTCCATGCTTACACCTTCTGCACATGGCTTTTTAAGTTTGAACTCACTCAGGAGTTGTCCATTCAGCCAAACTTGCCTTCTGCCTTACCTCCTTGTTTTCTTGCACACTGGGGTGGATTGTTCATATGCTTTAGAGAGGTTGTCTTTCAGTTTCAGCCATTTCTCCTGAGTCCCTTGGCATTTAAGGTAATTCTCCCATAGGCTACCACTAACCAATTTCCTGAGCAAACTTAGACTGCTGCTCTGAAATCCAGGTTCTTTATTCCATTCTTTGCCTTTCTCACTTTCCTCAGTATTTTAAATTCTTATATCACCTTATAGTCACTCTGGCTAAGGCTGCCATCAGCCTTCATGTCCCTAGCCATTTCTTCCTTATTTTGTACTACATCCAGCAGTGTGCCTTGTCTACTTAAAGGACTGCCTGCACAAGAAGTCTGTGATGCTCTCCGGATTGCCTGTGCCCTGCTATTCTGCTCTTCAAGCAAATGTCTCGAAGTTCCCCATGAAAACAGACCCTGTAATTGTAAGGCCTCTTCCAGTTGTTTAAAGGGTTGGACTCGATGATCTTACAGGTCTTTTCCAACCGTACTGATTCTGTGATTCTGTGAAGGCTTTGTCCACTTTCTTTACTTGACTGGGCAGTCTGTAGCATATGCACACTATGCTTACCACTTGTTTACCACCCCCGTGATCCTGATCCACGAGCCTTCATCCTTAACTCCTTGGATCAACAATATGTTGTGTTGTTGAAATAGTGGGAAAACAGTGTGCAATATCTTAAGAAAGTGCTAGGTACTTAGGAAACTGATGAGAAAATGTTTGCACACAAGAGGAATATCAGCTTACTCCTCCTCCCTGCATGACTTGGAACGAGTCATTTCCCCTCTTTTGCTTCCCCTTGTCTCAGGCTGTGAAGTCTCTGTGGTAGAGACTGTCCCATACGTCAGGTCCGTGTGTCCACTGCCCTGCTTTAATAAAGATAGCTGATGTGCAAGCACTGCTACCTTCCAGAGATTGCAGGCATCATTGCATTAGTATTTCTGAATGTACCCTGCATCCTGTCTTCATGGTAGCTGAGATCTGGTGATACGGAGAACCTGCAAGTCCACTTCCCAGTGGCAAAGTAGGATGGGAATGTCCCCATGCACCACAGCAAAGTAGGAAGGAAACCTGGATGCTAAAAACAAGTGTATGCTTGTACAGGATTCTCTCATTGCCAGGAACATAGTGATTTGGGGCATGACACTGGAAAAGATCATAGTCTAATTTGCTCTGTTAAGTGTAAGGATTTTGAATTTCCCCAGGTTATATGAGTAAGCTTGTTAGGACAACAGGGCAGGATGAATGCAAAAGGAAACGTAGATGAGTGCATGATGAAAATAAATATTTAAACGACCTGTTCAAATTACTTACACATGTGGAAAGACAAAACATTTGCTGTATTGTTCAGTCACAAGGAATCTTTACATACTCTTGAATAACTGACATCTGCTTCGTTCAGGGTCAACCAAGTTAAGTCAAAGCTTATTTTCCTTTTGTAGTATTTAATAGGGCCTCCTTGTTTGGGTTACAAGATGTGGAGGTTCTCAGTGCACTGTGCACTTTTCTCCGAACCTTACACATAGGAATCCCCATTTCTAGGCACAAATATGTGCACGAAGACCTTAATTAAGATAAAATATTTTTCTAAGCTATCTTGCTTCAGTTGCTTCTAACTATGGTGTTTCCCCTGCCTATTACACTCTCTTCTCTGGGTTTTGCTTTACCAATAGCTAAAGTCTACCTGCTGACAATTTGTTCACCTTAGTTTTCTGCTGTGAGAACTGTGCTGCCTCTCTTGACTTCAGTAGTTTTAAGTAGTGTTTGGCATGTGTTGCATATTGGCCGTGGTGGTCAGGTTTAGCTCCTCTTCTGCAACTTCACGTTGCCAGTGGCTGTAGATCAGAAAATAAAGGGCAAACGGTTTAATTAATCTTAATACCATTTTGAGCCTACTGCTGCAATCAGTTGGTCATGTTTATACATGTACTTATTCTGACATAAAATCCTACTGAAATAAAATGGACTTCAGTGGACAAAAAAGAGGGTTTACAAGATCCATCCCTTGCTAAAATCAGTAGCTGTGCCTTGTTTTGAGCAAGACTGGATTTACTTTGATTTCTAGATTAGTGCAAGTTACATTGAGCAAAACACTTAATGTATCTCATTGATTTTCCCTGTAATACTGTTGAAATACAAGTTACTGTTCTAATCATGTGTTTTACCATTAAAATTCTGTATGCAGATCTGGTCCCTTGGGATATCAGTGTGTAACCAGATACTCCATGATCTAATCACGTTCTGCAAGGAATATGCTGTCGCTTCAACACTTAGCAGTAGAAAGCGTCATCAAAATGGAAAATTTAGGTAATATTTAAAGTAAAGTGCAGTTCAGAGAGACAACCATGAAAAGCAGGGGTGTACAAAATTTTAAGACATTTCTCAGATTAAACAAAGCAAAATCCAGGCCAGAGTTTAAGATGATTTGTCATGACTCCATTTATTGTTAAAGAAGAAAATGTTATAGCTGTCACTTCAGTTTATAGGGTTTGTTCCAGTTCAGTTAAAATAGCATCGCCATCAGGAATGACTGACTAGCAGGATTTCGTCAATGTGATACTTCTTTGCCACAGCATGCATGCTTTGGAAAGTAATTTTGAAAAGCACCTACAAAAGCATCAGTAGCAGGCAAGACTTGTGCTCTGAACTAATTTTGATACTAGGATTTGGATCTCTGAGGGCCTAGTGCTACAGTCCATTTCAGAAATACAAGTCCTGTTGACCTTGAAGGAGTTTTGCAAGCGGTGTGACGTAGGCTGAGGAGCATACCTGCTTGCTGTGGTGAGTCTGACTAGAAGCATCCCCCCTGGCTGGGACAGTGGGATTGCGGCTCTGCCTGCATCTGGACAGTATTTCTGTATAAACTGCCAGATTTCATCACCAGGTATTCAGAAGGCTAGTTGTAGGCAAGGGTGATGAGCATCTCCTAGGCTCAGCTCATCTCTCCATAAAGCAAGACAAAGTCCCTTACAGAAGAATGATCATGTGTTTGTGGGTGTCCTTAGCTTTATCAGCTGCTTTCATGTAAATGCCTAAATGCTGAGCAAAATGAGTTGTTGGTTTTTTGTTTTGTGGTTGAATTATATTTAATGGACGTACCTTGAGACAGAGAGTGTATTGCATAGCAAAGTGTCTTACATATTTGTGTTCAGCTTTGTTAAGTTGTGGAAAATTATAACTTCTGTACACAGGCTTGTTAAGTAGTATGTCTTGCTCTTGTCAAGAGCATGAAGTGGAGTTTCTGTATTTTATCAGTGGAATGCAATGGTATCCTTGTCTCTATCTGTTTTACTTATGTAGCAAAGGAAAACAAAGAATTTTAGAGGTAAATTTAAGAAGGAAAACAACATTCAGTAGCCTTGTTGATGACCAGATGAGACCTGAAATAAAGAAAAGGTCAGAAAGGTTACATGTCCTTGTGTCATGGTTTAAGCCCAGCCGGAATAATCACCACACAGCTGCTCACTCACTCCCCTTCCTCAGCTGGACAGGAGAGAGAAAATATGAGGAAAAGGCTCGTAGGTCGAGATAAGGACATAGGGAGATCACTCACCAACTACCATCATGGGCAAAATAGACTTGACTTGGGGAAATCAGTTTAATTTATTACCAATCAAAATCAGAGTAGGATAATGAGAAGTAAAACCAAATCTTAAAAAAACAACACCTTCCCCCCACCCCTCCCTTCTTCCCGGGCTCAACTTCACTCCCGAACCTCTTCCCCCCCCGAGCGGCGCAGGGGGACGGGGAATGGGGGTTGCAGTCAGTTCATCACATGTTGTTTCTGCCGCTCCTTCCTCCTCACACTCTTCCCCTGCTCCAGCGTGGGGTCCCTCCCACAGGAGACAGTTCTCCACGAACTTCTCCAACGTGGGTTCTTCCCACGGGCTGCAGTTCTTCATGAACTGCTCCAGCGTGGGTCCTTTCCACGGGGTGCAGTCCTTCAGGAACAGACTGCTCCAGCGTGGGTCCCCCGCGGGATCGCAAGTCCTGCCAGCAAACCTGCTCCAGCATGGGCTCCTCTCTCCACGGCTCCACAGGTCCTGCCAGGAGCCTGCTCCAGGGTGGACTTCCCACAGGGTCACAGCCTCCTTCAGGCATCCACCTGCTCCAGCGTGGGGTCCTCCATGGGCTGCAGGTGGATATCTGCTCCACCGTGGACCTCCATGGGCTGCAGGGGCACAGCCTGCCTCACCATGGTCGTCACCAGGGGCTGCAGGGGAATCTCTGCTCTGGTGCCTGGAGCCTCTCCTCCCCCTCCTTCTTCACTGACCTTGATGTCTGCAGAGTTGTTTCTCTCACATATTCTCACTCCTCTCTCCTCTGGCTGCCGCTTCCCGGTTTTTTCCCCCCTTCTTAAATATGTTATCCAAGAGGCGCTACCACTGTCGCTGATTAGCTCAGCCTTAGCCAGTGGCAGATCCGTCTTGAAGTTGGCTGGCATTGGCTCTATCAGACATAGGAGAAGCTTCTAGCAGCTTCTCACAGAAGCCACCCCTGTAGCCCCCCCTGCTACCAAAGCGCTGCCACGCAAACCCAATACACCTTGGCATTTTTCAACTCTTATTTTAGCTGGCTATAAAGTTGTGAGGAGGGATGTTGTTGGTTTGTTTTTTCCTTTGGTTCTGCAAACTAGATGGTGCACAGTTCAGTGTGTAGGGCCAGACTCTCCTCGTTGGCTCTAGTGATTTATTATGTGACCAGCTTTGCTGGAGTTACACCAGGATTGTTTTTGACATTCAGAGCCCGCTGACTTCAGCAAGCTTAAAGGCATAAGTAAGAGCTAGAAGAGAGTGAGGGAGTGCCCAGACAAGCAGTGAAACAGGTACTACCTTTCCTTCAAGTTCCTGGGAGGTGCTGATGGTGTAAATGCAGCTAGATGAATGTAGTATATTGAGAAAAAGGGCAAGGGAGGAGTCTGTTGGTGAGGGTTGGTACAGGTCAGAAAATTGTCTTTATTAATAAAGAATCACTAATGACTTTTAATGTACGAATACAATATTGATAATTTTCCTCTGTTGTGTTTTTAGGGTCTCATGACTCATTTAGCTTCTACATCGATGAAGCCTCTCCGGTTGGGCCTGAACAGCCAGAAACGGTCCAGAATTTTGTGTCTGTTTTTGGGACTGTGGCTAAAAAGCTGATGAGGAAGTGGTTGGCTACACAGACCATGAACTTCACCAGCCAGCTGGGCGCAGGTATACGGTATTTTGATCTTAGAATTTCCACCAAGCCCAGAGACCCAGACAATGAACTCTACTTTGCTCATGGTTTATTCAGTGCCAAAGTTCAGGAGGGTCTGGAAGAGATCAATGCATTTCTCGCTGATCACCCAAAAGAAGTGGTCTTCTTGGACTTCAATCACTTCTACGGGATGCAGAAATACCATCATGAAAAGCTTGTCCAAATGCTCAAAGACACGTACGGAAACAAAATGTGTCCTGCTATATTTGCCCATGAAGTCAGCCTCCAGTACCTGTGGGAAAAGGAACACCAAGTGCTGGTGTTCTACCACAGTCCAGTGGCTCTTGAGGTACCATTTCTTTGGCCAGGCCAGATGATGCCAGCTCCTTGGGCAAACACAACAGATCCAGAAAAACTGATTCAATTCCTCCAGGCCTCAATCACTGAAAGAAGAAAGAAGGGCTCCTTTTTTATATCTCAAGTAGTGCTGACGCCAAAGGCTAGTACTGTGGTGAAAGGGGTTGCTAGTGGTCTCAGAGAAACAATCACAGAAAGGTAAGTTTCTGGTGGCTAATGTGTGCTGACTGTGTTGAATGTGTCTGTTGGTAATGCTGCTTTTCTAATTCCTTTTAAAGTAACTCCAGCAGATGTCTTTCTTCCATACTACTGTAGGTCAGTCAGAACTTGGTCGTAATCCTAAAATATTTAAAGAGAAACAGATTGAAGGAGAAGCTTCAAAAAAATCTGGCACTAAAGCCTAATGAGATCTTATAGGATTGGCTTAGCCTCTTTTTTTCTGCTGAATGCAGGTTTTTCCATTTGTTTTGTTTTTCAAATGTGGTTTCTCACCATGAGCACTGAACATCTTGCCTTGGATTTCCTTACTGGATGTGGTCAAATCTATCTGAATTGTCTACATCATTTAAGTTTTTATTTATGCATCGGGCTTCAGGTATTAGGTAATTTTTATTTTTTTTCATTTTGGCTCATCCGCAAAGGCTAACACTGCAGAATTTGCATCCTTAACTACCCTTATACACCTTAAAGATGTGTGGCTTTTCTCTCTGCATACCATCACACATTATATCAAAGATATCAGGACACTATTAGAGTGAATTTGCCTCCTAACAGGCCTTCATGTATCATACAGGAAAGAGACTACAGGCCATTGTAGAGGTTGTATACGTGGAATACTGTGTTGACAGGCCATTAGTTGTTACATTACAAAAAAAGCCATCTGTGCAAGACATGCATTATTTATACCATTCTGATTTTGATAAATCACAGCCAATTTTCAGCTTAAAGGCATATATGTGTGACTGCGTTCTTGAAAACTTGGTAGGTGTTGTGGTTTAATCCCAGCCAGCAACTAAGCACCACACAGCCACTCAATCACTCCCCCCAAGTGGAATGGGGGAGAGAATTGGAAGAGTAAAAATGAGAAAACTCATGGGTTGAGATAACGACAGTTTAATAGGTAAAGCAAAAGCTGCTCACACAAGCAAAGCATAAGGAATTCAATCACTACTTCCCATCAGCAAGCAGGCGTTCAGCCATCTCCAGGAAAGCAGGGCTCCATCACGTGTAACGGTTACTTGGGAAGACAAATGCCGTAACTCCGAATGGCCCCCCTCTTCCTTCTCTTTCCCCCAGCTTTAAGTGCTGAGCATGACATCATATGGTATACCCCTTTGGTCAGTTGGGGTCAGCTCTCTCTCATCAAGTATACTCAACTGCTCCTCATTTGATGATGATTCTGTTAGAAAATAAATAGATGAGCAATTAAAGGATGCAGCATGATTAGTAGAATTTACAGAATTCTCTTCAATCTTGCTGCATTAATGTTTCAGTAACTTAAAAGTATGTAATCCATACTAAAGGAGCTGGGGCATATGTTCCAGCTGTGCTGCGTTTGCTACTTTGAACCATCTCATAATTATTTGTAAAAAGATTATTCTGTCCTTTCCTGAATAAATACACAGATCAAATCCCATTGTTGTGTCCATGTAGATAACATATGTGCTTTTGTTGCCAGTTGCTGCATAGATTTATACATCTTATACTATTTTCTGCTAATTAATAAATGCTGGCAAAGAGCTTTCCATTAAGAGTGCAGTATCTTGCTTTTGGCAGCAGTTTTTGTAATCATAATTGGGTGGAGTTTTTCCCTCATATTGAGTTTTGAAAGATCTGAATGCAAATGTGGAATAAGGTTGAATTTTTCAAATAATTCTGGTGTGGGGTTTTTTCCCCCTGAATAAAATATTGCATTTAAGAAACTGTCCTTTGGCATTTGCAAATAAAACCTTTAGTCGTCTATTTTCACCATCTGTACAGTGGCCATTTTCATTTACATATTGACTGAATTCTGAAAATAGAGCAAGTTTAGATCCTTTTGGATCCAATAATACATATCAGGTTTTGATCTCTGAAGTTGTTATTGCTCAGGGGATTATTTACCATTTGAAGAGCAATGGCCATCTGAGAAGGAGAACGTGGTTTCTCTCAGCTGCAGCATCTCAGACCAGGAAAACTGCAAGCGGACGTCGTGTGGCAATCCATGCTCCTTTCTGCTGCTTTGTAGCTCATGTTGTGAAAGAGCATGGTGAAATATTCCTCCGTGCCAACACAAGGTGGTTGGTTTAGTAGCTTTTCATCGCAGCTGCTTGTGTTGGTGGAAGTCCACACGTTCAAACTGCAGTAGAGCAGTCTCCTAAGGCAATGCATTTCAGAAGAAGTGATGTTATTCTTCATCCTGTTGCCCACAGCACAGATATAAAAGATGTGAGGCCCAGGGTAACCTTGATTTAAAAAAAGAAAACCAAACCAGTTTCATGCTCCTAAGGCTGAATTTGGTAGAAGATATACTGCTTTTTAATGATAATGCTTGCTCACATGGTTTGCTGCTGTCATAGCACTTAATGCTCGGTGGGACAATAATTTGAAAGGAGGAGAAATTATGAAGTCATCAAGCTTTATGTCCTGCACAAACACAAGAGGGAAAAGCTATTTCTTGTGAGCTCTTCCTAGGACCACAGTTCAGTGTTACAAAACTTTATAACACAGCTTTCATCTTCCTTACTTGAATGAGGAGAATTGCTTGCATGCGTGCATGTTACGTTTCTCAGATTTGATGAAAAACTTTGAGGACTAACAATATGTTTTCAGGCTTAACATTCTGTCACACACAGTTTAGATGCCAAGAAATACTCTTTGATTAGCAAACAGTACATACCAAATGAATTACATTCCCTCTGCTTATTGAATTAACTTCACAGTGAGGCAGCTGCCTTCAGTATGTCTGAAAAGCATTTGTGAAACAACCTTTTGGTGAGTGTAAAGCTGTTCTTCGTAATAAACTAGTTTGTTTTCTGATTTGCAGTGGAATTACTAATTTTATCTCTGACACTGGAGAAAAGCATGATATTCTCTTTGTTGTCTCTGAGGTTGAATAATATAGAAGACGATGACTAGATCTCCTTCAGAGGATGTAAAAATTCTGCGGTACTTTTAAAGCTTTCAAGAAACAGAAAATAAAAACACACACCCAGCTGATTGTCACTTGATTTCTAAATTAATCGCTAAGAATAACGTTCTCTGGAGCTCGCATGTGACTAAATCCTTGCCCACCATCCTAAAGCTTCCCCCTTAGCAAACAAAGCAAATTTAAAAAAACCCAAAAACCTGCACATGAGAATGAACCTTTGAAGTGGAGGCAAAGCAGCCACGCTACTAACAAAAGGGGTGGTAAGTAGGCCACAGAAGTTGTCTGGAGAAAAGCCGTCTCTGGGTGCGGTTATAAACTAAGCAGGACCAGATTTGGCTGGCAAATAGGTGGATATTACATGAAAAATAATCCCTGGAGTTGCAAGAAGTGGGATTTTTGAGTCAGTTACTGAGGGTGCACTCCTTCTCCTAGCCACACCTCAGCCAGCTGAATTTTTGAGTTTCTGTGTTGCTGGAAGAGTGGGATTTGATGTTGTTTTTGATCCACAGTTGGTACTGACTGATGCCATTCTTGAACTATTTTATGTGAAAAAGAAAAACAACAATAGAAATGGCAACTGTATTTTGCTAATTGTCTGGGCATCCTTCCTGCTTGTAACCTTGATGACTGTCTCCTTTATGGGCTGCAGGAAAGCAGCAGGCTCCGATGAGCTGGTTTGGGTTTAGGACTCAGTGACCCCATAGCAGCACACGTGGTGTGTGAGCTCTCTAACTGCCGAGAGCTAACTAACTCCCCTAACTAACCCTCACTAACATGTATGGTACAAGCACACTTGTCCCTCACTGTGTTTTACTTTGGAGACAGCTGCTGTTTTTTTTTTTTTTTGACCCCAGAAGGTACAAACTATCATTCTGGTATATTACCAGGGAATTCTAGCCACATCCTTAGTATTTCCATTCTTCTTCAAACTATCCTTAATTACTTTTCTAGTCATTCCACACAAGAGGCAATCTCTGTGTTTGCACACAGAGCAGCACAGGGAGACCTTGGTTTCATTTGAAGCATCTATCTGCCATGTCAAAAGGCCTGCATAGCAAAATCCCAAATGAGCTGTGTATGTTCAGGCTGATTTTACTGGCAGGTGTTTTAGTGGCATTTCATAATCTGTCTGCACAAGAATTTTAGTGTAGTGTTCCCTTGGGAAGTGCTGGGTGATTGTGTCTGATAGCTTTGGTCATGAACCTGGAATAGTACTAAAATGCCGCAAAATACGAAAACATAGGATTCTTTAATAACTTTGTTAGGGAAAAGTATTTATCCACATACCTATTAGTAGCCTGTGGGATTTAGTCCAGAAAGGAAGTTAGCATAGTATCACCAGCTCTAGGACCACCAGCATTATTCCAGTGTCCACCACTCTCTCAGTAAAGAAATTTTTCCTAATATCCAGCCTAAACCTCCCCTGGCACAACTTGAGGCCATTTCCTCTAGTCCTGTTGCTACTCACTTCGGAGAAGAGGCCAACACCCACCTCTCTGCAACCTCCTTTCAGGTAGTTGTAGAGAGCAATAAGGTCTCCCCTCAGCCTCCTCTTCTCCAGGATGAACAACCCCAGTTCCCTCAGCCGCTCCTCATAAGACTTGTGCTCCAGACCCCTCACCAGCTTCGTCGCCCTTCTCTGGACACGCTCCACCACCTCAATGTCCTTCTTGTAGTGAGGGGCCCAAAACTGAACACAGTATTCGAGGTGCGGCCTCACCAGCGCCGAGTACAGGGGCACGATCACCTCCCTGCTCCTGCTGCCACACTATTTCTGATACAGGCCAGGTTGCTGTTGGCCTTCTTGGCCACCTGGGCACACTGCTGGCTCATCTTCAGCTGGCTGTCGACCAACACCCCCAGGTCCTTTTTTGCGGGGCAGCTCTCCAGCCACTCGTCCCCAAGCCTGTAGCGTTGCATGGGGTTGTTGTGACCCAAGTGCAGGACCCGGCACTTGGCCTTGTTGAACCTCATACAATTGGCCTGGGCCCATCCATCCAGCCTGTCCAGATCCCTCTGCAGAGCCTTCCTACCCTCCAGCAGATCAAGACTCCCGCCCAACTTGGTGTCGTCTGCAAACTTACTGAGGGTGCACTCAATCCCCTCATCCAGATCACTGATAAAGATATTAAACAAGACCGGCCCCAAAACTGAGCCCTGGGGGACTCCGCTTGTGACCGGCCGCCAACTGGATTTGACTCCATTCACCACAACTCTCTGGGCTCGGCCATCCAGCCAGTTTTTTACCCAGCGAAGAGTGCACCTGTCTAAGCCACGAGTTGCCAGCTTCTCCAGGAGAATACTGTGGGAGACAGTGTCGAAGGCTTTGCTGAAGTCCAGGTAGACGACGTCAACAGCCTTTCCCTCATCCACTGGGCGGGTCACCTGGTCATAGAAGGAGATGAGGTTGGTCAAGCAGGACCTGCCCCTCACAAACCCGTGCTGGCTGGGTTGTCCCTTGGTTGTCCTGCATGTGCCCTGTGAGCGCCCTCAAGATGAACCTCTCCATAATCTTCCCCGGCACCGAGGTCGGGCTGACAGGCCTGTAGTTCCCTGGATCCTCCTTCCGGCCCTTCTTGTAGATGGGTGTCACGTTGTCAAGCTTCCAGTCGTCCGGGACCTCCCCCGTTAACCAGGGCTGTTGATAAATGACGGAGAGCGGCTTGGCAAGCTCCTCCGCCAGCTCCCTCAGGACCCTTGGGGGGATGCCATCAGGCCCCATAGACTTGTGAGAGTCCAGGTGGCATAGCAGGTCGTTAACTGTTTCCTCCTGGATCACGAGGAGTTTATTTTGCTCTCCATCCTTGTCTTCCAGCTCAGAGAGCTGAGTACCCTGAGGATACTTGGTATGGCTGTTAAAGACTGAGGCAAAGAAGGCCTTAAGTACCTCAGCCTTTTCCACATCCTTCGTGATGATTTTCCCTTCTGCATCCAGTAAAAGATGAAGATTCTCCTTGTCTCTTTTTTTGTTGTTAATGTATTTATAGAAGCATTTTTTTTTATCCCTTACAACTGTGGCCAGATTGAGCTCTAGCTGTGCTTTTTCCTTTCTAATTCCCTCTCTGCATGACCTAATGAGGTCCTTGTATTCTTCTTCAGTTGCCTGTCCCTTCTTCCAAAGCTGATAAACTCTCCTTTTTTCCTGAGTCCCAGCAAAAGCTCCCTGTTCAGCCAGGCCAGTCGTCTTCCCCACCGGCTCGTCTTACAGCACATGGGGACTGCCTGCTCCTGCGCCTTTAAGATTTCCTTCTTGAAGAATGTCCAGCCTTCCTGGGCCCCTTTGCCCTTTAGGACCGTCTCCCAAGGGACCCTCTCAACCAGTGTCCTGAACAGGCTGAAGTCTGCCCTCTGGAAGTCCATCGTAGTGGTTTTGCTGACCCCCCTCCTTACTTTGGTTAAGAATTGAGAACTTTGTCATTTCATGGTTGCTAAGCCCAAGACATCCTCCAACCTTCACTTCTCCCACCAGACCCTCTCTGTTTGTAAAGAGCAGGTCAAGCAGGGCACCTCCCCTGGTAGGCTCCCTTACCAGCTGTGTCAGGAAGTTATCTTCCACACACTCCAGGAACCTCCGGGACAGTTTCCTCTCTGCTGGTTTATATTTCCAGCAGACGTCCGGTAAGTTGAAGTTCCCCACAAGAACAAGGGCTTGCGATTGTGAGAATTCTGCCAGTCGCTTGTAGAACGCTTTGTCGGCTTCTTCGTCCTGGTTGGGTGGTCTATAACAGACACCCAGCAGGATATCCGCCTTGTTAGCCTTCCCCCACATCCTTACCCATAAGCATTCAACCTTGTCATCAGAATTGTTGAGCTCTATACAATCAAACCACTCCCTAACAGAGCCACCCCACTGCCTCTCCTCCCTTGCTTATCCCTCCTGAAGAGCTTATAGCCATCCATCGCAGCATCCATCGTAGCTGGCGGCTCAGGGCGGGTGTGGGGGGCAAGCTGGGGCACCCTCTCTCTCCCTGCGCTATCGCCTTCGTGGTTTGCCACCCTAGGAAGGGTCCCCTGATATGATCCTCCGCTCCTCAGTCCTTCGCCTCGGTGGCTTCCATCACTGGAGGTGTTCAAGGAACAGGTGGATGAGGCATTGTGGGACATGGTTTAATAGGCGTGGTGTTAGTTGATGGTTGGACTTGATGATCTTACAGGTCTTTTACAACCTTAGTGATTCTGTGATTATCATTGGCTTGGCTTTGGAGTGTTGGTTTGGGGTAGTTGGCTTGGTGTTTTCTTGTGGGGTTTAGGGATGTCTCACAGTCTTTTCCTCTATTTGGCCTGCTTGTAACTTTTACCATGTTATGCACCAAAACACCTGCTTGCAGTTACGGTGTATGCTCTGTGACTACTTGTAAAGATATTTTATGTCATCCCATCATCACACTCTGAGCACAGTCTGACGCTGCATACACAGAAAGCAGCAAGCGTTTTTCATCACCAAAAGGAAATGTTCATTCTCCCAGCCCCACTGCTGTAAGCTGTCACTAACATCCACTTGTCTTAAAGATTCTATGCTCCCATCTGCATGGCTGCAGTAGTGAAATTGCAGATGGCTTATTAAGTCAGTTGGGTTTTCTTTGCTCTTTCTGACATTACTTAGATCACTATGGAAACTCTACAGCTAATAGATGCTAAAAAGAGCTGAGCCTGGGAGAAATGCATTTGTTGGTGCTGGGTGCTGGGCCTGGGTCTGTCTAGCTGCTTTTACCTCATTGTGAAGGGAACGGTTCCTTGATGGGTTGGTCCTTCTCTTCATTTATAAGGTACAAAATGAGCATAGAGATTTACACAAACAAGCCTTTCCAGATTTATTCACAAGGTGGCTTTCAAGCTTATAACAACTTTCTGTAATGCAAAGACATTAAATACAAACTGAAGCAAATACAAACTCAGCAGGTATGACAACATTCATGTCTATGTTGTATTAGCACTTGCAAGCTGCAAACCATTGCTTTCAGGACTGTATAAGTAAGTAGATCTATAGGCACATCCTTGTCAATTTTTAAGCAGAGAACTGGGCAGTTCTGGACTAACTAACATGCAGTCACTGTATGTTTGGAAGTTTGAATTTTTAATCTCCTGTAGCTGCTCTGGTGTCCTGCAGTGGTAGGATGTGGATAGAAATTATCAAAAAAATTCTGTCAGCTCTTAAAACCCGGTTGCACATGCTGTGTCATTCCTGATGGAATTCTCAGCATCCTCCAAAGCCTTAGAGGGCTTTCAGTCGTCATGTAGAGAAAATGCATCCACGCTGTCCGTAGAGAAGTCACCTGCATATCCCCAGCTTCTGCAGTGTCTGTCTCCACTTGGGTGGTGCGCTGAGGAAGCCTTAGCTACAGAAAGCCCCTGGGATCCATTGTCAGAAGGTACTACAAGCTTAGAATTAATTTTATTAAATGCTTCCCCGTACTTACAAACAAGTAGCCTTTGTGAACTGAATGAGAAGTTAGGCATGCAGGCTATAGCCAGAGCTGTGTTGGGGCAAAGCATGCAGAAGAAGCAGTAAGGGATCTTGGCACCCTGGTGCCACATTTGTACAAAAGAAACAGCTGGAACAGGGGGAGTGGAAAAGGACTTGTAAATAGGGAAGGCAGCCAAGCCAAAGGTCTTGGTGATGTACCACCTTCTGTATGATGCAGAATTTGTATAGGCTATAAAAATGCCCACGTTTTTCTTCTATTAAAACAGAGATGATGAAGTTTGTTCCCCAGGAATTCAGTAGTGTCTGTGGGATGCAATGCAATTCTTTCTTAGGGAGGCACTGTCCTTGTGAAAGATGCTGGTTTGATACAATATAAAGCTTATTTTTATTTCATTTGTTCTTAAAGCCTGGAAATGTTTAACCTCATTTTATTGATTTTTTCTCTACAACTTTACTCGTAGGCAAATGTTTTATATTTCCATTTTCTTCCAGGATTGATTTTTTTTTTTTTTTTGGCGGGGGGTGGGGAAGTTATAAACTTTATGTAGTCAGAGATTGTCTATAATTATAATGATAGCACTGCATGTATTGTCCCGGGCTGTACAGTTGCTTCAACAGAGCACAGCCTATTATAGTAAAATGTCTTCCAGACACTAAGAAAAATAATAAAAGACATGTCTTTAAGACACTGAATGAACATACAGTGGCATTTGACCATTGGCAAGATTTTAATATTGTAGCTGTTGATTTGAGAATATTTGTAACTAAGCAACTGTCATCGAGAATGTATTATATCATAAAATAGTATTAAGATATGAAGGAAACTGAGTGGTTAGAGTGGAGTAGGAGCCATGGTGAGATGTGGGCACTTTCCCACTGAAAATTTTTGTTTTCTGAACTATAGCACAAAGGATGAACCTTACCATCATTTGTTTCATGGTGGGATATTGAAACCTGCTCAACTTTATCTTTCAAACAGTGCCGTGGTGTGCGCAGTTGTGCCAGCAAGCACTGTTGTGTAGTAAATCAAGAATGAAATCAGATCATGGGTGATGGGCACCTTAATTTTGCTGCTGGGCAGCGAAGAGGGACAGTCATGGACCTTTATTCCGTTTGTCCTTGGATTTACATACTCTGAAGTCTGAAACGGGCTTCTCTACTTTTCCAGTGAGACCTATTCAAATTACAGCTCTGAGGGACTGCCCTAATCCAAACAACTCTTACAGGTATGTTAGTGTACTGTGTTGCTTGATTAACTGGGAAGAGATCATTTTAGCCACTGCATTCACTGCCTTGTTTCCCAAGGTTTAAGTGGCTATTGCAAGGAAACTTGCCTCCTTGTGAGCAGGCTTTTTCTCAGAGCTATATTCATTACGGTTTGCCTTGGTTTTGCTGCTTACCAGAGGAAAGCAACAACAGGGCCACCCCTCTGTTCCCTGGTTTTGATTGAGGAAAATGTGGAACTAATGAGGACTTGACTCCTCACTACCTTTCCCTGCCGTCTCAACTGAGCCGTCGGCTGTGCGGGGTTCGTGACCACTGTCCCTGCGTCAGGAGGAGGATCTGCCTCCGCTGAGGACCCCTGTTGTCGTACACTTTCCTTAGCTGCCTTTCACCACCTCTCTCCTCCCACGCATGCTCTTTTTACTTTGTTTTCATTTCTTCCTCTGGGTTGTTGCAAGCAGTCAGCCCAGCAAGTTTCATTTCTACTTCAGCTGCATGCGTGGTGATGGTTAGGATTTGGACAATTAAGATGAAGTAATTAAATCAGAAACCAGAGTGTTACCATCAGCCTTTAAAGTTGCCACTGGGAGGAATTAGGAAAGGATGTTTCGTACCCAGAGATGCTGTTTCAGGCTGTCATCGGGTGCTAGGCGGGTGGTCCTGAAGCTCATTGCTGGAAGGTCATCAAGCTACTTGAGTGTTGTCTAAGACTGGCGCGGTTTCTCTGAAGACTATAAGCACACGGCATGGTGAGTGTCTGTGCCTGGTTTGGTCTATCTGTTAAGCATCCTTCTGCAGAAGGTAAAGGACAGGGCTCAGCCGAGAGCGGTGAGTAAGGCCACCGCTGTGGCACTGGAGATGACAGCTGTACTCTTGCCCTGCTGTCACACCAGGCACAGTAAGTTCTTCTGAGCCTGTTGCTAATCTCAGCTCGGAGGCCGTTTGGCTGATAATGATCAGTCTCACCTAGTGGCGTTTGCTGCTGGCTCGCTCTCTCCCTCAGACAGCGTTTCAGTGCTATTACTGTCTGGCTGCACTAGAACAGAAGAGACATAAATCCAACTGAACGGTTTTCTCTTGGTGGAAAGCTCCCTCCTTTGAGCTCTGCAGTCTGAGGAACATTTGCAGATGTAGTAATCCATATGATGAACATCCGGGTTTTTTTTTCTTATAAGCTATTTCTCATGAGGTTTGTAGGTGGGCTGTTGCTTAAAAAATATTTTCCAGCTCAGGTAGGACTTTTCCTTATTCTCTAGTAAATGGAAATAATGCATTGGATGGACTGACCACAAAGGTCAGTTACTGTAATTCCCTCTCAGTAACCTTCTGGGCTTTTCTCCTGGTTAGAGCCAGCATCGACCGTACTGGCTGTGCAGCTCTTCTCAGGGTACATCTCTTCTGAGATCCAGGCTCACATCTGCTTTTTTTGAAGTGGTCTATATTTTTCTCCAGGCCCATGCTTGTGAACTCTTGTCATCTCTTAAATAACATGTCCACTGATGCACAACATACCAGTGCGCTGGGTCACACTGACAGAGGCTGTGCTGTCTAGCAGATCTACCCGAGTTAGTGCTGGGTGAAGGGCTGCAAGGTGTCTTTGGCTGGTCTTTGACACATGATGTGAGGCAGATGTTCAGCTGAGGCCGACCACCATGAGCATGTGGTGTGAGAGGTCTGTAGCAGGAAGGGGACTGCAGCAGCTCTGTGGTGAATGTACAGCTTGGTCTGTATCCCACAAGAGGAGTGTGAGTCACCGCAGGGACTCTGACGCTCAGTGCATGGCTGTCGTGACAGGTCTGTGTTTCCTTGTGCCAGTCATGCGGAATGGTCCAGCACAACTCTGTATCACGGTGAAGGAGGAGAGAATGACCTCTCTTGGCAACCTCTCGAGTGGATGGACCTCAAGGCAGGGATTGGGGGAGCAAAGTCCCTCCCACTGTAAGAGAAGATCAGGTTCGAGACCCCCTGAGGAATCTGAACATACAGCAGGCTATGGGACCTGACGAGATGCATCCCAGAGTCCTGAGGGAATTGGCTGATGTAGTTGCCAAGCCACTCCCCATGATACTTGAAAAGGCACGGCCGTCAGGTGAAGTCCCCTGGGACTGGAGAAAGGGAAACATCGCACCCATTTTTACAAAAGGTAGAAAGGAGGACCCTGGGAACTACCGACCTGTCAGCCTGCCCTCTGTGCCTGGGAAGATCATGGAACAGATCCTCCTAGAAGCTATGCTAAGGCACATGGAGGACAGGGAGGTGATTCGAGACAGCCAGCATGGCCTCACCAAGGGCGAGTCTGGCCTGACCAACCTAGTGGCCTTCTCTGATGGAGTGACGACATCAGTGGACAGGAGAAGAGCTACGGCTGTCCTCTAGCTGGACTTCTGCAAGGCCTTTGACAAGGTCAACCCCCAACATCCTTCTCTGTAACTTGGGGAGGTAAGGATTTGATGGATGGACTATTCGGTGGATAAGGAATAGGCTGGATGGTTGCATCCAGAGAGTGGCGGTCAACGGCCTAATGTCCTGATCTCCATCCTCTCAGTGAAGAGTGGTGTCCTTCAGGGGTCCGTACTGGGACCAGTACTGTTTAGTATCTTCATCAGTGGCATAGACGGTGCGATCGAGGGCACCCTCAGCAAATCTGCACATGACACCAAGCTGTGTGGTGCAGTTGATGTGCCCGTAGAGACGGGATGCCATCCAGAAGGACCTGGACAGGCTTCAGAAGTGGGCCCATGTGAACCGCGTGAGGTTCAACAAGGCCAAGTGCAAGGTCCTGCACCTGGGTCAAGGCAACCCTGGGTATCAATATAGGCTGGGGGATGAAGGGATTGAGAACAGCCCTGTAGAGAAGGACTTGGGGGGTACTGTGGATGAAAAGCTGGATGTGAGCCGGCAATGTCTGCTCGCAGTCCAGAAAGCCAACCCTATCCTGGGCTGCATCAAAAGAAGTGTAGCCAGCAGGTCAAGGGAGGTGATTCTGCCCCTCTTTTCCACTCTAGTGAGACCCCACCCGGAGTACTGCATCCAGCTCTGGAATCCTCAGTACAGGAGAGACACGGACCTGTTGGAGCGGGTCCAGAGGAGGGCCACACAAATGATCAGAGGGATGGAACACGTCTCCTATGAGGACAGGCTGAGAGAGTTGGGGTTCTTCAGCCTGGAGAAGAGAAGGCTCCAGGGAGGTGTTATTGCAGCCTTTCAGTACTTCAAGGGGGCTTATAAGAAAGATGGGGACAGAATTTTGAGTAGAGCGATAGGACAAAGGGGTAATGGTTTTAAACTAAAAGAGGGTGGATTCCAGCTAGATATAAAGAAGACCTTTTTTATGATGAGGGTGGTGAGACACTGGAACAGGTTGCCCAGAGAGGTGGTAGCTGCCCCATCCCTGGAAGCATTCAAGGTCAGGTTGGATGGGGGTCTGAGCAATTTGATCTAGTTGAAGATGTCCGTGCTTATTGCAGGGTGTTGGACTAGGTGACCTTCAATGGTCCCTTCCAATCCAAACTATTCTATGATTCTACGACCTCTTTGTTATGGCATGTCTCAACCAAGTATCTATCCTGGCTTCACTCCAGGAGGATTTTAGTTTATTGTTCATGTGTCCTCTGCAATCCCTTGCTATATTTTTACAAGCTATATAATGCATTTTTTAGTCTACATTTTCCCTGATGGTCTGTGATGTGGTTTGTTTCATTTGTGGTATAGCAACCCTACTTCACCAATGTGGAGTTCACAGTAAATAAAATATGAGATCAATTCAGAAGTTACCAGTAATTACTGGAAACAGGAGACATCTCACAATGTCTGCCTATTTTTAGTGCTGATCAGAACCAGTAAAAGCTCTCAAATTCATCAGAACATTTTTGGTTTTAAAGCTAATTTGAGATCACATCAGTGGTATATTGGTTAATATTTTATTTCCTTTTTTAAGAGTTTAGTCTACAGTTGTTAGTTTTGTTAGATGTGGCAGCAAGTGCATGTTTGTGTAAATTGTTTCAACCCAACGATTACAAAGCTGTTTGTTCTTTTTCCCATTTGTGCAGCTTTTTATTGAAAACTGCAGATATCATAAAGTCTACTCTTTTTTTCAGGGATGCATCTTTCAGTGTTTCTCTCCAGGGAGAAGTCTGTTTTAGCAAAATAGTTTATGTCAAAACATTTCAACTTTGTACTTCTGTTAATTCTGTCTTGTATTTAGATTTATGTTACAGTGTTAATTGTAATATTTAATGCTGTTTCTATATTTACAGCTTTTCATTTTTGTATTCAGAAATAGGTCTTGAACTTTATTTGATTGGAAAGGCCAACTTTTTGTATTTGCTTTCTAATTTGAAACAAAATCACATTTTGAAATGCTGGAGTTTCTGACAGAACAGCAGTTCTTGGTTTTGGGCCAGGTCTATTTATTCCCACAATTGGTGTATAGCACTGAAGTACCCAGCCTTTACTTGCCCCTTGATATCACTGTTGAACAAGTGACAGTCTGCAGATGATATCATACTTTTTCTCTCATTCCTAATGTCCATTTTAATTTTGCTTATGACTATTGGAAATTACAGTTTTATCCATTAGCTATAGGGTACATACCACTGGCCAAGCAAAATAGCAGTATTACTAACAATAGTAATTCACCTTGTGTTCATGGTAATCAACACTGTAGAAGGACAGAGTTCTTCAGGGAGACACTATTGTCTAAGTAATACTGTGGCACATCTCCAGCACTTTTACTTTTTTTTTTCCTAAGAAAGTTCAACCTCATTCTTTTGGCCAAAAGTGAAATGGCCTGACTGCCCTCTTTAAAATTTAAAACTATTTGAAGTCAAGACAGACAGCATGATGGTAGATGTAGTCTAGAGTTAGTGATTCGGGACTATGTAATGTGGAAGAGTCTGACTCAGCTTTATGACTGATTTGAGTTTTGCTGTCATCATGTTATGTTGCCATTGATTGCATCATCTAGATGTTTCAATTTCAAGACTGTTGACTATAAGGTTGAGTTAAAAGAAAAGATGACTATGAGCACTTGATTACAAAATCTGCCAGTAATGAATGTTAAAAAGGGTGGCTGAAAGGTCAGCAGAAATATCTACCAGAGTGAAACAAGCAGATTTTATTCCTTCTACTGGATTCCTTTGCACAGTACAGTAGGTAAAGTGTACCACTGTTACCTAAGTGATAGGCCCTTGTGAATTGGTTAAAATAACGGTATTAATCCTGTTTATCTTCATGTTAAATTCTGCTATATTCAGTGTGGAGCTGTGTAATCTCCGTAGCAGAATTGCTGAAAGACTAACATGAATATTGTATGCATTAAAGCAGACCTGTGAAAACAGTGGTTTAGAGTGGAGAGCAGCAAACATAACGCCTTCATCTAAAAATGGCAGGGGAATGCTCTGAGCCCCCCCACGCTTTCAGGAGAAGGTGAGACTGAAGAGCTTAACTGGAAAGAAGTGATAATTAAACGTACAGAGGTTAATGGAAAGTAGGATAATTGTTGATGAGGTTTTGCCAAAGGTGGATGTTATCAAACGATCTTCATTTGTTTTTGTAACTTATTCTGTGGAAAGTTTACAGGAAATTTTTGGGATTTCAGTAATGCAGCTGGTAAAGTGTTAAGTAGGATATTATCAACTGAAATGGAATTTGAGAATTGGAAATGGAGTTGTGGCTGGTTGGAAGTACCAGACTGAAGAGAAGGTAATGGTAGCATTCCTGAAAGAGCTTGATTGTCCTTAATATTTCCATGAAGGACCTTGGATTCAGCTGTAGGAGACTGCTAATGGAGTTTGCTGATAACATAAAGTAAGAGGCTATCATCATAACAGAGGGAAGCTGAGGGGTAACATACGGCAAGAACTGGATGCCTGCAGTACTTAGAAATGAGCTGAAATTTAGTGGTATAAAATGCAAGGTCATAACAATGGAAGCGTGCTCTGGTAAGGTGGGATCTCATCAGCTGGGGAAGCCAGGCAAGGCAGATGCTGGCATGTCACCAATGGCTGGCTAAAGCTGAGCTCTCAGTGGAAAGCACCTGGGAAAAAGAGCGGTATCCTCTTGTTATGCACCAAGGTCTTTCCAGCATGCGCAGAAAGGTGGTGATACTATTGCCCAAGGCGCGGGTGGGATATCTTTTTGGATATCCTGTGCAATTCTGATCATCCATGTCCTGGGGAGTAGACAAAATTGGCACAGATGCAGAGGGACTACTAACTAGGATAATCAAGGAATGAATTGCTGAAGGCATCGAGAGAGCTTGTCTTGTTTATCCTAGCACAACGAAGCCTGAGAGCCTATGTGATTGCTGTCTATAAATATCACAGGGGAGTAAATATCAGGGAGAGAAAAGAACAGTTTAGGCTAAAGGCCAGTGTTCTCACAAGAGCAACAGTTATACACTGACTAAATAAATTTAGGCTGGAAGTGAGAGAAGGGCTCCCTGCCATCAGAGCAGTGAAGTCTTCCAACAGTCCTACAGCTGGAAAAGTGGGCGTGAGAAAGCTGACTGCTTTTAAGATGAGCTCTATCAGCTTTTAGAAGAGGAACAGAGATCGTTAGCAGATTCCTCCCAGGCCCCCTTCTATGGGAGAACGTCACGGCTGCTAACCCGCCTTTTCAAAGGCAGCTGTGCACGGTCTTGTCCATGCCACTTGCTTTGTCCCTGAAGATGGGAGGACAGGACAGCATGGTGCAGCATTCCTCTCCCTGCTAGGCTGCTTGCAGGAGCCCCAGGAGCAGTCTGGTCTCGAGGCATGTGAGAAGCCACTGCCTGGTGATGGGGAAGCAGGTGCTCCTGCAGTATTCCTTCATAGCCCCACTGGTTATTGAGGAGTCAGGGAAGTCTGTGTTAGGGGAACGAATCCTCCTCATGTGGGACCACTGTGGCAGGAAGATAGCCTGGTGAACATGTCCCCCCCAGCTGTAGCCAGAAGAAACATTTCTCACTGTGAAAGAGCAGTGGCTATTCCGTAATATCTCCTGGGTACTGTATTTGCCGTAATTATAATTGGTATAATACAAGGTTTATCATATGAATGCTTTGGGCTTGTTAATACTACCTTGTGAGGAAAGCAAGTGGAAGGAATGAGGAATAGCTCAGGGAAGGCTGGTCCTGGTAAATGATCCACAGCAATGCCCAGGAGGCTATTTAGGAGGATATTGCCTCTAGGATCCAACTGATTAACAAAGCTGGTTTAAGCTGTGTGAGGCCAGAGCTAGAAGCCAGAAAATGTATGAAGGATAATAAGCAGCTTAGTCTCCCTCTCTGGTGAGATGAAGCAGTTTCTATGGAGGAGCTAGTGGATGTGTGATGACCCTAGACCCCCGCCGCCTGTGGTCCAGGTGCGGGCTGGGGTGCTGAGTGGCAAAACCCTAGGTGGCCACGACAGCAGTGTAATAAGGATACTTGGTGCTGTGTATCTGTTTGATACACACCTTGCAAGGGAAATGATAAAACTAGCTTTGCACGTGAAGGCTTGGTGGAGAAAGAGGTGGAGGAAGATCAGTCCATGCACAAAGGTAATACAATCAACGGAAACGACAGGAAGCAGAAGAGGTGGTGCCTCAGATGGAGAGAAGTACAGCAGGGAGGAATTCTGAGGATAAACAGTAATTTGCTGGAAAAACAGATTTGTGAGCACCATTGATACTATTTGTGAAATTGGGTCAAACTTGATGCCTAACTGTATTTGAGGAAAATATTGTAGGAAAACACTTCATCTTGATACTTTCTAACTTTATGTTTTAGAAATATTGAAGTGTTTTGACAGTTTCAAAACAACGTTATTTTAAAATGACATCTAATTTAAAATTATTTAAATTTTGAAAGACCAAAAATTAAGAAAAGAATATTTAGCTGGCTACGTTGAACATGAACGAGACATTTCACGTTTTTAATTAACTGAAAAAAAGTATGTTTCTATATAATTTTGTCCCCCACCATCTCATTTCCTGACTTGTTTTAATCACAACATCATTCAAATCAGAGCTGTAATTATGCCCAGTTTCTGTTACATAGATGTGCAGCCTGAAACTCTTACTGTATTCGCTGCTTCTGCTTGCTGTCCAGATAGCAGCAGTGATGAAAAATTACTATTTCCCTGGGTTTTTTGAAGGCAATTATTTTTGTCATAATTTTCCATTTAAAGTTTGCTGGGTGGATTGCTTTATTGTAATCTACTTGCTGATGTTTCATGAATGAAGCAGATTTCCACCTTCTCTGAAGAATCAGAAAGCTGCAAGACCCATCTCTTTACTGCAACTTTCTCTGATTTAAGTATGGTTATTTTCCTTGCATTTTTCAATATCACATTCCATATGAATTATTCTACAGTATGTCTGTCTGAATAATGTATTGTGGCATATACTGAGCAAGGTAGTATGGCAAACAGCTGCATGCAGTTTCGTATAATTTGGTTGTCTGTTCTCTGCCACTGCACACTGACTTTATATCTCCATTTGATGGAACAAAAAAATTAGAACCACTTAGAACTGTTTATCTGAAAGAAAATGGAAATTGCTTTGCTCTGTATTCAATAGCAAAGGATTCAAATATAGGTGAGATTTAGTTTAATTTCAAAGCATCTGCAGGAGGAAAACATTAATTTTGCAGGCTATGCTATTAGACTAAAAAAAAATAAATCCATATTTTACCTATTTACTTAAGTAATTTAGATTTATTTTAGTATCTATTTCAGTGGAAACTATGCGATGATGTGTGAAATTCTCTTACAGGTCATACAGTGTAGTGATAGTGCTGCCAGCCAGACGTTTCTTAAATAAACTCTGCCTTCCACCTAGCTGCTCTGCTTTCCCCGATAGTGATACGCACCTATTTACTAACTTTTCCAGTTACGCAAAAGTGGGTTTTTTTCAGAATCGCTCTGCTAATTTGTCTGTGTTCCAAGGTTCTGGGCAGGGTTGAACACTGGTAAAAATTACTTCTTCTTGTTAGACACTATTTCATTGTTCTCCACATTATATTTCAGAGTATTTCCTTCATGCACAAACTTTTTTCTTTTTTTTTTTAGTTAATTGCTTTTTAATTTCTCTCTTCCTAAGAATGTGAGTTTTGTAATGAGGGGCTGAGCCATCATTAGCAAGTGAAACTGTGAACTGGGGAGTAGCTGGGCAGCTCCGTACCTGGAGTCCCCTACCAAGTTCCTCAGCAGGAGAGCTCTTTGAAAGATCCCAGGTGACACATGGTGGCAACCCTTGGAGAAAACAAAGACCTTGGCTGGGTGGAGGAAACCTTGGCCGTGAATGGTCTAGTACTGACTACAACATACAACTGTGACAAAGGAGTTCCCACTCTGCAGTCAACTCTTAACAGCTGATTTGAATGGTTTAATAGAAGATAGGAGGAGAAAAGCCCTAAACCTGTAGCTATTCCCTTGATTGGTGACAAATGTTTTCTTACGTAAAGCAGAGGTTTTCTCTGTTTCACAGGCAGTGGAATAAGTTCCAGTTCTTATTTTAATAGTCCACACTTATTTTCATTTCTGTGAATTTCTTGGCATTTCTTGAACAGGTAGATTTCTGTGTGGAACTGGGGACCAGGACCAACTTTCTCAAGCAGGTAGACTATGCCACGTGCAGGCACCTCTGTAAATCAGGCTTATCTCTGTTTGGGCCACAAAAGGTTGAAAGGAATGACATCTGAACAGCACTCAGATCTCTCTGTTCCCCTCCATTTTCATAACTTAAGTCTTGCACCACTGTTATAAAAATAGGAGACGTTTCTCCCCTATGTGATCTCCAAAGAGATCACTCTTTAGAAGAGCAGTTGATGAGCTTGTCTAACTTGATCTGCTGGATCACTGAGAAAAGCCAGCCTTTGAACACAGCTGTCCTCATAGCAGGCAGTAGTTTTCCTGTTAATCCATAGACTATCATGTTCATACTAGCATAACTACGTGTGTTACAAGACCTTCTTCAGTCATGATGTAAAAGCTAAATGCCTCACTTTGTGTGGTAGCAGTTCAATCTTTTAGCTCTGTCATTGCCCACTTCAGTTCCCCATTACATTGACCAAAAGAGTAGCCAAAATACTAGAGTTGCCTCATTAATGAGGTCTTTTATACTACAGGGTCCACTGAGTCCTTTCCCAGCTGTCTGCATTCATAATGCTATTATTTAATGCCCTAGGTGCAATGGCTAAAAGCACGGAATCAGGGAAAAATAGGATGTTGAACATTAATCACCTCCAGAACCACCATTTGCTGCTATTAAATATATCTTTGCATTTTTGTACAAGCATAGAGGTGTAGGTTCAATAAATTCAGCTAAAATGTTCTTTGAAGGGAGGGCAGGAAAGGCCCTTTTGAGCTCATTTTTGCCTCCCCTTAGAAATGAAATGCAGAAAGCCAACAGCAGCTCAATAGGAGAGTGAAGACATGTGGCCCCTGGTGACTCTGCAGAGCACAGTACTATGATCAATTATGTTAAAATATTCATCTGACCCCAGCACGGTAGTCTGTGTCATCTGATTAGATGCGTTTCCAAACTGTATAAAGCAATTGGAGATGACTGAATTATAGATAAACATTTCAGAAGAATAAATTCAGGGCTGCTGGACATTAATGTTGGTAGTTCTTGCAACATGACAGCTTGTGGGCAGTGTAATGTCCATTCAGGATTGAGGGAAATTCCCACCTGTGTGCCTTTGAGACTGTTAGTAATAAAATTTCACCCAGAGTTGCACAAATTTTCTGGTCCTAGTCAGTCTGGCCTTGGTAGTGCCAATTTTATGGCTACACTACTGCTGCCTAGAGGCCATCTGAGGGGTGAGGAAGTGAATCTAAGGAGTTCCTTCCCAGCCCGTTCATGCTGAGCTCATGTAAAACTCTGTGCTTCAGTTCCTTGGTTGTGTCAATTCAACAATTGGGGAGATGCTGTTATAAATCAAATCTTGTCAAAGAACTGGGCCATTTGGGACAGAAGGAGAGGAAAAATGGTTGATTTGTTTCTGTTAATCCAGACCATTTCCATGTGCTGGTTTTTATTTTGTCCCTACAGGTCTATTAGCACAACTGAGAGAAAGGTGAATTTTTATTAGGGAATAGAAACAAACAGCTGGTATGTAAAAGAAGAGGACCTTTTAAACTAGTTTTGCCACAGAGAAAATTATGGTAGCATAATGTACTGTGGAATGGTACCTAAGGTTCATGTTCTGCAGGGAAACTTCTTTACTGATGAACAGTAAATCTTTAGTGGGAGCAGAGTGAGGACATTGTGAATACTCTTGAGCAGAACACCTTAATGCCATTATTTTTGGTGGCATCTACTTGTGGGTACTTCAGTTGAAGCTAATGGGGATATATAAGGATATTTACGTAGGGATCCTCTGAATTCAGATGACGGTTGTGACACCTCCATCACTGGGGGCTTGTAAGTACTGATTCAACTGAACATTTACAAGGAGTGGTTTGTATCGTTGATCTTTGTGTAGTTGATCCTGCCCAGGATGGGCTGAATGAACTTGAATGACTCTTCAAGGTTCTTTCCAGTCGTGATCTTTATGATTCTGTAACACAGGAGACATCCACTGCTCCCCCTGGAGTGATGAATTTTCAGCGTCCTTGAAAAGCCAAAGTCAGCATGTGCTGAATTATGGCTCCAGAATTAATCAGTGTTCTTGCAAACGTGGGTAAAATTGGATGGGGGTAGGGAAAGTTAAAGAGTATAGGGATTCAGATTCAGGCTCGTGTGAGTACATCCTCCTGCAGATGAGTGCTGTTTTTCTTGAACAGCAAAACCTATTTGCAAAAGGCTGCAGGGAGGCAGGGTGCATGTTTCACTAGAGAGAGAAGAAATGCCACGTGTCACTTTGCCCTGAGCAATTGGACCTGCTTCAGTTCTTACTAGTGTTACTGGAAATGGGCGCTTAATGCTAGGCAGCCTCACACTCTTTAAATGAGGCCAGTTTCTCACTCTGGATTAGGTTGTACTGGCTCCCTGCACACCATAAGAAAACCTGTTCTCTGCCTCTAGTGATCCAACTCTGATTAAACAGTGAACAGCCCTTTTGTTTTGTGTTTACGAATTTGCTTTTCCTCCTCTCCCTTGAAAGCTCTGTGGAGAGGAATGGCTATTTCACCACTGCAGGTCCTGTCTTAGAGCGCTGCTGTTATTAGTCTTCTGTCGCATTGTCAGGCTTTGATTACTCAGGCATTTAAAAAAAAAAAAAATAACCACCCCTCTTTCTGAACTAAAATAGCCTAAGAGCAAGTTTTTTAAAGCAAATTTTAGTGCAATTAGTTAGGTCATACTTTCTTTCTGAAAGCTTGTAATGGGACTCACAGTTTTGCTGCTTGAACTGAAGCTACTTGAATGTTTAATTATTATTTTTTAAACAAAATTCAATACTGTTGGAGTCCACTTGAGATCTTTGATAGATAAAGAAAAAAAAAGAGGTCTTGAATATTCAATAGCTTTGAAAAGGACTATGCATGTTTTGTAGTTTAGGGTAGTGTTTTTCAGCTGAGTTCTTTAATGCTTCAGAAGATGGCTTCTGAAAGAAGTGAAAAACTTGAAATCTTCACACTTTTCTGTTTATACAAGCAAGCAAACAGAACAGGGAAAACAGAGGTAATAAAATAACTGTCAAAGCTGAGCCTAGATTTTACTTGGTTGTAAATGAAAATCACTGTAGCAATGCTATATGAGAAAGCACAGGGCTCCTCAACAAAAGAAGGCTGGAAACACTGATGTAGGGCATGTTTGCACACGTGATGTAAGCCCTCCTGATACCCAAGCCATGCTCAAACGTTTAGTACCTCTCACTGACCTAGTGAGGTGCCATCTAGAGATAAAAGCTTTGATCTCAGAAGAAATATAGCCACATTAAATATCTCTGCACAACGCTGCGTTGTCCAGTGTAGGTAGGTGCCTACTGCCTAGATGTCCTCCACTCTCCCCCTTCTCATGCAGACTTTTTGGTGGGTCCGAGAGCCTCAGCAGGAGGCTGCTGGGCAGCATGGGTAGCAGGGTGGATCTGGTCCCTGGTGCTGAGGTGCAGTGGTGGTGGGCTGGAAATGGACCACAGGCCTTTCTCACGAGGTCCTTCCATGTTGTGTCTGGTCACATCGCTTTCATACCCCTGCTCTCTCACCCTCCTGGGTGTGAGGGGCAGCAGTCTGGTACCTCCCGGTTCCCAGTCAGTGAAAATAAATTATATATTCTACATATTCCTTCAGGACAGAAGATTTTTCACCAAGATTACTCATCCCAATCCATAGTCAAACGTGGTGACGTGCTGTTCCCCTCCTTCCCCGGCACTGCTCAAGCCCCCCAGCCCTGTGGCTTTCCCCTCCCTGCCCTGCTCCTGCCGAGGCGACTTCAGATGCTGGTTTGTGGGGCAGCGCTGCACTGGCCTGGCAGGGCTGGATCCGGCCAGCCCTGACCCAGGTCAGTGGAGCTGCAGCAGGATGAAAACAGTGCCCCAGGTAGTGGGGTGTGAAGGGGAGACTGCTCTCTTTCTCCCCGCTCAGGTTTTGCTGACGAGGAGGCCTTCTCTCCTCCCTGGCTCTAGGCTAAGGCAAGCAGCACCATTCTGTGTGTATGGCTCAGCGTTACGCAGTGGCTTTTGCAACCTTTAGGGGTTAGAAATGATTCCTTCCAAGAACTGGGATTGTGGTCTCAAGGGCTGAACTGCACAGCTGCAGGACGCAGCTGACTTTAGTAAGTTTAAGGGCTGACAGTATTCTGCATCTGTCAGCTTTTCCAGCTGCCTGGCTCTTTGTAGCATGTTAACATAGGACTTTTCATCTTGTATGCCCTTCAGAACATTTACTTACAGCACTGAAACCTCACAACACATCTCTGAGGCCAGTAGGACTCCTGATCAACTCATCCAGCTTTCACTGCATGGTTTACAGCAGAGGCAGCTGAGGCATAGGGGGGCTGGAAGACTTGAGGTTGCCCTCAGGAGACCTAGAGCCTGTCCTACATGCAGTTTCAATAGTGGCATTGATGTCATCATTACCATCATGACACTGTTTTATTAGGAAAACTCATTAGACTAGCACAATGGAGCTGTGGATGTAGTTACAGTATGACTGCACCGCTGTAGTTAGTGGGGTAACAGCAAAGATTACTAACCTTTAGTATCTACTATCTACAAGTGTGGCCCGTACTCACATGGCTGGGCTGTCTTTAGCTCTTGCAGGGTTGGGATCTGAACCACTGGTGCCAGAGCTTCAGTGACACCCTTAAGCACGGGCATCAACATCCTCCATAGGAGAGCCAGGACCTGCCTAACACAGAGGCAGTGATGCTGTTAGTGTTTGCGAGCTGAGAGGCTTGTGTATGCTCATGCGCAAAATCATTTCTTACCAACATTGCATATCTATGAAGACCACAGTACGTACTGGGTTTCTATGAGCACAGTCATGTAGGTGGCTGCCACACAGCATGGTTTGTGTTCCTCTGACTAAAATCCTTAATGAGAACAATTACTAGTTTGAGGCATGCAGAGACTGGAAATTACAAGGAAGGGTGAACAAGGTTTGTGCTGCTATCACAAAGGCACCCTGAGAAACGTTAAAGCAGGCTTACTCTAATAATCGTTATGAGCATGTGAGATATTTGTACTGAAACTGAGCAATGTGTGGTTTCTTGCAGTCATTTATGTAATCCACTTTCAAGATGGCACTATGGGAGGAAGATGATCTATATGGGTTTTTTCTATGAATTTCTATCATAAGCAGAGTTGCATAGCCTAGATCAAATCTTTAAGGTCAGTGGAGTCTTTTGTTCAGGTATTTTTTTTACAGGATTGTGTTCTTTGGCTTTGCTATGCAAATAAGCTTTTTGTTGGATAATCTGATTCACTTTTTGACTTTGAATGCTCTCTGCTCTTGTGAACAAAAGATTTCTGTGACTTTATCTAACAATTTGCATATGAGCAAAAAATCACACAGCTGTGTCCTGTGTGAAAGATCAGTAAAATGTAAATAACCCATTTAACTACCAAGACTAACTGGAGATGAAATGGTAGGGCAAACTGAGTTTAAGGTAGAGCACTAATCAAAAGAAGGCATGACTATCTGTTAAAGGCTGGCTTAATAAGAACACAGTAGGAAAAAGAAAACAGTATTTCAGTCTATCTGGCTAAGTGTATAGACCGCAAACTCTATGGTCTGAAGACAGAATTACATCAGAACCAGCTTCAGAACAACTAAAGGACACCAAAAGAAGTTAATTATGGCTCAAGGGGGAGTAAAATATCAAGGGTATCAACTTATGCAGAAGGAGGAAAGAAAAAAACCTCTGCCTGCCTACAGTCAATCAGTTCATCTTTAAACCTGAAACTCTTTGAGCTTAAATAGGATGATACTAAAGACAGAGGCAACATGCTGCCATCTTAGAGGTTCAGCCTGTGTCTTTGACCAGTGTTAAGCAGTATCTCTTCCATGTGAAGATAAAGTGGAGTTTCAGCTGTTCTGAGTTGCCTTTTATCACCTTGGTGGTCCACACTGTTCTGCTGAGATCTGTCCTGGTTCTGGTTGCTCACAGATCTTTTCGAAGAGTGCAGGAATTGCTGGATATTTACCACCTGACCTGTGCCTGTAACAGTTCCACAGAGTTTCAGGGTTACATGAACTTAAATCTAAAGATGCTGGCTGGGTTCTTATATAGCAGAGTGCTTCAGTTCAGTTTTATGAGCTGGTGTGCGTACATACATATGCTTCAGTCATATTGAATCAATGAGTGAAATAAAATGTGTTGCTGGGCTTAAATGTGGATCTTATGGTAGATTTAAGCACATTTCGCTGAAGCAAAACCTTGTTGTGCATTCCTCTGTAAAATCGTAGAAGGGGCTAATTATAACTGCTTGTTTTTTTTCAGTACTAAATTGTTTTAAAAAATGACTGATTCTGGTAGCAACTGGCAAGTACAATCTGTGTCTGCTAATAGTTATGTTTTCTTTAGATCTGTTTTCCTAAAGCTTTTGGGAGCCGATTTAGGTTCAGCATGTTTGGTTTGATTTCAATTACTGTCAGACCAACATTTTACATGTACCTTGCCTTTGTGAAAGAGGCTGTGCAACGTGCTGGCTGAGGGGGAATCACAGATTTATGTTTTTTAGAGTCAAAGGGAGAACATGATGTTCATGTAAACTGACTGCAGCCCTGCCCAGTCCGTAGGTTCTTTTATTTAAGTCAGCAGCTTGAGGTTGACCGAGAGTATATTTTTGGAATGACGTGCAGACTTGATTTAAAGACTGCAAGTGGTGCAGAGTTTGTTAGAATCATTGGAAGTTTGTTCCAATGTCAATTACCCTTTCTCTGAAAAATCTGTACCTTATTTTTTTGGAACTCAACTTCTGTCTTCTGAAAACTGGATCCTGCTGCTTGACTTCCTCAGCAGGACTGGGGAGCCCTTTATTTTCCCATAGATATTTCTTGTGATCATTAGTTTATATTTTCATGGTGGCAGAAAAATTTCTTTATAGTCACAAACCCAGTTAGGCAGACGTCTTTTACACCCCAGTATTCCCATGCTAAGGGTCTGACATAATAAAAATATGCCATCTTAGAAAAGAGTCAATATGACTGTGGTCCTTTTTATTTCAGTTACTATCCACTGGTTTATGATTAAATATAATTAATGGCTGGGATGTTAATACTGGGAAAGAAAGAGTATTTGGGATATGCTGTACTTATACTGAAGAAGTCTTTCCTTGAACATGCTTTGCCAATGTCTTGAGTTACTTCTTTTTCCATAAACAATTCCCATGGAGTCATATAGCCAGATGATATCAAAAAGGTATCTGGTCCATGCCCTTGCCCCTAGGCAAGATCAATAATTACTGTGAGCCTGCATGATCTTCCTTTCATTCTTTTCTACTGAGAAATTGAAATACAATCAACATATTATTTCCACAGAGAATTAAAGTTATAAAAAGAAGTGTTTTCAGAAAGCCTGAGCAGTAACCTGTGTCCTTTCTTACATCGTTCCCTTAGAAACAAAGTAAGATCAGTGGGAGTCACTGTTGGTAAATCCTGCCTCGATGCATTTGTCTTGCTGCTTTATGAGTAATTATTGTTCCTGTTTTCTCCTTAGGGCTCTTCCTGCAATGATGCAGTGGGTCCGAACTCAGAAACCAGGAGAAAGTGGTGTGAATATTATCACTGCAGATTTTGTAGAACTTGGTGACTTTATCAGCACAGTCATAAAGCTCAACTATGCCCTGGATGAAGGTGAAGCCGACACTACTTGATAGTACTATAATATGTGTATTGTTGTGTTACTTAGAATTAAAAAAAAAAAAAAAAAGATTGCATTTTAAAAGAATTTTCTTGTAAAACACTGATCTTCCTATAACACACTGAGCTATTTAGGGCTTTAGTGGGTGGGCATAGGGGAAATGTTTTGATCGATTATGATCATTTTTTACGTTTGTGTTTCATGTGAAGAGCAAAACTAAACATGTTTACAGTGTTTGATAAAAGAAGGCCATTTACATGTTTTCCGTGAGGTAGCAAATACGATTCATGTGTCTTCTATGGTTATGAACAGTGCCAAGAGATTTGCTGCTTTCGGAGCAATGGGAGGTGTATTGCCCTCTGCCTGCCCACAGCAGGATTCCCAACGGTGTGAGCATTACACTTGGGAGACTGAGGACAGTATATCTGGCCCAAAAATTTTAAGCTGCTACACTTCATATGTTAGGTGGTTTAACTGATCGTATTTATCAGTGAGCTACAGGTTTAAATGCCTTTGTGAAGTGAATCCAAAGTCATGCCTCTAACACAGTCATATTCAGTGGACAGTAAACATGATGTATTACATAGCTTGCACAGAGCACAAATTACATCCTGCTTGCTTTTTGTTCTCAGAATGGGGTTTTCCAATGTCTCTGCCCCAGCTCAAGTCAGCAGATATGTGGTGCTGGCCTAACTCTGTTCTAGGAGCTGCCAGTGCATATTTTTCCTGGTTCTAGCAGGAACAAAGTTAGGCCAGCGTGGAGCACCACTCCCTCCCAGGCTTAATCTTATGTAAAAGCCTGATCCAGTGTCCACTGAATTTAATAGGAAAATTTCCTGCGTTTAGCATGGATTGGACATAGGATCAGTAAATTGTATGTACTGTAAGGTGGGCAGGATTTTGCTCCCCAGTGGAAAACTGCTTTCTGCAGGACTAAAACTGCACTTAAAAAAAATAGGTGCAGTCTAAGCTTCTCTTTAAGGCAGCTATGAACACAACACTTCACTGCTGATTACAAAAAAATCAGTTTCATCAGTGAAAAATTGCTGTACTAAAGAGTGTAGTAGTTCAATTTCTAGCTAATAACAATACTCTATAGTTCTTAAATTGTTTATGGGGTATAATACTGCATAACACAAGGCTGGAATTCTACTGAATGGCACTGTTCTAGCAGCAGAATGGCTGACCATCCTACTTTTAACGAAACGTATATAAAACTCAAATATATGGAAAACTTAATGAGTTATAAAATGAGAGCATTGCTGCTGTATGACATCTAACTGGATACAATGCAATCAATACTATCTCCTGAACCCATCAATGCACAGGTACATGACTTTGGAAAGCGAAACATTTCATTTGTGCAAAACAATGGATGCTATAATGTCTTACAAGGAAAATGCTCTTTGAAATATTGCAGGGCTTTATGGGATAAAACTAAGGTCAAGTTTCCATTGATGTTACTAGAACTTTTGGTTGCGTGAGAAAAGAGAATGGCATCATACGGTCCTTTGCTATTTTCTATCAGATGGTAAGGACTACCATCTACCATCAGAGTTTAGAAAAACAAAAATGGTCTTACCGAACAGATGGGTTATGGGGGGTTGGGAGGATAATAGGGGTTTTGTTGTTTTTAATTTAGGAAGAAGTGGGATAAAATGAACACTTGCTGCTATTTTGTACTCAGAGGGTGCCTTGGAAAAAGTGTGTGTATGTGTACTATAAAGAAACATTTAAGTGTATGTGTGCTATAAAGACTCATTTAAATGTATGTATATGATGCAAAGACATCCATGCACACTTGCATAGTGATATTCTGGTTTCTGGACAGGAGTATTATAAATTTGGTTGAAAAAAACTGTGCAGGTGTTACGAAGTTACGATGCCTCCTTCAGTAGCAGTTTTTTCTGTGTAGGTTAGGACTGTAAGATTCATCCCAGTGAAATCTGTGATCTAAGCCAGTTAGGTTTTTTACAGCATTAAAACTTTAACCGAACTGCCCCAAAAGTTTACCAAGAGTCACAGCCCATCTTTACATTGAACAAGGGGTAGGACTCCAGTGCTTCCACCCACGGCTCAGGAAGATACGGGGTGGGTTGATGCACTTTGTTTCCAATTTTCACAGGCTCTCCAAGAAAATTCATGTAACAGACATATAAAATGAAATATAAGCATATGGTTTTTTTGAACCCACCCTATGTGGGTGTCCCACAAAGAAACATGAAAATGTCTGTTTATTTATTGGCGTTGTGATGTGCAATGCTCTTTTCATTTTTCCGTTTAGCTGGATTTGTTTGCTTCCAGATTCTCCCTGTCATCCTTCAGCTACTTAAGTGTAGTCAAAAGAATTAACCTATTCTTTTAATATAGTAAAGTAATCTGAATCCTTGGGTGGAGCAAAAAATAAGTTTCTTTTTTTGGATTCTGATTGAAATTCCATTGAATCTGAGAATACCAATAACACTGAGTTCCTCCTGGGACCCCCCACTCAAACATAGCAGACACACTGAGCTTTTCACTTACACAGAGGCATACTCAAAGCAAATGCTCTGCTGTATTTAAGAAAAGTGTGTATGTGTGTCTGCGTGCCTGTATATATGAATAAATACAGAGCTATCTTGAGCTTGTTAGCATTGTTATGAAATACTCGCTTAGCGTCAGTTTTATTCTAATTGTCATTTGGGTGCTGGAAAATAAAAGCAAAGCAAAAAATCCTCTGACAAGAAGGATAATAGACAAATCATATAGTTTCTCCATTAATGGGGAGAAAAAAATCTTAGCAAAATGTTACATTTGGTCAGAAAAATTATGTTTTCATCTAGCTGTCTATCTCCTTTCTGTTGGAGAAGCACAGTGCTTTATGTTAGGGACAGGTAAACAAACTTGCCTTAATTATTAAAATGAAAAAGTGTGTGTGTGGGCATACTATCCACACTTCTCTGGCTATTTCATCTGCAAGGCCCCAAAACTGTAACTGAACTGGCCTGATGGGGATGCACTGCCTGTTGGTACTGTTTGGGAGATCTTGCCAGAAAAGAACAAGCCAGAAGGGACTATGCAGCACAACTGGACCATTTGAGAGCCCAGTTTTGCCACCCATATGCAGCTAAATTCTCTTCGATTTCAACAGAAATGTGCTTGTGGGGTTAGGTCAGATGAGTTGTCTGATCTGATTCATTTGGGAGGTTTTTACACATATATTATGAGTAATCTGGCATGGGAAATTAGATGGTTGTAATCAGCCCATCAGAGGAAAAATACCTGTCTACACTATTGATCTTCATAAACATCTGTTTACTCAAACTGTCATGTCATTCTCCGCCAAAACATTTTTTTTCTTCCTGTGCTGATTTTCCCCCTCGCTATGTTCATTGTATACACATCAAGTAGTATTGTTTTCTGACGTTTTCACGTGATTACTTGATCCTTTCTTTTCAGTCTGCTTGAAAAATTGTGACTGCGCTGCACAACACAGGCAGTGTCTCAGCTGGTGTAACCCTACGTGGCTCCATTTTTCAGTTTACACAAGCTGAGATGTCTTTGCTTGGTACTGATTCAACCTGCAGTGATTTGGACCAAATAGCAGCTGGTCCGGGGGTTTGATTCCTGCCTTGTTTGGAAGGGGGTAAGATCAGAATCAGACCACAGGAGCCTAGTTTTAACATCAGTGGTTATTTGCATTCACTTGCTGTTGGTTACATTACTGTTTTTTTAAGTCCTGCCATTTCAAGCCATTCTTTTAAACATAGATATGTGTGTGTATATATATATATGCATACATGCGTGAGAGGGAATGTATGATCCTGTGTGCTGGGCTAAGTCTTTCTGTCATACTGATATAAATCTGGACCGTTTCTACTAAATTAAATGCAGTTACTGAAGTTTTACCCTGGGATGACAAGGAGCAGATAATGTATAGTAAGTATATGCTGTGTTGCAAAGGAAATTTAAAATCGTGGAGGTTAACTCTACAATATCAAAAAAGTGGAGTGCCCTGAAAACACAGCTCCAGTGCTGTTTATCCTGAATATAGTATATGGAGCACTAGGTATTAGCAACTGAGTAGGCTATTTGGTGATTTCAGCAGTTCAGTTAACATAATTTTAAACTTCTAAACTCCTTTTCAGTGAAGTAAAAGCTAATAGTGTATATGATGTATTTGCTGTATCTCAGTGGTAGCTTCTGTGTTGCATACAGTCAACATTGTTCTGAATTGTATATGTTTACCCAATGATGAGGTTAAAATATCCTGTGTAGTATGTGCAATGTATTGATTACAAGTATGTTGGAGTTCAGTGATCTATTTAGTTTTTACTGTGCTGCTGTTTTGTAGGTGTGTGTGTGTGTGGGAGTATGGATTGTCTAAAATGTACAAGGAAATAAGTAATCCTAAAGGAAAAGGGCAGTTATGTAACCTGCCTTAACGCATTCGCATAGTCTTGTTTAAATCCCATTATTCTAATTTCTAATTTCAAACATTACTGAGGATTGTCCATAGGGCTGACTCCCTCACTTTTTGGCACTAATGAGTTAAACTTGAAGTTACTTGGAGCTGACTTACATATTGGTGAATAAAGAATAGGATGTTTGCCTGATCAACTACCTTGATTGTACAAGGTGGCAAAGACAGGGTTTCCAGTGTGATACAGATCAAATCACTTCTGTGCACCCACAGCTCCTGCTGATACCAGGGAGAATTATGATCATGTAATTGAATGGTGTAAAATTAATCTTCTGGGATACAATCATGATTGGAGGCTGGTGGTACCTTGGCTTTGGGGAAGTGCCTGGATGCTATGCAATACTGCTCGTGTCCTGTGCTGGAACATAGCTGTAAATTCGCAGGAAGAGCTTTGAACTCTGCTCCAATCTAGAGTGGACTGTAAAAATCCTTATGTAAAAATGATAAATGTCAGAGGCTGAGCATCCTGGCCTCGCCTGCCCACGTACAGCATTCTGCTTTCAGAAGCCGTGGCAGCTTTAATTAAAAAAGCTATAATAATTTTCCAGTAGCTGGCAGGACCTCGTGCTCTACTCAGGAATCTCTACATTGCCCACAGGTATGACCCCTCTACCATTCCCACAGCCAGGTCTAGCTCTCCCTTCATGGTTTCTGCCTGAGATGCCCCCGCCTGATGCCAAAGGTAATTCTGAAAGCCGTACTGAACACAGAGAGGGTCCACCTCGTGCCTGGCCAGTAGGACAGGAGTAGGCAGAGCATGCCTGCCCTATGGTACGTTTGGTGTGAGGTCAGCTTCAGTCAGACCCACCTGAACAGTGATTGAGGGAAGGCAGAAATCTGATTTCAGACCCTCTTCTGTTATCTTTGTCTTGTTAAAATGCAGCATCTTCCCACTCTTCTTCTTTGCCTCTGCTCAGTGCTCCTTATCTCAACTTCTGCATATGCATCCCTTTGACTGCCATCTGTGAGCAACACTGCTCAAAGTGATTATTATAGGTTTGTCATCTTCAGTACACCATAGCAATCCATAAATTCTTATAAGATGTTAAGTACAGGGCTAAAAGATGGCAGTGTCCCACATCTGATGTTCCGGGATGGTTTAGCTCCACACTCCAAGTTATGTATGCATGTCCTCTTAGATGGGCCTCACCATGGCTGATGAGAATTCAGTTATAAACTTTCTCCCTCCAAATTAAAAATAGATTGGATGATATGCCAACGAGTATCTCCTAAGATGGAGGTACACTTAGGCTTTTTTTTTCTGCAGTGAGATGACACATACTAGTCTCTTCACTCAGCTGTGTGTCCTACAAAAGTCAATTTGATCGGGAGAGATTCCTCGAGTAGCTGAAATCAGTTTTGCTGTGAAGCTGGGATCCTTAAAGCAGAATCATGGGTTTATGTATAATTATTACTATTGAAAATAAGTATACGTGGTTAAAAATACAATTTTAGAAAGAAAAAGAAGAAATATCTAGGCTTGCCAGGACAGTTGTTAAGTTTTTGACTGCCTCAGTCATCAGTAGCTTTAGGGTCATGTAGGTGATTATTAGGATGTTATTGCTACACTGCCTCCTGACACTGTGCAGGGTCTCTGTACAGAAGCCTTATTATTCCCAATGAGCATTAATGCATTTGAATGACTTTTCTCTGTTTTGGTGGGAAGGACAATTGTGTAACACTGAGGACATGGAGCTCCCTGTGTGTTGTACCCACAAAGGTTCACAGAGCTGCACCTTCTCTTTTTAGGATCTATTTAATGGTACTTTAATAAATGTTGTGTAAAAAATGCCTACAGTTCTGTATAGCTAATGTGAATTTTTATGACAAGAATGTGTATTTAATGTAAAAAAAGAGTAATATAAAATCCAGTTTCTTTGTATCCAGTGAAACATCTAATAAAGCTCTGGTACCTGTATTCTTGGTTTATGGCTTCATTGCTGCATTCAGGACTTTGCATGTAGGAGGCTTCTTAAACACAGCTTTTTGATATGGGGTGGAGTCGGATGTTAGACCCAGGCTGTGCTATTATGTTAGGGGCATATGTGGACTGCCCTATGACGGCATCACAGCGGGAATACTGTTTCCACCTCATTACCGTGGGACCCTTGAATACCACAGGATGCTGTGATGTGTTTGTGCTGCCAGGGACACAGCAGGCTCTTGGCTACCTCTTTCCCTGGCAGGGCTCTCCAGCCCCTATTTGCCTCAAGCACCAAAGTGTATGTCCCAAGTCTGTAGCCTGCATGAGCCCATGCTGCTGACTCTTGCCATTGGTGGTATCTTGTAAGAAGGAGGGAGATGGAAAGCAGGGACTAGACCTCTGAAATGTTAGTCTGTCCCATTGCTCCCCTGGGCCCTCCCCGCATTGCTGCCTGCAGGTCATGTAGGTGTGGTGAGGAGTGCCCACCACTGATGCAAACTCAGCTTGCCTGAGGGCGCTGGTGCAGCAGACTAGCCGATGCCACAAGCTAGGCTCCAGGACATGCTGGCCAGCAAGTGAGTTCCCCCCATCATCTCCCTGGTGCCTCCTGTGAGGTTGGGGGACCTGCTTTTCAGAGGGAGACAAAGGTAAGACCCACACCAAGAGCTGTCAGCACCCAGGAGCATGACCGGCGAGGCTGGGCTTTGCAGAGTCCTGCAAAGGTGAAGTGTGGCATGCTAGAAGCTAAAGCCTTTTCTGCATGGCAAGAGCTTGGAGTTTAAGGTTCCTATTACTTTTCTTCCTTGTGAAGCCAGGACAGACCTTTTTTTCTCACCTCTCCTACCGAGTCACAGGCAACCCCAGCCCAAGTGCTCTACTCCCGCACTCTTCATGCCCTCTCACTTGGCCCAGTTTGAAGTCAAGGAGCCAGGCGCAGGCTGCCAGGGTTGCAAAAGAAGATGCCATGAAATATGAGCGGTGCCAAGGAGGCCTCTCTGTCAGTGTCACCCTGCAGAAACCCACGAATTAAATTTGCCTGCAACTTAAAATGTCTCCCCTTCTCTTCCTACCCCACAGGTATTGTCTTACCAACGGGAGAGTATGGGTTGCTCCGTACACAGAAAGAATTTTCCTCATTGCAAAAGTGGTTGTCTTCTCTCTCCTTTTTTTTCCTAAACTACTCCAACAGAAGAACGAGCAGGCCAACTTTATCCTGCTGTTGCAATAGCTACTTTATTCCAAATAAGGGTTGCCTCTGTCCTACACCGTTAATACAGTGGTCTGATGATACGTGAGAACACAGCCAGCTGAGATGCTGGTGCCTTTAAGAAATCATATGTAACACTGGGTGAGATAGGTATTTAGTAAATGGTTCTGTTTCCAGAAAGTAATTCTGTATTAAGCCACTGGATTTGAGAGGAGGGGAGAAAGAAAAGAAAAATGTTTTATATGTTTTTAATTTGATGAGAGAGTTCAATTAAAATGCAACTATTCTCTTGGAAGCTCAATTTTAAATAGATTTTATGGAAATAAGCAGTTTGTGGGCATAGGCACAGTGTAACTGATAAATAGGACGTCCACATTTTTGGCCCAGTTTCTTGCTCCTTAGTGCCCTAGCTGCAGTTTCTGGCATTACTCATTTATTTTTGTTTTTCTCCCAGCAACTGTGAAATTTCTGAGGAAAAATAATTGCATTGTAAATGTATTGACTGAAATCAAAGTAATTTAAATAACTCATCTTAATCAGGTTTAAATCTTCAAAACAGTGATTTAGATAATGAATTTTAGTCTAGCTTTCCCTTTTTTCATCATAGTTTTTTGTTGTCTAAAGACAGGTTAATCCTTACAGATAACCATTAATCCTTACAGATAACCATTAAGACCTGATTTAGCAACTAAGTTGAATACCACATTAGTCTTGGTGTGGCTTTGCTAAACAGGAGGGTAAGCTACACACATGGGTAAACAAGTATCTGTTTTAATACTCATGTAGAATGTTATTTCACCTTTTATTTTGAGGGAACAGCAACAGGATTTTCTTATTTATGAAATTACTTTTTTTGAGTTTTTTCCATGCTATCTCCTAAAGATGATTAGAGTGAATTAACACATAAAATCAGCGCTATGGCTAATAAAAAAGTGTTGTAAATAAAATGGAGCTAAATATGCTGGATCCCAAAGACAATCTGTATCAATGCTGAAAGCTATGGAAAGTCATTTACTAAATGAAAAAAGTTTTATCTAGAGTTAAGGATCTGAGTAGGATTTTTTTAATATATAATTATCAAATTCTCTTATTTTTTTAGGACCAGAAGGCCTCAAAAATATCCATATACCTTTTGTTCATAGATGAGCAGAAAAAGGAAGTCTTCCTGGATTTTAAGTAAATTTTTTTTGGCTTTGAAAAAGCTAATTAGTAAATTAAACTAAAGAGAGGAAAGCTTATTGATTTTTGCTGCAGAGATCCCACACACCAAAAAAGTCGGTCACTTCAGGAAACTATTCCTCAGTGCTTAGAGCTGGGGACCTCCCCCATTTCAGCTTCTTACATTTGGCCATGTTTCAGTGTGAGCAAAGTGGAAATTATTTTACAGTACTAAATAGTAAATGTAAGCTTTAATTTGGATCAGTATCGATCAACGAAGCTTCCATCTCTCCTTTAAAATGGTGGAGGTGATACCCAGTTTTCATATAGTCATTAATAGCTAGCAAACCTGCCCAGAAAGGAGGACAGCTGGAATAAAATCTGCAGCTCTTGTGTGAGAGAGAATTTGGGTCCTGTGCTGGTGGTGAGGAGTGCAGTGGGGGTGGCACAAACTGCAGAAAGAGCTAATCAGCTGGAAAGGACCCAAAACCAGGGATGAATTTCACAGGATGGCTTTGAATGGGATGTACTGGGCAGGTGTGGTGTAGAAAAAGAAATTTATTTTGGGGACAGTCAATGACAAAGTGGGAAAACCCAAGAACATCGGGGCTTTGTTCACCTGAGAGGGGAATTACTGCCTCAGGAGGCATCAGATGGGAAGTGACTGGCTTGCTGCTTCCTAAAATGCAACAGTAAATGCTCTAGGTGTTTTGTTTCTTTGGGAGATGCAAATGTAAATACAATGCCCACTTGATCACACAGACTCAGCCCAGTCAATATGGCCTGAAAGAATTACCTGAGCATCATCACCTTCAAATAAGCATATCTGAGCCAGACAGAGCCATGGAAATGGAAAAACATTAAGACTGAACAATGAGCTGCAGGCAGATAGGAGCTTGCAGGGCTTCGGGAGAGCCATTGCTCCCGCACAGCATTCACATTAAAAGGAAGAGAGCTTTAAAAAACTCCTGTGCTTGCGCATGGTCCTTGCTCATTAACAGCACGTAATCTATGCAGATACATTCTGTTTTCTTGTTCCAGTGCAGTTTGCACAGGTGAGGAACCATCATCCTCATTAACAAAACTATTTGCTGACCAAACCGCTTCCCATTTTCTGCATAGCTGTCATACTTCTGAAGCACATAAACATCTTAAAATAAAACTTGTACAATTTGCAAGGAAGAATTGAAGAGCATGAGCTGGGCTCTATTTTAGATATGTCCAGTGCCACATGGATGAAACAGCCAGAATAGATCTTACCTTGTAGTACAAAAGCCTTTTATTAGCCAATTGCCTCTGGCTTTGCTTTTCTAGTAACTCAGAAAAAACATGAATCCCATCTCTCAGCTTGCATTCTAATCCAGGAGAATGGTGCATTATGTTACTGGGTGATACCTGAATGAATTGGTTATTCCCAAGATGCCTGCCCTGGTGCAGATCTAGCCTGTAGATGAGGTGCTGCGGGTGAGAGCACTGATGCCAGCCAGGGTTCAGCACTTTCATCTTTTTCTTGTGCTGCACTCATCAACCTGGCAGTCGTCTGACCAGAGTCATCAAAGACATTGCAAAAGGTTTTTGAGGGCTCATTTCTTCATAGCAAATCACCATTTATTTCCCTACGGTAATGGGAAGATTTGTTCATACTCAAAACACTTGACCCAAAATCTGAGTGAATGCCTTTTCCACTGTGTCATGCATCTGCTACCCCATAAAATTCATCTCTGCTCTTCCTCTAATTACACCATTAAAAAATAGAAAGCATGAGAAGTTGTCAGAAATAAAGCATACTGGATGTACTTTTACATGCTTAAGCCTTGTAGCTCATCTAGAGCCACTGCAAGTGCCCGAAGTGGTCAATACGTTTTAATAATCCCATTGGCATCGGCTTGCTTCAAGAGTAAGTGTCTGGTTTCATATTTTCACTGAAATTAAATATGCAATTAGCAGTGAATGCAGACAGTGAATGGCTGTAGCCTATTGAGAAACGTGTGTTTGTCATCTGTCTACCTTTTGATCCTCTAATGACTGTTAGCATCAGCACTGAAACAAACCGTAAATAATGGAGCAATAAAATTCATTTGCTTTGGCAGTCAAAAAAGCAAATCACAGTAGGGATCATGACAAAAGAAATAGGAACAAACCAGAACACTGTGTTCATCTAAGCAGGATCTGCATCTTGAGTACTGAGGGCAGTTTGGTTACCCAGTCTTAAGATTGTGACAGATCTGAAAAAGACGCAGAGAAGAGTAACAAGGATGAGCAAAGTTGTGGCTAACTTCCACCTCAGGGAAGACTAGGTCAGGACTCTTCAGACTGGAGAAGAGGCTGATATGAGGAGGTATGATAGATGGCTATGAAACCATGAATGGCATGGAAAGGGTGGACTGCAACTGGTGGCCCACTAGTGGGAGAAGGCATCAGCTTAATCTTGCTGGAGGCATGTTCAAAGCAAAGGGAAGGAGAGGTTTTTCGCCTACTATGTAGTTACACCGGGGAGCTCCTTGCCATGGGATGCTGGGGTGGGTGTTGAATGTTTTCATTAGCTCAAAGGGAGACTAGGCAAGTTCATGAAAAATAAGTTTATTGAAGGTTACTAAATACACAGACAGTGGATTCATCTCAGGGAGTTCCTAAGCTGCAAATAGTTGTGGACTGGGAGGGTGCTTAGGAGCTGTTGTTTCATAACAGAAAGAAAAGTTATTACTTTTCACTGGTAGATAAAGTGTAATCTTTCACACAAATCAAAATCCGATAGCACTTGTCTAGTGATGAATAGGAAAAAAGTTAATTCATTTTATATGGATGTGAAGGTAAACTCTGCTTGGATAGCTTACCCTTGAGCACCCCACTGATTTGTAATCATAGGGTCACAGCATAATTCAGGTTCATCTATTTCCATATTTAATCCTTCCTAATACCCTTGGTTAGACAGGATTATGAGATGCTAAAAGCATTATCTTGGAGTAAAAGATCCTGCTATGTCTTCATTCATTTATTTGATGCACATAATTTTCATAAGACTGCCTGGCTATTCACCCAGCCCTCATTTGTGTAATGGTATTTTTGCGGGCTAAAGATTTGCGCATATAATTTACAGCAGGGTGGAGAGCCAGGAGTACTTTATTAGCTGTAGTCGCAGCTTGTCACAGGGCCTAGTATCAAATCAACCTGCATGCCTTGTCTCCATAGTCCAATCTAACAAGCTATTGTGTCTTCGTGCTCCGTGTTCAATGAAATAAAGGCCGCAATAGCCTTTTCCAGATGAAAAACAAGCTTCCCCATTGAATGCTTGGGGGTGATTAACTACGTAGTTATACAAATAGGTAATCATACACACGATTCATGGACTTGCACAAAATAGCAGTGCTCCAATTAATCAAATCTTTTACAGATGAGTTTGTTGTCTGGTTGAATTACTGCATTACTAAAGCTCTAATAGAGTCAGATCAGGTGCTTTTTTGTAATACAAGGATTATTAGTCTGTACATCTGTTTCTGCAGACAATGTACTCTTCAAGAAGATCAGGTAATCTGTATTCTCCTTACTAGAACAGTTAAATGTGCAAGCTAAACTTGGCTGAACCCTTTGTACGTGTGCATAATCAGTCTGCATGTAACGGGTAAGGGAGGGGGAACTTCTTTCAAAAAGCTGCTTGCAAAATCCGACAGCACCACCATAAGCACTGACTACATAGTCTGAACACTGGGATTTTAGCTTGCATATAGCAAAATCAAAGTTGAAAGTGAGGGAATGGTTGGGGCAATTAGCTGTCTCCTCTTTGAAATGCAGCAAGGCAAAGCTGGTGTAGCTCAAGGCAAGTGAAAATTAATGGGGCTGTTATATCACACATCGCCAGCTAGTGCTGGAAGTACACTTGCTGTTTTAGTGAGGACTAAGGCTCCTTGTATTTACTGCAGAAAAGGAGCATGGACCACCCAGCCAGCCATTACGGAGTACTTAAGATAGAAGAAATTTAGGCTTTGGGCTTTGTTAGGAATAATTTATCAAAAGCTGGTGCCCTGGGCTACCCCACCACTCTGTCCAGAGGAAAGGACATTGGGCATGATTTCAGCTTTCTAAGGGTTCAGCTAAATGGTTCTGGTTTTATAAAATTTGGCTGCAATTTAGCTTGATGATGACAAATTTGCAATTTAAAACCAGAAATAGGACCAGATGAAAGCAAATGCAACCCCACCCTTCCTGGAGCCACGGAAGAGGAGGCTGTTTGCTGGTGAAGGGAATAAACACGGCTGCTGCTGCTGCTCTCAAATGTTTGTCATCTTCCCTCTGCTTTCTTTTTAATAAAGCCTGAGTCCTAAATAAAAGCTTGCTAAAAGGGCTTGACAAAGAGAAATGTAAATCAACAATTTATGATGAAGCTGCTTTTCAACTTTCAGAGCTGCTCTTCCTGTACACTGAAAGTGTCAGTCGTGCAAAGCCTGCAGTTAACAAATTAAGTGTAAAGTGTGTTAATTTGCCTGTAATCATAATGTTTAATGCAGTAGAGCTCTGAGGAGCTTTTCCCCTGATGTTCTTTTTGTGCAGCTAAGATTAGATTTTGGATTAAATAAATACAACTTTTAGAGGAGCTTAATTTAAAAGACCAAGTTACTGATGTGAAAACTTGTATATATGTTACTAAACTAATTATTCAGTGAAACTCCTGCTACTTTGTTTTTTTTTAATTTGACCTTTTCCCAGATATTCAGAAAAAGCTCTTGACCTTCTAGAAGAAGTAAATAAATAGCTTGGAGAATTACACTGACAATTTTGTAGTAACTTTCAGTCCCATAGCATTGTGCAGAAGAACAGAGAATTGGACCAGAATGTCTCACTCTTCATATCAAACCAAACATTTGACCTGCTACTGCTGCAAGGAGCTCTTTTTTTTCTCTTTCTTGAGCATTGTGGACAAAAACAGTATAAAAACCTGAAATGGTTAACCAGTGGTGTTTAATGCCAATGTCCTGAATCTCCTATTACAGCCTTTGCTGCATTGGATCAGGTGAGTGGAAGGAAGTGGTTTAGTTGAACCTTCGTGGGAGCAAAATATCAGTGGTAACTTTTGGTCTTGTGTGTCTTGTGGGACCCAGTGCATGCTCAGAAATAGTTTGTTAATAAATATAAATGGGATTTATTTACAGGTCTGCACAAGTTCTCTCTTACATCAAAGCAGGTGGTAAATACTGTAGCATTAATGATCTGAGTACTGTTTTGATGCATTGAGATTTCATGATACTGAGTTGCAAGAACTTTGTCAATTTTTTTGAAAGGCTGTGTAAAGGAGCTGAGCCAAACAGTATGTTTAGAAGTATTTGTCAGTAAATCTATATATTTTTACCCTCTAAGAAAAAAGAAGCAGTGATTCTGCCCTGTAAACACCATACGTCCATATGTGTGAGCACTAGCCTATGAGTATGCACTTAAAAGGGTGAGAGGTGACCTCCTCCAAAGAGAAATTGTCCTGTATTTATACATGTTACAAACTTGCCTATGGGTTGGGCTTTTTTTTTTTTCCTTTTTGAAGTTTGTTTCCTGAAACATAAAGTTTTTCATCACAAAAATGCTAATCTCTATCGTACTAGCCAAATATGTTAACCCCAGGCAGCTCCCCAGGGACAGGTCCATGTGCCACCTGGTCTGCAGCTCTTCCATTCTCTTCTCCTGGGGCTCTTTTATGTTGCATAGAGCACTTAAATTCCAACAGACATGTGGCAAATAGGATATCTTGATTCAAGTCCATACTCCCCTAACAATTGGACAAGATCGTTTGGGGACCTTTCTGACACTATTTTTGTGATTATAAAGGGGATGAGTACCTTCAGAAGAGTAAAGGAGAAGAGAAGACAAGACCTGTTTGTCTCCTGTTGTTTCTCATGCATCTTTTCTCGAATTGCTATATTAAACCTCTGTGGTGGATGGTTTAGAGCACATTGACCTTCCAAACAGAAAACCCTTTTCCTTTCTGAGTGAAAACAGATGATGATTCTCCCTGTGTTATATATATTTGGATATGTGCAGCTGTTTGGGGGTCGGGTGCCATCTTTTAACATGTGATTACCTTTTGCTTGCCTCTTACAGCATTTCTGGTGTAAGGATGTGCCCAAGTTTTGCTCTGTTTTGCCTGCTCTCAGTTTATTTGCTCCACTACCTCGGAGCTTGCCTGACATTTATACCTCTGCGAAGTGACAGTAAGATATTGTTGCTCTAATTTGCTAGCACTTCATATTCACTTGGCAAAAGCACAAAGACTTGGGAATGGGAGCTTCTCTGTGGATTTTGCAGGCAGACGGGGGTGGCAGTGGTGGGAGGCTTGGGGTCTGGTACATGCCCAGCTGCCCATGGGTGAGCAAAACCAGCTTTCCCATCCACTTGGGAAGGCAACCTCTGCTATATCATGTTGCAAAGGACTCCCTTTTAAACTACAATATGACTGCCAGTTTCTATACCTTCAAGCTGTACTTATACAACAGCATTTTCTTTGTCTGCCAGACTGTTATATCTAAGCTGTGTTATTTGAGATCCCATTAATTGCATTTTTATGATAGATGGAGATGGCTCTTCCATTTCTTTGCTGTATCTCAAAGTTTGCCTTCAAAGGGGCAGCTGGCTTTCCTGTATGGGTAACACTTCCCTGATAGTTCCTGAGCATGTCAGGGTATAAGCACGGCTCCATAACACATCCAGGTGCCTCTATGTTGCAGCTGTGTGTCCAGATGGCAGATAGAATACTTTCTTTAAAACACTGTCTGCAAGCTACACTAATCCTGTTGCTTTGAAGGTGATGAACTATGAAATTCGGAGTGTATTTGTGTATTGATGAAAGAAAGAAGAATTTTCAGGAAATTCAGGAGAGACATCTGACTCTGAAATGAGCTCCTTCTTTAGACCAGACCTGGAGCTCAGATAAATCTCAACCTTTAAGGACCCAGTTCTTGGTTACTCTAAATCATAGAATCATAGAATGGTTTGGGTTGGAAGGGACCTTAAAGATCCTCTAGTTCCAATCCCCCTCCCATGGGCAGGGACACCTTCCACTAAACCAGGTTGCTCAAAGCCCCGTCCAACCTGGCCTTGAACACTGCCAGGGTTGGGGCATCCACAACTTTGCTGAGCAACCTGTTCCAGTGCCTCACCACCCTTATGATGAAGAATTTCTTCCTTGTATCTAATCTAAATCTACCCTCTTTCAGTTTAAAGCCATTACCCCTTGTCCTATCACTACATGCCCTTGTAAAAAGTCCCTCTCCAGCTTTCTTGTAGGCCCCCTTCAGGTACTGGAAGGCTGCTGGAAGGTCTCCCTGGAGCCTTCTCTTCTCCAGGCTGAACAACCCCAACTATCCTAGCTTGTCCTCATAGGAGAGGTGCTCCAGCCCTCTGTCACCTGTGTGGTCCCATTGCAGTTACTAAAGCAGCATATGTACCGGCTTATTGCCTGGCTGTCATCTATGTTTATAGCCCATTTATGTTTAATCACACTGAATCCAGTCCCCTGGGAATCATCAGGTGTTCAAAATACTGCCACTCAGGTTGACCTGCAAGTCCCATGAAAGTCTGATGTAAAGAATGTTGCATTGGTATTGGGCTTTTACAGGACTTTTGCACTGGCTAATTGTGAACTAAGCTATCCCCAGGCATCTCTACTGGTCCTTCTGTTTCCAAATCCAAAAGCCTAGCATGGACTTTTTTTGGCAAGGAGGGGGACAAGAGAACATCCACTTTCAGGACAGCGTCCCTACCTTCCCCATCCTCTCCCTGCCTGAAAATGTGCTTGTGAAACCGGAAAATGTGCTTGTGAAACACTGGAGTTTGATAGGATTTAGAAGATGTGGGTTGCATCAGTCTGTCATAATTCCTTTCACAGTGTTGCTCCGAATCAGGAGAAAATGGACTGTTGGAAAACAAACAATGAATGTGCAATGTGGGCAGCTGTGAGGCTGCTGGGACAATTTACCTTAGTGCCATCAGCCAAACATTCAAATGTGTTTGTACAATTCAAATTGTACTTCAAACAATTCAAGATTTAAATCAAGATGAGTGCTTTACAGTGGCTTAGCAACCTATAAAACCCTACATTAAGGAACCAAACACATGTAATGCGAGATGTGCTTGTTTTGTCCTAAAGTCCATAACTGTTGCTCTGCAAGTGCTCAGTGTATTATTTCCAGTGCCAGCCACCATTCGGGGTGGCGTGACTTGCTTTGTAAGTCTCTGCTGCTTGATTCAACAGTGTTGCGATCCAAAAGTTATGTTGTCATGAATTATAAAACACGGTAATCCTTACTGCAACACTGATCCATACAGTTTCAGCATATATTAGCCCTGGACTTAGTGCTGAATACTAAGGCACTAAATGGCAGTGTTTACTTCCCCTTACAAGGGGTGATGATGTGGCTGCAAATCACTCACCTGAATGCAGATAACAAGGTTCTGCTGTGACTTAATACAGATCTAGTTTTCATGGTTATCCCTGGGGACTTAAAATAGAACAGTTATTGCTCGTGTTTGTAAATTCTCGAGTGAAGAGTGCAATTAGGTTTCAAGTGATATTTAAAAAATTAAATCAATATTTTATTAGCACCTCTTCAGCATTCTTGCCTTGTGTTAGGCAGAAAACAGTAAGGCTGGCTATAATAAACACACATACATGCACATATACACAAGGCAATATTTGTATTAAATATGTCGTGATTTCTTTTGGAAGAGCATTCAGCACAAGCTCCCTGTTGTACAGCACTGTTCTCTTGCTTCACCTGTAGCGGGATGTGTCCTACAAATCCACTGTGTATAGTTTTGGTACTATTTTGCTTTATTTAACTTAGTAACCCTAAAAACTGCCTCTGGATCACATCATATTTCATTTTAGTTAGATTGTGAGGATTCTAGAAATTGGAAGTCTTCATGCACAGCTGCTATGAGCTATCAGCTGTGTCATGTCTAATTAGATAGCACACACTCTGTGTAATTAATTTTTTTTTTATGCAATGGATCCTTCTTTTCCTCAACTATTCTAAATCTTCCACAAGACCTTTACAATAATCAAAACAATAAAACCAAATTTCTGTCAGTGAAGCTGAATCTCACCTTGCTCATTCATAAGAAAAATGAAGCTGAGTTAATGTGGTGAAGCCCTAATTTTTTTAGTTAGGTATCTTGTTGAAAAACAATTAAAAATCCTTCATGGGCTTGGTCATACAGAACATGGTCCTCTTTGCTATCATCTCCAAACTTCCAGCTCTAGTCACTGTACTAATCTCTCCCCTGCATCCTCACCTTCTGTTACACTCGTTTAGTCTCTCTGACATTTCATCTAAAAGAAGCTTCTCACCCAACTTGCTCTTAATTTTTTTTTAAATTAAAAAAGCTCCAGCCACTATGATCACAAAATATCAAAAGAATTTCAAAATGAAGAGTCCTTTACTGTTCTTCCCGATACTCTGCTTATAACCTTGCTTTTAAGTTTGACCTTTTCTAATTTTTGTCTGAAGGAATAGCCTGTTTATACCTAGAGGTGGAGCTAACCATGGCTGTAGCATTGTAATTGCACCGTGCTGTTTCTATGCAGCTTAAAAAATTCAGGTCACTGGCCATTTTCTCACCTCAGCAGAGCGGTATGAACACTACAGTGTCAGCTGGACATTAATGACTTAAATTGCCTTCAATGAAATGAACGGTATTTTGCTTGACCTTCTTGGCTGGGGTGAATACCAGAAAACAGAAGGCAAATCTCTGATATATGTTGCTTAATTTGTTTCTACAGGTTCCCTTGGGCTAAGTTACTGCAGTGATGCACTCAGCTTTCTTCACAAGGCCCGCCAACATTAGCAGTGTGAAAAACCTCTCATTATAAGTATCTTTACAGGGCAAAGGTGGTGTTAAGCCAGTGTGCATATAATGTACCATGAGTCTGGCGATTGCAATATGCTGAAGCTGTACTAAGTGTTCAGCTCGTTCCAGGTTCTTTCACCAAGATTGTCTTCAAATGCTGAAATGGGAAATTGTATAGCCAAAACAGTGACATTGGAATATATCCCTTTCATAGTCACCAGAAGTCCTACATGCCCCTCCGGCTGGCTGTGAAGCAGCTTGTGGTGCCTCAGCAGGGAGGGGTATGAGGGCAGTCTGGAGCAGCCTATGGAGGAGAAACCATAACCAGGGCAGCCTAGAGTGCTGTCAAGCCTCTCTGCAAAAGGGGGGCGTGAGTGGATACAGGGATGGATGGATGCATAGATGGATGGATGGATGGATGGATGGATGGATGGAGAGAATGGGATCAGTGGAGGACAGTGGCAGCAGGTGATTGCTGCACTGTAAACTGGACAAGCAAAGATGAGTGTCACAGCTGGGGTGGTTCTGTATTCGTGTATATAATGGAAATGTATACAGAAGCTGGGACCCAGGGCTGTCCATGCCCCAGCACTGGGAATAGGAGGATTTAGTGGAGAAAGTGTGTGTGGGAAAGCAAGCCTGAGAATGCCTGCAGTTAGCAATGTTGACACACCAGGGGCCCAAGTGTGGTGCATTAGTCATGAGACCTCCTTTCCTGTGGAGTTAAATCCCAGAGGGCAGCGTGGGCTTGCATCATCACCAGCTTCCTCCATCAGCAGCCTCCTCGCTTCCTGCATCCTTGTGGCTCACAAGCACAGAACAAAAACCATTCTGCTATGTTCCTCCCTTTTGCACAGCGCTGTCTTCTCTCTCGAGTGAGAGTTCATGCAGCTGGCAGGGAGCAGAGAGGGGAGTCCAGGCTGCGCTCAGCTGTGCTGCAGCATGTGATGAGAAGCAGATCTGGTCTTTATCCAAGAAAATTAATAACTTGAAGACCGTGTAGTGGATTTAGATGTGAACAAATATTTTTTCAAATAGGTGAATAAACCCCTAAGTCTAAAAATAGATGAGGAAAAGGGCAAGAAAAGTAAGTGACTCGGCATAATCCATAGAAGAGAAGGCATGGGACTGGGTGTCGTAATTTCTAGTTCCTAACGTTGTGTTTTGTTGTCTGGACTACGCTTCCCTCTGCTGCCCTATCTTGAATTTCATTAATTTAATTACTTCAATGGGAACAGGAGCAAGACCTTAGGCTGGGATTTTCAAGGACAGTTGAGGGAGTCAGAGACTCACTGCTGGTTATTTTTAAAACCTATTGAAAAGTCAAGATCTCAGTTGCTTGTAAATGGTGGCTTAGGGAATTTGAGGTTCTTTTATTCACTTCCTGTTTGCAAACCAGGAGATCAGAATTGTGTGGGCCCTGGTTGAGCCATCAGCCGGTTGTTGTATTTGTTGGCCATTGCACATAGCCATCAGGTTCCTTGACAGGTAAATATGTGCATATGCTTTCTACAGTACATTTTTATGACAATTAAAAAAATAGGTAAAACTAAGAGTTGTGTGACAGGTAGACTTACAACAACAAAACCACAGTATGGTCTACTGGATCCACCTCTTGAATGCCTCAAAATGTGTTCATACAGGTAAGGCTGAAGATCATAAACTCAAAAATGACTCACTAAGGACCTACCAACACCTTAGGCAGGGGAAGGGACAACCTCTGACTGCATGGACATCCACAGTGGTCAGCAAGGAAGGAGTTGGTTTTCTCTCTTCATCAGTCCAATCGTGTGAGTTTCCACCCATGTCTGCTACAGAAGACTTAGCAGCATGTTAGGCATAATGGAGATCCTCCTTTGTTTTCCTGGATATGCAAGGATTTGTAGTGCAGCTCAGGAGATTAAGGCTGCCAGATGCGGCCAAGCTGAGAGTTGGGTCAGCCTGAGGTTCTCACCATGCACTCTGAAGGAGCTCAGTGGGAAGGTTGAGAAGGAGGGTGTCTGGCAGAATGACTGCCTGAGTCATATGACATAGCATATAATTTTTTTCCCATCTTCATACAGGTGTTCAAGGAGTCATGCACACAGTTATCCTTAGATACAGAGGCATGCACATTAAATTTGCACAGCCAGCTGTGCTCTGCATGCAGGTCACATACGGGTAAATGCACATGCAGCAAGTTTGGCATGCAACTCTCCTTCAGACACACAAATGTCAGCATAAGGCATGAGAATTAGAGACCCACAGCTGAAAACATAGCCATTAGCATGCAAAAGATTTTCAGTATCATCAGAGTCCCCTGTGCTTTGTCTTACCATAAATGGATCATGAATAAAACATTCTGAGTCATGGAGTAGAGCACAGCTCCCATAATTGCAGATAAGCAATGTAAAGATGGCATGGCAACACCACCAACTCCATCCCACTGTAGGACGCAGGCAGTGACAGAGAAACAGTCGTCTTGGCTCCATCAGCAGAGCCATCTCAGGAGCCTGTCTGCCTGCCATGGGGGCACGTGTGCAAAGCATCATTAGATAAATCTATAACCACAGCTCCTGGCTCTGCTGCCAGGATGCTGGACTGGGAGTTTAGGTCCATCCCAAGGCCTGGGTGGAGAGCTGAGAGCATGCCTTTCTAATGCAACTCCTCCATTGACTTCTGGATTTCATCCGTAAATTCTGTGCAGCATTGGACAGCATTGCCTCACCACAAAAATGCATACATGTAAATGTTTATTCATGTTTGCAGAACTGTAACTAAAAAGGAGATAGAGCTGACTTTGAGACAAAATTCCTCTCAGGATTTGTGGAAAGCTGTGGTAACTTACAACTCTCATCATGCTCATGGCAAAGATGTTGGCATCCAGCAGGAACTGTGGTGTAACTTGCTGTCTCTAAAGCATTTTTATAGGGGTAGGGACACTGATGGCAGAAGGTAGAGGTGATGTTTAGTCCCAGAGAAAGGAAAGCAAAGCATCATTTCCACATTTGCCCTTTTACTGGGAATACTTTTTATAGGGTTTCTTATGTGAAGAAGGACCTGCTGCTTGCTTCTCTACTTCTGTTGTGGGTGACCTGTAAAACAAACACACAAATACGCATGCACAAGTCTGTCATTCCAGTTGTGGCTCTGATTAGAAAGATCTAACCAGATACTTGTTCAAGTTACTTTCTAAATCAGTCGTGATTGGTAGTGTGTCATGTTTCTTGGAAGCAACCTGTTTCAGGTCACAGAGTGTAATTAAAGGCAATTAATGCAATTACTCACAACTATGCTACTGATAATGCTCCAGATTCCATTATGGCACTGTGCTTCCTGCTGCTGGCCCTCACAGGCTGTGCCTTTATATTCTCCCAGTGTTGTAATTGTGGTTAAATCAGGGGGTTGGAAATGGGAGAAAAGTACAATTTATTATTCCTAACTCCCCTCAGCCTGAAAATTTCAAGTGTGCTAGGCAGATCCCAAACCCATTTGTCTATTCTTTTTTCTATTCACTGACTGATGAAGAGTAAGAAGGAGACAAGGGTGAAGGCTGCCATGGAAAATGGTCATAGTTGAAATGTTATAAACCACTTACTTATATATAAAAAATGTATTTCACACTAGACTGTTCTACAATTAAACATGTACTAAATGTGTCAACTTCCACTAATGAGTTTTATAATTACGGAGTAACTATTCAAAGGGACTATAAATTTAGGCAGTAAAATCCAAAAGACTTAGATTAGCTGTGAACTTCAAACTTTTCGTTTGGAATCCAGCCCTGTCTTTCCCTTTTGTCTCAGCTGCTGCCAAGTAATTTACAGTTCAAGAAAGGCTAATGGAGCTATAAACAAAGCACAGATGCCTCTCACATTTCCTTTATTGGGCTATGGTATGAAAATAGCCACTGCCTCCAGAGGAGGGCACATGCGTAATTACAGAGTGCCTCAAAACTCCTGCTTATCTGCAGAACAGGTACACCATAAATCATCTTTTGTCTTCAGTAGGTCTGGCCTAAGGGGCTGAAATCTACCTGAATTCACTCTCTGTCCTCTGGGTTTATTTTTTTAAAGTGAGCGTTGGCTTACTGGGGTGATCATTAAACTCATTAAGTCTCTAAAGAAGGATTGACTAGTGTAAGCTTGGTTTTAAAAAAAAGTCTCAGACAGATAGTGGGATGTCTTTGGAACACCTTGTGAGCCTATCAATCACTGCATGCACATTAAAGTTCAACATTTCCCACTTGGACCAGCATGAAACAAAAATATCTCAGCTGAGCTGAATGGCATTGAAACCGTTTTCTAGCAATGTAGCTGTGACTGAGTTCATTAGCATCAGGTCAGGGCTGCCTCATGTTCTCCTATGCCTTTCCCGAAATGCAGGTTCAGCACTGCTGGAGCCTGGGCAAACAGGACTGTCCTGCTGCAGCTGATGTCTCCAAGCACTGCCTGCCTACAGGGCCAGCTCCTGCTGCTGCTGCTGCTGGGACAGGGGCACAGGGTGGCCCAGGCAAGCCAAAAACTTCAGTGGGGAGGGCTGAGCCCCTCTCCCCTTCCCACGGGGATGGTTGCAGGAAAGGGGAGTCCGTGTCCTAGGAAAGATGCAGTAGGATTCATCCAGCGCTTCCTTTGGAGAAGGCTGGCTGTTAGCAGATGCCAGTAGATGATGGTCAGCTTTACTACAAGCAGGTGTGTCGGTGCATACATTGGTATGTCAGGACACGAGTCCAAATGAGCAGAAGTAAGCTAGCCTGCACGTGCACCTTGCATGCAGTTCACTCCCCGGTTTGCTGAAGCTGGGTTTGCTGGCTGTGACAGAGAGAAAGACTTCACTGTCAGGTTCAAATTAACAATTTATTTGAACTTCACTCACAGGTCCAATACGCCACTGTTGCAGGTTCTTTCATGGATACAATGGAGGAATGCACTATTGCAATTAAATACACAGTTCACAAGCGCGCTAGATATTAATACCTTACAAAAAAGAGTGCACTAATCACGTTCTTAAAGCATGCCAAATACCATACGTATGTTCCTTAATCACTCACCCTCTCTCTCAGGTAAGGCCTCTCAATCCCTGGGAAGTTACCTTGTACAGCGTCCTGGACAGGGGGGAAAGAATCTCCTACAGGCCAGCTGTATCCTTGGAAAAGCGACTCTCCCCATTTTTCTGCCCAGACCTTATGGTTTTTGTTCCCTGATTTGATGGGTGGGGGCAGGCTTATGCACAGATGTTTCTCTCTGGTGCCGTGATGGCTCCTTAGTCCTTATGGCTAATTTTATTATGTCTAGCACACAAAGTTACTGAATAGTGGTGGAATGGTACTCGGGGCATTCTGTCTGTTAAGGGATCATTCACGGCCCCATTGGGGTTTCGGGTTTCGGCAGTGTTCAGACAACCCCGGGCTGAGCCGTTTCCGCAGCTCCCCCCGGGTCATCTCTGCACAGATACGGATCTGCCAAGGTGAGACAAAGCTGAGTCGAATCACAACTCCCTGCATCTCGCCTTTGGCCTCTGAAACAGGTTTAACCGGGTGATCCCTTACACTGGCTTTGGGGCCTTGCAGGGCACGAACTCCTGTCAGATACAGACGGGCCCTGTGCAAACCTGAGGCTGATCTTCAGCTCTTTTGCAGTCAGCATTGCCCTGCAATGAAGAGGCCAAGAGGCTGGGTCATGTATGTACCAGCCAGCCAGAGGAAAAGGTTTCCAGACCGGCAGTTTTCATGAGCCCTGATGTTAAGTATTTGCATCTCAGCTGACAAAATCCATGGTTTGATTTTCAGGTCTGCTCAGAAATATCACTGGTCAAAGCATGGCAGAGTTGCAGCAGAGACCTTGGGACCCCTCACATCTCGAGGCCCTTTTCACACACCCCTGCCCCCCAGCAAACTCCAGCGCAGTCTGATATGGTCCTTAATGTCTCCCCACTCTGCACAGATGTGACAACAATGCTGATGTTTTGTGTCCAACTCGGAGAGAAGGAGAGGGTAAGGAGGACATGAAGTTGTGCTTCTGGCAAGAGGAAGAGGACTTGAAGATGTATGGGGTGAGTTGTTAGCAACCAGCTCTGGTCAGTCAGAGTTGTGTAGGCTGGGATTTGAGTTACAGCTCTGAATTTTCTCTGTCTGCCTCTAGGTCTCTGCCAAACACTGTCAGGAACCTCTGATCCTGATTTGCCACAGAAAAAACCAAGCTGTTTGTTCTCTCAGCTCTGTAACGTACTTCAGATTTGACCTTGAAGGTTCATATCTGGTGGAGAAAGACTCCTTTGGTGCCTGGTATTTGTCTTTTTTAATCGTGATAAAGTTACCAATCATACAGAAACTCGGAAAAAAATATCCATGAGTTGCAGAGATGAATCAGCAGACCTCTTCATTGGTATCAATTTACAGACCTTGCCTAGTGATCAAATAAATTAAAATCTCTTTCCCCATTATCTATTTTGCCATTCATTTAGTTTCTCAGTGGGCAGTTTTAAAAAATCGCAATTTAAAATATTTATTGTGTCCGTGTAAAATGCAGTCCGTATTTTATATCTGTAGTTTGATTTCAGTACAGAAAAGCTCTAAAAAACTTTGTCTGTTGGTGCTCCCTAGTGGTGAAGCTTGTCTGCAGTAAAGCTGCAGGAATTTTGCTAATGATTGTGCAATTCCATACCTTAATTGTTTTAAATTTACGCGCCTCAAAACGCCTGTTTGGGGCTATAAAGTCATTCACACATATCCGTGCTTGCAGGAGTGCGCTTTCATGTAGCACAGGGCCTTTAAGATGTGAAAAATATACACAACAGCAAAGAAAATCCTTTTTCCTTCCTAGGCTTTGTTCATTTCTGTCCTTAGCGTTAATGTGCTATATACACTTTCCTAAATAAGAAGACATATGCCACTCTTGTTTCTTTTCGTATTCTGTATCTGATAGAAAGCCAGGCACCAATGCAGGCAGGAAGACACGCACGCACACATGCACATGGAGAATATTTCTGCTCTCAAACCCATCCTGGATTCCATTTCCAGCAGCAAGTGGTGCAGGTCCCAGCAGGGTGGTCACTCCTGTGCTGGGCTCCATGGTTCCCTCCCCGTAAATGTGCCAGGCTGGGGACAAAGCATTGGCAAAAAGGACTTTGATGAATGCCAAACTGGCACCAACCCATTCCTCTCTCTTGGGCTGAACTTTCCCAACTTGAGAAATACCTGAGAGAGGTGGAAACTCCACAGCCATGAGTCTACTCTTGCCTGCAAAACAGCTGTACACAGCCAAGTGCCACAGCTCCCTAGTGCAGCAGGAGCCAAGCATAACCATGTTGCCCCTGAGCAACAGCAGTTAAGCCAAAAAAAAGTCTCTTCTGCCCTCACACACTGCCAGCTGAGGTACAGGAATTATTCTGAGCCGATGGACAAAGCCTTGCAGACTGGATTTGCACTTGTAAATCCTCATTGTGTCAACCTCCTCTGGCATGAACCCACTACAGCCTTCGGGTTTCCCCAGCACATGCTGGGATTTATGTCCATACAAGTAAATAAAGGAACAAAAGGAGAAGTTGGTGCAATCTATACATCCAGATCTGATGTATTTTAAATATATGTATGTAATATATATAAGCATATAAAACATGTCTATACCTTTTAAATTACACCACTCTCAAACACTCAAGCCCAGCACAATAGTGTTGACTCAGGCTCATTTATGTGAAAGGTTACTAAAGCTGTATTGCAGGGAAGGGAGTACCACAGCACCACATACACAGAAGCAGTGGGATGCTTCTGTCCCAGGGAAACTGCCACTAATCCCGGTCCAGTAAAGGACAAGGCTGACTGTGATGGTTTAGATTCTGCTGAGAAAGGGAAATTGTCCCAGGATGTCCCGGGTCCTGCACTTTGGTCACAAAACCCCATGCAATGCTACAGGCTTGGGGAAGGGTGGCTGGAAAGCTGTCCCACAGAAAAGGACCTGGGGGTGTTGGTCGACAGCCGGCTGAAGATGAGCCAGCAGCGTGCCCAGGTGGCCAAGAAGGCCAATGGCATCCTGGCCTGTATCAGAAATAGTGTGGCCAGCAGGAGTAGGGAGGTGATCGTGCCCCTGTACTCGGTGCTGGTGAGGTTGCACCCCGAATCCTGTGTTCAGTTTTGGGCCCCTCACTACAAGAAGGACATTGAGGTGCTGGAGCGTGTCCAGAGAAGGGCGACGAAGCTGGTGAGGGGTCTGGAGCACAAGTCTTATGAGGAGTGGCTGAGGGAGCTGGGGTTGTTCAGTCTGGAGAAGAGGAGGCTGAGGGGAGACCTTATTGCTCTCTACAGTTACCTAAAAGGAGGTTGCAGAGAGGTGGGTGTTGGTCTCTTCTCCCGAGTGACTAGCAACAGGACAAGAGGAAATGGCCTCAAGTTGTGCCAGGGGAGGTTTAGGCTGGATATTAGGAAAAATGTCTTTACTGAGAGAGTGGTGACACACTGGAATAAACTGCCCAGGGAAGTGGTAGAGTCACCCTCCCTGGAGGTGTTCAAGGAATGTGTGGACGAGGCATTGTGGGACATGGTTTAATGGGCATGGTGGTGTTTGTTTGTTGATGGTTGGACTTGATGATCTTACAGGTCTTTTCCAACCTTTGTGATTCTGTGATTCTGTGACTTCGAAAGGCCCTGGAGAAAACAGCTGAGTCAGAAGATCTTCTCTTTTTGCACAGAGACAGTGAGTCTGAGCAGGGAATGGGAGCACTGGGTCAGGAGTGGTGATTAGGGATGCACCCAGATCTCTTCACCTCTTCCCTGGGGGGGGGCTTTCCAGTGTTGGTTTAATCAAACAAGGTGATTACCAGATGCTTTGATTGATGATTATCAAACTTTTTTGGTACTAAATACCGTTATTTATCAGGGTGCTTTATTGCTTCACATTGTTCCTTTTGAAGCCTTTTCTATCCTTTTTTCTATCAGGCAGGCTCTTATCTTCCTACTTTCAGCGTTTTCAGCACCATGTTATCTCTTTCAGGAAGTTGAGACCTACCAGCAAACTGGCTGGAAGAAAATTGAAATCAGTATGTGGAACCTGTAAAGGAAAATTTCAATTTCTAGTGTTCACCTTATGTATGAACATTAGTAGACCTTCCCTCCTGATGCAAGAAAGCCCAGTACAGAAGGTGTCTCCTGCAGTTGCGAAGTGTACTTCCAGTGGCCTGGAACAGAGCCTTTTCCCCATGTACTTTCCCTGCCTTGGGGCAGCTTTTGAGAGTTGGTTCCTGGGCAGTTTCCAAAGCCTGTAGGCAGGTGATGTGCACCCGGGCTCCCTTGCTGCAGACAGGGAGCGGTTGCCCTGGTAAATATTGGGGAAATCAGCTGTGGCACAAGCCGCTCTCTCCTGAACTCTAGGGATGCTCACAGGTACTCACCATACCACCATCTGCATCGAGCACTGATACAGCTGCAGAGTTATTTGTTACATGAAATAACAGGTATTTTCTCCTGTCTTTTGTATAGAATACCTGCTCAAATATGGGGTACAAATGCCTCACAGCTCTGTTGTCCCTCCCGTTTGCTAGCACTCCAGAAGTACTATCATTTCTTGTAGAAGAGCTCAACACAGATGCAGCTTCCAGCATGACTTGCTGGATGATGTTTCAGGGATCCCGAATCTCCAGCCCTATTCGATGTCTCAGACCTCAGCACCCACCTCTCACTCCAGTGCTCCAGTACCTATGGATACCAAAAGAGAGTTAATTTGCTCAATGACTTAAACAGTGACTGGGAGTAATTTAGGAGGTGACTGCAAATGGGGAGACTGTGATCTCACATTGCCACATGACTGATGACCAGCGTAAGACAACGTGGTGGTGCCAGCTCACGTGCAGCGATGGCCATGGTCCAGCCATGAACCATGGGCTAGGCCCTTGACGCTGCATTGATGAAGCAGAATGAAAACGTGGGACCAAAAACCTGCCTTCCCTCTCCTGCATTCACACCTCCGCAGGCCAGGGACTCCTGTGGTAATCTGGGTGGTCCTTAAAAGCCTCGATGGAGCAAAAAACACTCACTTCTGTGAAGGTGGAAGTCACGTATCATCTTTGGATTTCATGGGGGAAACTTGCCCTTTACAGCTCCTCCTTGGTGAAAAAGGGCACAGCCACATTTTGTAATGTGTTATTCACTGGCACACGAGCCCCTCTTTGACTTTTTCTCCACAGAGGAATCCACCCCAGTGAATTGCGTGTTTATAGGAATCAGAAATTATATAAAATATGTATTACAAATTATACCTTTAATATAATTTAATATAATTATAAATTAAATTATTAATTATAGATTTGTCCAGGCAGCCCGTGCAGGGGTGGTGGAGAGGGACTCCCCCAAGATGCTGCCCATATCTGCGGGCCCAAGCTGTCTTGGGGTGCCTAGTCTGCACATAAAATAGGGATACCATGAACAGAAAATACTGTTCTCCCCAGGGACAGGCCTCAGGGGATGTGTGTAGATTTCTGACTGTGGGATGGAAAAGCAGTGTTGCAGACTGTCTGGCTCAGGAGCAGGGAGTCCCAATGGTGGCAGCTGACTATTGCAACCAGTATGGGGAAGGGGCACATTTTTGGCATTGGAGGAGGCTAAGGGCTTTCAGTTTTGGCAGTTCCTGCTGGTTTCCAACCCCTTCAAGGCAAGAAGACACCTCTCCTGGTGCATCTTTTAAGAGATAATTTTTTCTCAAGGTTCTTGCAGGTTTTATTTTAAGTGTTATTCGATTTGGATCCATGAAAAACTGAGAGGAAACTGTTCTGAGGAAATCCAGCTCTGTGATTTGTTCTTGTCAAGCTTAATCACCTCGATTTAAGCACTCATAGTGTTGTAGGAAAGGGGCTGTGTACATGTGTGATTCAGGTTTTTCTGGGTACATCGCAGATTAGAACTATTTAGCAGAGAGAACTGTGGGAAAAAAATTGCAAAGCAATTGAAAAATATGTCCATATTTTTCAAATTAATTTCAAGCATTTTTCATGAGAAAATTTCTACTTTTTCTTGATGAAGATAAAAAAGGAAGAAAACCCTCCCCTTTTAAAAATGTCAGTCATCATAAATACAAGTTTTTGCATTTAAAAGAAACAGAAGGAAGTAGGTATTTTCTGTGAAAAATGTTAAAAAGGCAATTTTCATTAAAGTTTTGACAAACATTTCAACTGGTCTCTTATAAAAATAATGATCAGAGTATGTATTACTAGTCACTAATGATGCCATCTCATTAGTACTTGTGAAGTGTTAACCAGGAAATGAAACAGTTAAATGAATCACTTGTTTCATATAGTAGGCATGCTTTAGATGCAAAGTCCTCAACATACAAGCTGCTTGTATAGTAGCTACTTAATGATAGCTTCTATTGTTTATTTTGAAAAACTTTGTAAGGTAAGGTCACATTCACCTGGGCTAATACAAGGTGTGGGTCAAGCAACCCAGCTTATGCATTCTCCTTCCAGCTGTGTACCCGAATCACTAGCTAGTGCCAGGTGCTTTCTGACCCCTTCCTTCCCCATAAACCTTGAGGTGGTGGCTGCTGCAGGCTCCTTGCTGTGGTGCAGGAGGGATCCTGGTCCTCTGTGTTGCAGCTCATGCAATGGAGGATGCATGACTCTCTTCTGAGATAGACCAGCTCAGGCTCTCTTCATTCATATGCTGCTTCCTCCTTCCTTGGTGGCTGGTTTGGCAAGCAGGGTGTTGTGTAAAGGGTGGCTGACTTTCCATCCACCCTCCATGAGGAGGTGAGGTGGCTGAGTGCTGAGTGAATGCCTGTATGCAACGTTTCTGGCTGGTTGCCTGCCCTCTCCTCTGCTAGTAAGGTGCCTTACAAGCATGGAAACTGGGATCTAGTTTCCCCAGAATTTTGTTTTTCCACTGTGTGGTAGATAAAACCCACTTTTAAGCATTTCAGCCCCTGGCAGAAGGGGTGGTTTTGCTGCTTTGGGCGAATGCGCCTGTGCTGTAGTTGTGCTAGGGTAACTCTGTGGTTGTGCTTCAGTCCATCAGAAAGGTTGCTGGGTTGCTAATGGGGATGAAATCCAACGTGTCGTCTAAAGGTGAAAAGTCTTAATTTAATTTCCAGGTGATCTGTGGGATGAAGAATTGACAAAACAGTAGCCTGAAAGCATGGAAATGAAGAAAGGTGCTGAGCTAAGGTTTCCCTCTTTGGCTCCAGCCTACCCCATTAACATGGGGTGCAAGCAACAGGGCTGAGGCTCAGCAAACAAGGCTCATGCTGGGTCTTCCTGGTGATGCAAGAAGTGAATGTGCTTTTCAGAGCTAAATACCCTGAACTGTGCCTGATCCAGAGCAAAGACACCTGAACACATTTTCAAATGCAGTGGCTGTTTTTGCCTGCTGCTGGCCCATAGTGACCTTGTTGCCCACCACTGCTATGATGAAGTCCTGAGTCCTGGGTTACTACTGATGCACCAAATACTTCCAGCCTATTAATTCAAGTCAAGGAGCAGCAAATTCTGTATAAGAGAGGGAATGCCTGACTCTTCATTGAACAAAGCAGCTGGAGAGGGCAGCTGCAACTCAACGCTTTCAAATCCTGCGGCATAAAATCTGAATCTGCTAACACAATCCTTGGACAGAAATTGTTTTTCTCCACAGGTGCTGCTGTTTCACAGCATCCCCTATGCTGATACAATCCCTTTTCTCAAAGTCTTTGCCTTTGCTCTTCGATCTCATACCTCCTTCAGATCAGCAGTGGCAGCCAGGGAGGAGACACCGGTGCGGGTTTCCCAGTGAAGCAGAGCCCAAGCAACAGGCACCTGGCTGCAGGCAAGGCTGCGCGTCACTGCCGAGCCATGCCAGGGGCAGTGCCACCCCTGTCATCAGACAGCCCAGTGATGGACACAGTAAATAAGATATTTTGTGGTTCCCTTTTCTTATTGCCACAAGGTATGTCAAAACAGCTCAGTACTGAAGCCATTCAGATGGCCTTTTTTGCTTAAAGGTGCCTTCAGTTTTTTGTTTCAATATCCCCTCTCATGGGGGGGCATATAGGGTGATAAAAGTTTAAAGAGGAAGAAAAACACCTCACTGAATTATTGAATTAAGTGCAAAGTGTATTTTCCTCCCAGTCCAGCCTGATATTAAATTTTAATCTGCCATGCAGGGATGGGAGATGTCTCTTGTACTTTGTTTTCAGGAAGATTTTGCGGGGAAAAAAATGTCTAGTGAATAGTATCAGTTTATGCTCTTAAAACTCCAGATATTGTCAGAGAGCAGACAGCTGAAGCCATGTCTACAAGATCTGTGTGAGATGAGGGATGCAATTCAGTAAACTCTTGCTATTCATTATCCAAAGAACTGGAGGTAGGTAGTAACAGTCCACAGTTGTGAATTTTATGGGACAGAATGACTGTTTTTTCCTGTCTCTGCATGGAGGGGATCTGGAAAGCAACAGGAGATGTCACTTAAATTGAAGAGCTGTTTGACTTCTGTTTTGCTTACCTCCCAGAAAATGTTATGGTGTTTGCTCCCTTCCTTCTGCTCTTTCCCCTTTACAGTTCTAGAGTTTCTCCCTTGAGCAGAGCTTTGGGGTGAGAACATAGGCTGCTCTCAGAAGGGTGTTAGCCATTGACTTGGGAGGGTAATATGTTTTTTCTGAGTAGGAAGAATTAGATATAAGATAAAATAGATGAGGCGTGACTTTGTGAAACCCAGCTAGAAACGCTACAATCTCAGTAAGTTTGCAGATGACACCAAGTTGGGTGGGAGTTTTGATCTGCTTGAGGGTAGGAAGGCTCTTCAGGGGGATCTGGACAGGCTGGATGGATGGGCCCAGGCCAACAGTATGAGGTTCAACAAGGCCAAGTGTCGGGTCCTGCACTTCGATCTCAACAACCCCATGCAATGCTACAGGCTTGGGGACCAGTGGCTGGAATGCTGTCCTGCAGAAAAGGACCTGGGCGTGTTGGTCGACAGCCGGCTGAAGATGAGCCAGCAGTGTGCCCAGGTGGCCAAGAAGGCCAACAGCATCCTGGCCTGTATCAGAAATAGTGTGGCCAGCAGGAGTAGGGAAGTGATCGTGCCCCTGTACTCAGTGCTGGTGAGGCCGCACCTCGAATGCTGTGTTCAGTTTTGGGCCCCTCACTACCAGAAGGACATTGAGGTGCTGGAGCGTGTCCAGAGAAGGGCGACGAAGCTGGTGAGGGGTCTGGAGCACAAGTCTTATGAGGAGCGGCTGAGGGAACTGGGGTTGTTCAGTGTGGAGAAGAGGAGGCTGAGGGGAGACCTTATCACTCTCTACCTGAAAGGGGGTTGCAGAGAGGTGGGTGTTGGTCTCTTCTCCCAAGTGACTAGCGACAGGAAGAGGAAATGGCCTCAAGTTGCACCGGGGAGGTTCAGGCTGGATATTAGGAAAAATTTCTTTACTGACAGAGTGGTGAAGCACTGGAACAGGCTGCCCAGGCAGGTGGTGGAGTCACCCTCACTGGAGGTGTTCAAGGAACGTGGGGAGGTGGCACTGCGGGACATGGTTTAGTGGGCATGGTGGTGTTGGGTTGATGGTTGGACTTGGTGATCTTACAGGTCTTTTCCAACCTTAGTGACTTTGTGATTCTGTGATTTCTCTGCTCCCTTTGAGATAACATTTTCCCATTCTTTGAAAAATCGTCTTTTATAGACACATTGCAGCAGGGATGAAGGGATGTTGATTGTTTTGCTGCAGAAAGATTTGTTGTAGAAATAATGAAATTGAGGCCATGGATATGTGTATAGACACTCCCAAAGTCTGAGTGTTGTAAAATGGCATGCTTCTATACACTGCCCTCTCTGGGCTGCTCCCAGTTTGATTCCAGTGATAGTGCTTTTGATCTTTGGGGAATACTGCACCAGACCTTGAGACCAGAGACTTGGTAAGGCATGGCATCATATTGGTGCGAAAGCCTGCAGGACTGCAGTCCAGAGGAAGAGCAACTTTTGGTGCTGATGCTTTTCCAGGTGAAAAATCAGTCCTAGAAGTCACCTTTGTTTGCATGAGCCATCACTTGCCATATTGCTAAATAAATTTCTAAGTGCTTGTATCTCTAAGCAGATTTATTTGATTTCTCTCACTTTTAAAAGGTCGTGACGAAACCTTGCAAGTAGCTGACTGTGACAACAGAAAGCAAACATGAAGTGAAGTATCAGCACTAGGATATTGCCTACTGTTTAGATGCCCTAACGCATCCTATGGTATACGGGAAGAATGCACATATGCAAGTGCTGATCTCCAGCCACGGCAGAAGAGAGTGTGAGATTGTTCTTAGAATATCCTATCGACAAAGCCTATGAGGGACTGTGGTATATATATGGAAGGCAGTCCTACAGTGTCATGAGGTGAGCTGCCACACTTGGGAAAAGCTCCTTTCTCTAGTCACTTTTGTTACATGAGTGCCAGCTTTGTTGTCCTGGTCCAGACCCTTCATTCCTCTGATCCGTTTGCCTACTTCCAGATGAGCTGACAACCTCCTGGGGAGGCTGCATGCAGCTTTGCCAAAATGTGAGTTAGCCCAAGCAGTGCTCTTTGCTACTGTGGCCCATCAGCCTCAGGCAACTGAGTTGAGTTCACATGAAGCCCCATCTAAGGTTTCAATACGGATGTACTCAAGTGCTGACTTCGGCATGAAGTCTACTAGTACCAGCCTCCACCTAACATTTCTGTTAATGCTAACTGTGGTTCTTGTCTGCTAGCTTTTTCTCTGACGATGAATGGCACAGACTGCTTGTAGACTGTGTGAAGCGCCCTTTCCTTGTAATCATTTTAAAATTTATAAACTTTTTTAGTAACTCCTTGTTTTCCTGCTAAGAAAAAGTGTGAAAGTAGTTTCTTGGCTAGAAGCTTTTAGCCATCTACTTTATACTACTATAAACACTGACTTGCAGCTCACAGCTGTGGTTTGTTTCTACAAGCCTGGGAGAAGCCAGGCTCCTGTTTGGGGTCCCACCAGGGCTGGAGGGGCTGCCCTCAGTGAGCTGGAAGTGCTGAGGGTTAGGAGATGCTCCCTGAAAGCTAGAAGCCAATATTTTTCACATAACTTTACAAACCCCAGCCAGCAGCAACCATGGAGCCAAAGTGATGACTATTTTGATTTCTTATGACAAGTTTACACACTGTAATAAGGATCTGGCAGAACATCAGTTTGCTAATTGTGTCCTCAAGTTGTGTAACACTTCCTTGGCCAAACTCAGAAATAAAAAAAAACCCTGCAAAGACAACCAGAAAATAAAGCTATGCAGGAAGCTTTGAGTTGTTTTTCTTTTTTAAGGATATATATGACCTTGAGTCCCAACATATTGCGAAATATGTTTTGAGGACTCTGACATCTTGACATGTTTCTGCCAGTCTGCTGGACTGAAGGGGGATTCAATGCAGAATTGCCCTCTGGGTGGGATGCACGTTGGGTATTTGGGAGGCTTTGGGTTCTGTTCCAGACTATGATTAAAAAGGAATTCTTAAGCTTTGATTTAGAGCAAACTACTTCCTTGATCTGTGCTTGCCATTATTGTGTTTGTTCTGCATGTGTGTATTCTCTCACTTCCCATTTTAATTCCTGCCCTGGCACCTCAGTCTTGGGGTAGTGCCCGTGTTGCAGGGCAGAGGGACTCAGCAGCTCTTGTCTGCTGGCTGCACTTCCCCAGTGTGACGCTGTGGCCAGAGCTCACCACAGACGACAGAAGGCAAAGAGCTGTAAATAACCTCAAATGTATTTGGATTTTTACTTTCTCTGGGAGCCCCACTTTTGCAGATAGTATGCAGCAGCAGACAGATATTTTGCCCTGGCCTGGACTCTTTGACTCCTGTTTCCTGATGAGAGCAATAATGAATTACGAGCATGTGCCATTTTACCAGATTCTCACTCTCTTACCTTCAAACTGAGAGCAGAGAGGTTGTGCAGCTCTGTCGGGCAGCACAAGGAGACTTGCAGTGCATTGAGCCATTAAGGCCTAATGCAAAGGTATTTTCGTTCTTCTTAGCTCATGTTGGGCGGCTACATTTGTATGAAGAGCAGTTCCTCCACAACTCTCTAGAACATGTCTCTCTGGGGGAGCTGGGGGAGAGGCCGTTTTGTTCTGACCATTTCTGCCACCAGACCAGAACTGCCTTCATTAATGGATAACCAAATCAAACAAAACCTCCAACCTTTCATTTAAGAGACTGCAGCAAACCACACCAAGGTCACATCAGTCTGCAAAGTTGACTGACTTTGCAGCTAACAGTCTTACAGTAAGTTAATAAGGAAGCTTTTCTGTTGGCTTCAATGCAAACAGGTTACAAGACATATGGGGAAGTGTTTTGTGTTTTTTTTTTTCTTTAAAAGGTTGACTTAATCTCTCATGTACTTACATTTATGTCTGTTGATATGCTTCTGATGTATTGATTGGTTGGAGTTTTGCTCACAGATGAGAATAAACAGTGTTTTTCTATGTACAGTACAGTGAAGGAATGAACAAAGTAATTGAGGGAGTCCTGTAGGGCTTCATCTCTTTTCTAAGACAGCACCGTTGGTGCAAGGAGCCAGGAACTCAGGTAAGGAAAAAAGATGTAATACCTATCCTCCTCTTGGTTCATTGGCAAGACTGTTGATTTCTCTGTCTTCAGTTTTACCATATTTTGTGTTTGATTATACTTATATCTCTCTGAAAGGCTTGTTCATTGATGAATTATTGTGTAAAAAGTGCTCTGAATTCTCATTACGACAGCTGTGTGAAGACTTACTGCCTTTCTTTACTAAAGGAGGAAGCAATGTTTTGACTTGACGCAATTTCATTTTTCTCAGCAAGGTATAAAAATCATAATAGCATATGTGGCTAAAAACCTAAAATAGAAAACAATTGCACATTTATTTTCAAACTTTTCAAAATGAAATCTTTTGGAGTATAGTTTTAAAATAAATACTTTGCTTTCAAAACTTCCTATTGGTTTTGTGTTTTTTGAGGCAAAACAAAATGATAATGTTCTACTCTGACAGCCTATCAAATTTAGTGTTGATTCAATCTCATGATGAGGACCAAAAACATTTTGCATTTTTCAATGAACAAATACTTGGTCTGGAAAATGTTTTTCAAGTTTACTAAGCATTATTACTTCCTAAAGACTGCCTATAACCTTCTGCCTCATCAAATGAAGTTTGACTGACCACTGGAGTGAGAAATAGGCTAGCTGTTCTCTCTTCTGCAGTTGGTAGAAAATTCGGATGAGCTTTGAATAGTGATGGTTTGTGGTTAGACAAGCTAGTGAAAACTAAGAACAACAAAAAGCTGAAGGAAGGATTTGCTGCAGCAAAACATTTATGCAAAGGGGGTTTATAAGCATGTGAAAATGAGTTGGTTACAGGGTAATAGATGGGTCTGCTTACTCTTAAGATCATGTTTGATGTTTTATAGGAATAACTGTCTCATGCTTTTATTATTATTACTAGAAAATATTTTTAAGAATACTTCTAAACAATGAAGAGCAATAGCAGCTCTTTATTTGTCACATTCAAAATGATTTACAAGCAACTTCTTAAATGGAAATAATGCTCAGTCATGATTAGTACTCCTGACAAATAAGTGGCCAAAAAAGCCCCTGTGACTTCTGATCCTTAAAGTATTAACTAAATTATTGATGTGTATCATGCATTATTGACCCTTTCTAGGTACACTGCTCAGTAACTTTGTATTGTGAAGCAGATTTATAGACTCTGCAAATTAGAAGAGGTGTCTCTCTAAGGATACAGACACAACCGTAAGTGATAGTTTCCTGAGCTTTTGCTACCTGTCCATGTGTGGTAGATGGACGCCTTCACTACGGACAAGACTGTCTTAATGCACCTGATCCTACTGAGCGTTGTGATTGGGAGCAGCCAGGCGTGCTACTGTGAACATTACCCGTGGGGACCATGGTCTGCCTGTTCACAAACCTGCAATTATGGCACACAGACCAGGCACAGGTAGGGCCAAACTATCTCATTACTTCTATGTTTCTGTTTATTCCCTGAGAAAACACAGCTTCTGTGGAGGGGGGCCTGTGTCTGAAGCTCCAGCTTCCGTAATATACTGAGAAAAAATGTCATATCCAAGTGTTTACCAGATGAATAGATTATATTTTAATTGCAAGATTTATTAATTACAAGATTATGTACACAGAGCATTACAGTGCCTCCAAACAAACCTGTATCTGCCAAAACACGTAGTGAGGAGCAAACAGCCAGGTCCTAGGACGGCCTTGCCAGCAGCGTGCATTGAGCAACCAGCCCCTTGTGATCACACAGGGCCAGCACTCAGTGCCCCGCTCCGGGAGCTCTGCCCAGTGCAGAGCAGTGCCTTGGGAGGGGTGAGCTTCAGTGTGGTAAGCCTACAGAAAGTTCCTCACTGTATAATTAATTTTATGCCAACAGTTAAAGTCAAATAAAGATTCAGCAGCACCAAATTAGATGCAATTCAGTGGTATACTCTAAACTTGTGGGAAATCCCCTCTTTTGCTCCTGGCTCTTTCTGTAGCTATTCTCTGGGACATCTGTAGTGACATGAATCAAAAAGAATTGCTCTGTCAACTTTAGGCATATTTGGATTTTTCTTTTAGTCAACATTCTGTAACCACCTATTATCTCTCAAGTTTTTTTCATCGGGCTCAAATAATTTTCTTTAACAGCCTTCACGCACAGTTAGAGAACATCTACGATCTGTCTATGATTCCTTTCTAATATAATGTGTTCAATTTTTTTAGGCAAGTAAGAATGGATGACTATTATAGGCAAAACTTCTGTGAGCAGCTGTGCACAAAGCAGGAATCTCGCGTATGTAACCAGCAAACATGTCCTATCAACTGTCAGCTTGGAGACTTTGGCCCGTGGTCAGAATGTGACCCATGCGTTAAAAAACAAGTAGGTAGAAATTGTATTACATGGGTTAAATGCAAGAAATGTATTTTTTATGCTTAAAAGACCTCTTTGTTTCAGACATTCAACTTCATGGCAATTGATCTGCAAAATGGCAGTTTAAGTTAACATGGGAAATTGCTTATGAATTACAACAGTAGAAGATGGAGACAACAAGTTCAAATAAGCAGATCAAAGCAGAAACGGATGATTTAGTAGTGTAAATCCATTTATGAGAACTTGCTTCAAAAGTTCCATTGTCATTATTAAAGATGAATTTTCCACATAAAGGATAAATTAAGCTGTAGTGTTTGCATGTCTGTTTAAGCAGAAGAAAGTCGTGGAATCTTTAACTTATCCATAGCATTCTGTATGTTCTAAAGACAAGAAAAATAATAAGCTCAAATCACCTGTTGAAAAGCGTTTACTGACAAATCCTAACCAGCACTGGCTAGAAATGGTCAGGCTACATCTTACACCGATAGTCAGGATCATTTTGAGATTGCGGTTAAGAAATCCAGAGCACCATTCCCCCAACCTTTACAGCCTACACAAAAAACAGGTGGACGTACTTCATATCTGTGGAACAAAGCCCCAGGATGGTGTTTTTTTCCTCTTGGGCTTGTGTCTGTTGACTAGTGATGGGGGTGAGTTGGCAGAGAGGAAAGAGGTGAAAAGTCAGGTTCAAGTGAATTTGACCTAAAGAAACTAAGCTCTGGCAAATGTAAGTTTGTAGGGACTGGTGGGGAGCAGAGTGCAGATTGTTTGGAGCAGTTATGTGGCTGGTAGGTCTGAGCTTTGAGGCTGACCATGATAGCAGCTCTGAGTTTCTGTGCAGTCACAGCCTACAGCTCACTTCTGAATGTCCTGCTCAGTTTCAGAAATCCATGCCTGAAAAGCAGTCTTGAAAAACCTGTCAGGTATCATAAGTATATCTTTACATACATATATAACTTTCTGATGCCCATGCACGATGAGGAAGACATGAAGAAACTGTTCCAGGTGTGAGATGTGAATCACCCTCTGGGGTTCCCATCCTGCAACTGGGATGGAGAGTATGAGAGCAGAGCAGGGAGAAACAGTGAGAGAGTGGGAGAGAGCAAACAAGCTTCAAGAGCTGAAAGGGAGCATTGCTCTCAATTGAACTGGGTTTTTTTCTAATCAATATCCTTTTAAATGGCTGAGTTTCTTACCTACATATCCATATACAGAAGTGTTCATTTTTTATTAACTTGAAATATTAATGCAACATATTTGCTGCTTCAAGAAAAAAGGTTCTTTTGTGGACTGTGATCCATCTTTCCCTCCAAGCTATAAAGATCACTGCCTGTGACCTTTATAAATATAAACTACCCTCAGAATGGAGGACGTGACTTCCAAGGTAAGTGTGAAGATTAATGTAAGCAAGATCCCAGTGAGGGGGAAGGATGAAGAGTTGGAAGTTCACACAAATAATATAGTGAGTGTTATGGATCCCAAATGGAGAACAAGAAAGGGTTATCTTGAGCTCAAAAGCTTCCGGATGGTCTGGTGTTGCTCCTCACACTGTCATTTCATAGTCACGTGGTTACTGATTTTTACTCGACATCTTCCTGCATGGTTTGACTCCAGGGTCTGTTTGCAGAGAGGGAAGTAACAGAAGTCTGCAAGGAACAGTGTTTTTCCAGTGGGGAAAAATTCTTAGAGGAGGAACTGTTCAGTCACATGCAGTCAGGTCTCACCAGCAGTCCCTTGAAGTAGAGTAGAAAACATTTCTGAAAGTAATATGTCTAGCAGCCTTCAGCTTTGTTATTCTGCACGGAGGGTACTGACATGGAGGGAAAGAAAACCCAGTGAACTCCAGATTTTGCTCCCTGATCTTCTTTAGTAACAGAAACTTTCAGGAAAACCATTGTTGTCCTCTCCAGTCATCCAGTGCTCTTCAGACAAGAGGCCCCTTGTGTGGGAGCCAAGCCAGCTGGTTTGCGTATGGGGATACACACCACTGTTAGAATATTTCTATTTCAACAGAGATGATAAAGAACAGGAAAAATCTCCATAAGCCTGTTGATACACCTTTTCCTACTGTACCTTTAAAACTGAAGATACAGGGACTGAACTTTTGACTCCTCCAGTTATGTAGCCCAGGTTGTCAAGTGTTTAATCATGTTTGCTCTGTCAGGGCTATGGAGGCTCCTGGATTTCAGTTCCCTGCCTGCCTTACCTGGGATGATAGCATGGTAGGATGTAAAGACAGAAATAACTGATTATTTCTTTCAGGGCTCTGGTTTTGATAAAGCTTCAGCAGTACTGAGGCGTGTGGCTCTGACTGGGGGGGCAGTTTGCTGCAAAAACAGCTCACACAAACAACCCTGGTTTTATTTCTTCTGCCTTTCAGTCTCGTGTCCGGACACTTCTGCGACCATCCCAGTTTGGGGGTCAGGCCTGTACCGAGCCGCTGGTGGATTCTCGCCCATGCTTCCCAACTAAGCTCTGCAACATTGTGGAAATTGGTTGCAAGAATAAATTTCAGTGTGGAAGTGGTAAGGATAATCTTTATTGTCTAACTGCTACATTATTAGATAGTCAAAAGATTAGATCCTGAGACAAAAAAGGTCCAGATGATCCAGATCTTGTATATTCCATGCACAAATTCCAGGGAAAAGGAGCAGGGAGAAAAGTCTACTTAAGAATTTCATATGTATTAGTAGCAGCGTATGTTTGCAGTTTCTTCTGTAACTAGAAGTAATTCAAGTGCAGTCTTTAGCCTGGGATGTCAGTATGACCATGATAGCTAGATAGTAGCATGGTTCCAATAATATTTCTTTGCACAGTTTTTTCATGTACAAACATATCCATAGAGTTTATCTGAACATAAACTCTCACTATTTTATTAAATTTGTGTGTATTTCTTGTTTGCTTCAATTTAAATATACCTGATTAGCCTCAAAATAAATTTATCCACATATCCTTTTGCTAAACCTTAAATTAAGCCTTTGCAGCTTCAAAGCAAGGCAAAACTGGCAGAACTGAAACAACCGTTTCTTATGGGAATGACCTAGGCATTATACTGCCTCGCTGTTAAATCCTACAGCAAGTTCACACCTTTGCTAGGGAATAGACAGACTGCCCTTTTCTGCATTCAGACATGATGAAGCTTTGAATAAACTTTCTTGCTGCTGCTGTTTCTCTGGTGCAGGTCGCTGTATTGCAAAAAAATTGGAATGTAATGGAGAAAATGACTGTGGGGACAACTCTGATGAAAGAAATTGTGGGAGGAAAAAGACTGTGTGTAACAGAAAGTATGAGAGCATCCCAGGTGTGCAGTTAATAGGCAGTGGGTAAGCCAGCTTTGCTTATTTTTCACAAACTTGAGATTGTTATCTCACTAATTTACATAAACAAGATAATCACCAATTTGCATGTGAGAGTATCCCATTAAAACGCATTATCTCTCAAATTAAAATTAGCAAGAAGTTATAAAAATGCAACCAAACCATCAGGCTAGGACTTGCCCACTGCATCTGCCAGTCCTGCTCTACACTGCTGGTGCACTAGATAAAGAGCTGTCAGGGAGCACTCCTGTCTGAGTGACCCTTCCTGCCTCACAGTATCCAGAGCATCATGTACTGGCAACTTTCAGCTCAGTTATTGCCAAGTGCTTCAGAAATTTTGAGGATGTTCCTCTACAGGTGTTTGTTTGTCTATGCTACATTTCACACAATATCAACCATCACCTCTTCCACGCTACTAATTTAAGCAGTGTAAAACCTAAACATGGGGTGCCTGTCCAGGTAGTCTTTCATTTTTGAATTGAATTTTGAACTGGGTGCACTCTGATAACATCACTTACGGTAGAAAAGGACAACTGCTTGTTCATTTTCCTCAGTCATTTTTAGTTGTTTCTCTGCTTAAGAGTGACTGTCTCATGCTGATATTGGGATTATCTAGAAGGTTAGGCACTGCTGGAAAGTAGGAAATGGGATTGCTACTACAGCATTTTTCAGGTGAATTCAGTGTGAATGAGAAGTTCTTGTAGAGGAACTTCTTTTAAAGCAGTAATATAACCCACATGCTTATACTCTTTCATTCAAATGTACAAAATCTTGAATACGTCTATATGCCACTACATGTTTCAAGTCTATTTCAACCTGAAAGGGGGTTGCAGAGAGGTGGGTGTTGGCCTCTTCTCCCAAGTGATGAGGGACAGGACAAGAGGAAATGGCCTCAAGTTGCGCCAGGGGAGATACAGACTGGATATTAGGAAAAAATTCTTTACTGAGAGACTGGTATCACAATGGAATAGACTGCCCAGGGAGGTGGTGGAGTCAGCCTCCCTGGAGGTATTCAAGGAGCGTGTGGATGTGGCATTGTGGGACATGGCTTGATGGGCATGGTGTTGTGTGGTGTGGGTGGTTTTTTGTGTGTTGTTTGTTTTGTTTGTTTGTTTGTTTGTTTGTTTGTAATGGTTGGACTTGATGATCTTACAGGTCTTTTCCAACCTTAGTGATTCTGTGATTCTGTGATTATATGTCTTTCTGGGATTACTTAATCTCTGGAAATAATTTTTGTTAGATTTCACATTCTGGCAGGAGACAGCCGAGGGGAAGTCCTTGGCAACTCATTCAATGGAGGACAATGCACAACAGTGAAGCGCAATGAGACAAGGAAATCGTATCGTGTTCCTGCGAACCTGGAGGCTGTCAGCTTTCAGGTATTCTCAAGCAGCAACTCCTAGCTGAAATCCTATTGCCATAATCACAATCCAAGTTATGTACTCAAGTTTTAGACAGTAGTGTGTGTTTTAGGACAAGATTTCTCAACCTGGTGAGGCCTGAACCTCATGTGGATGTGTGGAAATGGGATAAATTGAGCAGTCAGGTGGCTCTACTCATGCTTTTCAGATCTGTGTTTACTCACTGCATTGTATACCACAGTCAACGTGATTGAGTTGGGCGTCTCTCCTGCTTCCTCATGGCTGTGACCATGTCTTTGTTCTGACTTGGTACCAAGGGCCTTGCTCCTAACCCTGACATAATCTGGCCAGCGGCTCGTTCAAGTCCAAAGCTCATTTCAGCATCACTGCTGTATCCTCGCAGTACCAATGGCTGTCCTAACTCCAGCTTCCTTCTAGTCACCTGCAGCCTTGGGACACAGTTCCTCCCTCAGCCATTTCAGCCCCTCAGTCCTGCCTGTTCCCTGCCCAGCCCCTCCAAAGAGCAGCAAGGAGAGGAGGCAGACACCAAGTCTGGGAGGCAAGAAAACGAGAAGTACATAGTCTGGGGAGGACTCTTGCAGGAGAGGCCAAGGATAAAATGAACCTGGCTTGTATCTTATCAAAAATCTTGGAATCACTGATTTTTTTAGACCTGATATTTTAGACTCTTAGACACTGATATTTAGAAAATAATTTGAATACCATGGTTAGGGCACAACATCTGGCTGTGCACATATTGGCAGGCCGTGTCTGAAGCCCATAGATACTGCATTGGGAAGGAAGGAATGCAGGTTGTGAAAAAATCTCAACTAATGGATGAAATCTGAACTGCTGATTTTTGCAACAAGTGCTGTGAGTTTTTACTATTACTTTAATAGGAGTAACTGAACAAAAGACACCCTAATATGTTCCATGGAAACTACAATTGGATTGGCCGTGATATGTAGGTTTTGTCAATAATGGAGAAAAATTACTGTGTGAAGAAATATTCAATGGGGAAAAGCAAGCCTTGGTTTGCCCAGGTCTCTTTAAAACTGTGTGGTTTATTAAGTTACTGATGTCCATTTGCAGGACTGTTAAGGGTTTGTGAATCTCACCTTTGAGAGTGCATCTATATCTTTTAACATTTAGAGCAGCCTTTGGTATAGAAGGGTCACAGGATCAGGCTTTCTTCTGGGCACTCCAGTGTGTTTTCATGCAAAAGCATATGACTTCTTGGAGAATGGAAGTGGACTGATGGAATGGACCACCTCACCTCCCAAGGTCTGCTCCCAGTTCCTTTCCATGTACCCTTAGTCCATCATGCAGTATGGGTTCTAACACTGCAAGTATACTCTAAGACTCTCCTCTGGAAACCTGTTCATTCCTCTAGCCAGGAATTAAGAAGAAAGGACAGAAAACATCAAGCTCTTTGCATTGTACAATATAGAAGCCATGGGACTGGGACTTAGTCATAGTGTGGACATAGCATGAAGATTTGAGAGTCTTTGAAAGATCTGTTGAAACACCTGTTGAATATTATTCCTAGGCTTTGGGGCATGGGGGTGGGGAATTTTAGAAGAAAGTGTTACATGCTTCTTTTTTCTTGTATAAATGCCTATTAGTAAGTCACCTACTTATCTTGTATTTGTCTCTCCTATTAACCTTTCTCAGCCTCATCTTTTGTGTTAAGAACAGTTTTTTAGCTCACTGCCATGTCTCAAATAATTGGGCATGTTTGTTCCATAAAAAAAATCAAGAATTCATTGCTTAATAGGTTTCTGTTTCAGATTATTATTTGGGCAAATGCATTTTGCTTTACTGAATCTCCAGGTAATAGATGAAGAGGATGATGTAACATCAGATTTCTACAACGATTTAACTCCCCTGAGTGATAGTGCTCATGGAAGTAGTTCATCCACTCATGGTGCTCGAAGATCTTCTGGTATCCCATTCTTATTCTCAAGAAAGACACGAGTTAAAGTCACATCATCTTCCTCCTTCAGGAAAGCCATTGAAGCCTCATATGAAAAGGTAATTGAATGTTGCCTCCAATTTCTTCCTTTCATTCAATTTCTGTCTACTCATTTCAGAGCTGAGCTACCAAAGGCTATGTTCCTTATCAAGGCATTGGCATTACATTTTTTAACAAAACAATAGAATTACACATTAAAAAGTTCCTCTTCTGATACTACAGGATGTTCCTGGTTGTAACACACCTTCTGTAATGCAACATGCTTTTCTGTTTTTAGTGCAGAAATCATAGGCTTATTCCACTTAAAAAAGCATAGATTTGACATAGATTTGAGATTACGAGACGAGGTAAACCACTCCTTTCCCTGTCCTAGTTATAGATTAAGAAGGCATAATGCCATGTAGTAATGGTAGCAGACAACTCTAAAAAGAAATTAAGTGCACTCAGGAATGTTATACTTATGCATGTACTGGGAATTAATCTACATCAGTTTTTGATTTGGTAACTAACTTGCATATTGGAGTCTCATGGCTGCCAAGATGCACTTGGTCATAAAGATAATCTCAGAAATAAAACATCCACAGAAAAGTTTCTGAGAAGAGAAAACATTTTTCCCATAAAATTCTGCACCTTTAATGCAGATGAATACTGTGGGATATAAAATTATGTACTTTTATAGCTTAATAGGATAGGCTACTCTTTGCGCTTCTGCACGGAAGGGGTCATAGGACTGACTGAAACTGAGGCCTGTTGAAACCCAGGAGTTCTAATAAAATTAGAATGTTTCTTTTACAAAAATATCAGTCTTAATATTAAGATTTGCTATGATGGAAGTTTACTGCAGGCCTTGCTAACTTGTCCTAATGGTTAAGTAACTTGACTGCTTAGATAGTTCATTACTTCTAGTTTGAATTCAACTATATTGAAGTTCCAACTACTGGAAACCTGTTGACTTTCATTCCCATGTAGATACCTGTATACAGATCAGGCTGTTCTTTTGTACTACTGGTAAGTTTATTTTGGTGGAATGGTGGCTTCTTATTGGCTTAAACCCAGACCAAAGCTACTTATGGAAATGTTAATTTAAATGAAACTTTCATCAGGAAGGTTCTTTGGATGTATATTGGTTTTCAGCATTGTTGTCATGAAATCCCAGAAACCCATCTAAAATGCCAATAACTTAGTCTGGTGTTGGCTAAAGATGACACAGATTATAATCCCTTCTTAGTGGAACTGTAGCAGGAGTTTTAACCTGGATCTTCCTCATGTTCTCTACTGTATCATATGGGAAGTGTCTATTTTTATTTCTAGCTGCATAAGTTTTGTATATGAGTGTTTGTACATAGATGTATAATTAGTTATGATTGAGAGAACTATAAATGAATTTGCAATGCTTTCTTAAACAGTGAAACTAGAAATTTTATATAGATCTATTAAAAGGAGGGGGAAACTACATGAGCTGTGGGAGGTCAGGTTCAGATCTATACATTTAACTGTGTGCAGAAGGATTTCACGTGAGCATCCGAGAGTCTCTAGAGGTCCCTAGCCATTTGCAAAGTCATGTATTTTTCCATATTGGCATGGAAGAAATATGAAAACTTGATTTTTTCAAGTTTATTTCTGTTCACGAGAAATATTTTTAGCTAAGCTGACTGGCCCTCTAGTACGTCTTCTTGGTTTCTGATCCTTTAATCATAGAATCACAGAACCATAGAATAGTCTGGGTTGGAAGGGACCATTGAAGGTCACCTAGTCCAACACCCTGCAATAAGCACGGACATCTTCAACTAGATCAAATTGCTCAGACCCCCATCCAACCTGACCTTGAATGCTTCCAGGGATGGGGCAGCTACCACCTCTCTGGGCAACCTGTTCCAGTGTCTCACCACCCTCATCATAAAAAAGGTCTTCTTTATATCTAGCTGGAATCCACCCTCTTTTAGTTTAAAACCATTACCCCTTGTCCTACCACTACAGGCTCTACTCAAAATTCTGTCCCCATCTTTCTTATAAGCCCCCTTGAAGTACTGAAAGGCTGCAATAACACCTCCCTGGAGCCTTCTCTTCTCCAGGCTGAAGAACCCCAACTCTCTCAGCCTGTCCTCATAGGAGATGTGTTCCATCCCTCTGATCATTTGTGTGGCCCTCCTCTGGACCCGCTCCAACAGGTCCGTGTCTCTCCTGTACTGAGGATTCCAGAGCTGGATGCAGTACTCCGGGTGGGGTCTCACTAGAGTGGAAAAGAGGGGCAGAATCACCTCCCTTGACCTGCTGGCTATACTTCTTTTGATGCAGCCCAGGATAGGGTTGGCTTTCTGGACTGCGAGCAGACATTGCCGGCTCACATCCAGCTTTTCATCCACAGTACCCCCCAAGTCCTTCTCTACAGGGCTGTTCTCAATCCCTTCATCCCCCAGCCTATATTGATACCCAGGGTTGCCTTGACCCAGGTGCAGGACCTTGCACTTGGCCTTGTTGAACCTCACGCGGTTCACATGGGCCCACTTCTGAAGCCTGTCCAGGTCCTTCTGGATGGCATCCCGTCTCTTTGGGCACACCAACTGCACCACACAGCTTGGTGTCACGTGCATATTTGCTGAGGGTACACTCGATCCCACCGTCTACACCACCGATGAAGATACTAAACAGTACTGGTCCCAGTACGGACCCCTGAGGGACACACTCATCACTGATCTCCATCCAGACATTGAGCAGTTGATGACTACTCTCTGGATGCAACCATCCAGCCAATTCCTTATCCACCGAATAGTCCATCCATCAAATCCTTACCTCCCCAAGTTACAGAGAAGGATGTTGGGGGTTGACCTTGTCAAAGGCCTTGCAGAAGTCCAGCTAGAGGACAGCTGTAGCTCTTCTCCTGTCCACTGATGTCGTCACTCCATCAGAGAAGGCCACTAGGTTGGTCAGGCCAGACTTGCCCTTGGTGAGGCCATGCTGGCTGTCTCGAATCACCTCCCAGTCCTCCATGTGCCTTAGCATAGCTTCTAGGAGGATCTGTTCCATGATCTTCCCAGGCACAGAGGGCAGGCTGACAGGTCGGTAGTTCCCAGGGTCCTCCTTTCTACCCTTTGTAAAAATGGGTGCGATGTTTCCCTTTCTCCAGTCCCAGGGGACTTCACCTGACGGCCGTGCCTTTTCAAGTATCATGGGGAGTGGCTTGGCAACTACATCAGCCAATTCCCTCAGGACTCTGGGATGCATCTCGTCAGGTCCCATAGCCTGCTGTATGTTCAGGTTCCTCAGGGTGTCTTGAACCTGATCTTCTTTTACAGTGGGAGGGACTTTGCTCCCCCAATCCCTGCCTTGAGGTCCATCCACTCGAGAGGTGTGGGAAGAGAGGTTGCCAGTGAAGACTGAGGCAAAAAAGGTGTTGAGTACCTCAGCCTTCTCGTCGTCTGTTGTTCCCGGTTTGCCAGCCGTGTTCATCTGGGGGGTATGCTTTCTTTGACCTTGGTTTTCTGGCTTACGTACCTACAGAAGCTCTTCTTATCAATCTTGGCGTCCCTTGCCAAGTTCAGTTCCAACTGCGCCTTGGCCTTCCTGACCCCATCTCTACACAACCGGGCAATGTCCCTATACTCTTCCCAGGATACCTGTCCCTGCTTCCACTGCCTGCTCATTTCCTTCTCGCCCTTTAGTTTGACCAGCAGGTCTTGACGCAGCCATGCCCGTCTCTTCCTTTCCTTTCCTTTCCTGATTTCTTCCACCTGGGGACCGTGAGCTCTTGCATTCTATGGAAAGCGTCCTTAAATATCATCCTCATGACCTCCCTGATGTCTTCTGCTTGCATCATGGTAACCATCTAGGGTGGGATTCAGTGTACCTATCCATAGGCAACAGCAGTTCCACAGGGATCTGCATCTCAGATAATCACCCTCCTTCTGTATTAATGAAGAGAAATTGGGTGGGTTTCTACATAAATGTCTGTTAACTGAATAGTGCCCTATAGGGGTGTAGAGGGAGCCCAGGTAACCACCTCTCACTCTTCTCTGTACTAAATATAAGGAAAGATTCTTAAAGTGAGACTGCGATACTATCTAACACATTTAATGATAAACTGCTTTACTAATCTTGCTCATCCTCCTCCATGTTGTTTTTTTTTTATACTATTTTCTTCACTTTTTTGTCACTGAATTCCCATCCTGAGACATCAAAAGACTTCTGAAGGCTTTGTATCAGAATTTGTGGGGATTCCCTTAACCCATGTTTCTGGTATTTCTGGCAGCAGTTAATTGAGTTGGACTGCTTGAACTACAATTCAAATACTGAGAGCTCAAAGATGGGAAGCCATCTCCATCCCTGGGGATACCAGGCAGGGAAAGACATGATTCTGTGGCATATCTCCTTATGATATTTGGAATGAAAGATGCATGTTCAGGTGAAACCCTGCTTTGTTACAAAATTTCCAGTTAAAATCACTGCTTTCAACATCAGCCTAGCTCAACTTGTCTTCGTCTGCTTTTTGTCAATGAAGTAGTTTGCAAGTGCGTGCTATAACCAGCTAAGGTTTTAGAATCAATATTTGCCAAAGTGGCCTGCAATTTTGTATGTCATAACTGAAATGCTAGCTGGCACAGCTAAAAATTGAGGATCGGAACTTAAATCACCTGAAAATCCTAAAAATTATGTTACCACAGGGTATTTTAGGAGCTGAATATAATCTGGGAATTGTTCCATACCCTATTTATTCCATTGTTATTCTCACTGCAGCAGAAAGCTGAGTATCCTTAGCTTATTTTCCAATGTGCAAATGAGAGCATTGCAATGAGCAGTGCCGTGCAGAACTGAGAACTGAGGTCCAACTCGTGTGTTAGATTGCTTAGTCCTGGCTGGGAGAACTCCCTGTCTAGATGCATCCTTGTGTCTTCTAAGCCAAGTGACCTTGGACACAGAAATGGAGTAGAGCCAACCTACCAGCAGCAACATTCAGCAGAAGAAGCCATGTATAAATCAGTAACAAATTGTTTTATAATGAATCTTTCCTATCTGCCAGACGGTCATTTGCTCCAATTTCCTGCCCCTCCTTTTGCTTTTGATCTCTTTGCTTCGGCCTTGTGCCATTAGTTCCCCTTGTCACATTGTAAATCCCTTCTTTCAGTATTTTCTGTTCCTCTCCTTTCTATTTAGTTAAACTTCCACATAAACAGCCTCTAGCATTGCAAAAATATATGGATTAGCTGTTTCAAAAACATCATTTTTTTCTAAATGTAAGAGATGTTTCCAGTTTTTGAACTTTCTCTTTTTTTTTGCCTCTCACATTAACAGCCCGACACTTGAACTCAATGAGATCTGTATCCTTGTGGTTTATTTTTGGTTTTAGCGGACTGATGAATTGTGAAACTTCGTAACAATGAGTTAGTATCCAAAATACACACTCACCAGATTAGTTGCAAATAACCCATGGATGTTTATAAGCTGAAACCTTTCCTCTGAAACTTTTGGTTGTCTTATCAATTGCTGGTGTATTTGTTGTGGCAGGAAACCTTTTGCTTTCTGTTTGGTAGGTGCCCAGGGAGTCCTAATTTTTGTTGGAATGTTATATACTCCCACAATGTAAAGGAGTAATGAGCATTGTCCTCAAGAACCTCACAGGGCTCTTGGAAACTCCAGGGCTAGTTTGTTCATGGTTAAAGCAGGAAGATACGCAGGATTAATCAGTTCTTGCAGTGTATCTCAGGCCATACTCTTGGCTTGCCTACTTTCTGCAGTTAACTACCTATCAAGGTTGCTAAGATTCCCCTTTTCTTATTTCTAGAATTCCAACTTTATTAGAGTCCATAAAGTAATTTCTGTTGCAAACTTCACAATGAAACAGTCAGATCTGCAGCTCTCAGATGTCTTTCTAAAAGCACTTAAGCACCTGCCCCTGGAGTACAACTACGCTTTATACAGCAGAATATTTGATGACTTTGGCACTCATTACTACACCTCTGGGAAGATGGGTGGTTCCTATGACATTCTTTACCAGTACAGTTCTGAGGAGTTGAAGAACTCAGGTATGTAATCTTTAACAAGAAAATATCATGATTTGTTTACCAGCTTTTCTTACCACTGTTTTTAGGTCTTACACCACATAGTAAGTTCTCCAACAACAAAAAATCCTTTAGACTTGTATAGACCCAGGAATTTCTCACGCTGCCTAAATATAAAGCAAGAAGAAATTTTTGCTCTACACTGTCTTAATTGGAAAAGTTCAAGAGGTTCCTTACTTGGTAAACAGCATTGTGTCCAGGGAAACCTCTTAAGACCTTCAGATCAAAACCATGTGCCGCCCGGAAAACATGTTCCATCATACTTCAGTGTGGTACTGAGGTCTGAGAGGTGTAAGTGGTACTTTTTGGGGTATAGTCATTAATGTCTTTGGTATTAATTAGAAATGACTCTAAAAATATTTTCATGACTGCCAGACTGTCAAAATGAAAAGACAATACAACAGAACTGGAAATCTAAGGTGAAAAGCTGTGATCCTTAATGCCACTGTTGTAACTTGCATGGGTATGTGAGGGTACCTAAAGGGGATGGTAAGCATGACTCAGTTCAATGCTGTTTGTACCTGGGGAAGCAGGTGCCTGCAGTAGTGAAGTCTCCAGTGGCGAGTGAGGAGCAGGGAGACCTGCAATGGCTCACCTCAGTGTGGGAGCCTGGGGGAGTGATGCCATTATGTAACATGGTTATGGTGATGAAGCTGCTGCTCTGTGGTATTTCTAGGCCTGGCAGTGGATGAATCAACGGAATGTGTCCGAACAGAAACAACAAGGCGTGTGTTCTTCAGGAAGAAAAAGAAAGTCAGTACCAGATGCACCACAAACAGGATGACTGTGAAACACGAAGGTGACCATGATGACCACAGGGCCTATGTCCTGTTACTCACCCTGAGAGATACTGTTGCCCTCAGCTAGGTGCCCCAGCTGACCTCACAGCTTTGTTGAACTACAGATGCTGTTCCACCACTGTCAGAGGAGTCAGTGTTTCACTGTTTGTCTCTGAAGAAAGCACTGGAAACATCCTCTTAGGATAAAATTACGATGTAGGAGTGCTCTTCCTCTGCTCCGGAGCACCATCATTGGGGATCCAATGGCACTGGCTCTTCCAGTCAGTCACGGATCTGACAAACATTCCCCATGGCCCTGGGTCCAGGGCCAGGCATGCTGAACTGGGAAATGGGCACAACTAGAAATGTGTGATCATGACCAAGTCCCTGATCTTCTTTAAGTGTTGCTCAGGGCTCATTGAGAGAGTTGGGCAGAAATAACACACACCCTGACCTTCCCCTCCCATCTTCCTCATGCCAAGCAGACATCTAGGGGCAGGAGTTCCCTGGCAATGTCAGAAATGTGTCTCAGGAACTCCAGAAAGTTGGTGTATTTTCTGCAAGAATGGCAAGAGTCATGCTCTGCATCACTAAAACCACGGATTTCATAACCTCCACCATGTTTTTGTCCTCATTTTATGATCAATTTATGATCAATTTATGTTACTCAGGTGTTTACAGCTGGGACTAAAGATACTGCCTTGCAGTGTGTCCTTCTAGAGGAGCCTGCTGTATTCCCTGTATTTTCCACAAATGCCTTATGTAGTTCTGAATATCTCCATGGCTGAAGTCTCAGACACTTTCATTTGGAAGACTATGACAGGCTGCTGTCACAGTGGGGATTGTTTTTCTGAGCTTAGACTTCATTTTTCCAAGGGTAGCTTCAAAAGATTAATCTTAGTATATTCTTCTACATCCTCTAACACTTTTTCTTAGAACTCTGTTGTTACATCTGCTGTCTTTGGAAACCTTTGTTTGACAGTACTGTGATGAAATCCCCTTTCAGGTTCCATTTTGGAGTCAGCTGAACGGTCAGTCTCCCTGGTAAAAGGTGGCAGGTCAGAGTATGCAGCAGCTCTGGCCTGGGAGAAAAAGGGGGCTTTTCCAGGACACACAGTCTTCACAAACTGGCTGGAATCAACAAAGGACAATCCCGTGGTGATTGACTTTGAGGTAAGAGAAGAACAAGAAAAACGTTGAGATAGTAAAGCACTCACCAGTTAGCAGCTCTTCAGAGACCTCTGCAGGTGTTTTGTCTTTTAAATCAGGATGATGTTGTGTGTGATATGAATACACATACAGATGGGCATAACACAAACATACAAAACATTTATTAGAACTACTTCTTGTGCATGTCAGTTTATAAGTCACACCAGGTTTGCATCGTCCATGGACAGTGAGAATAAGAGGGAGGAATACGAGTGAATTAGTCTGGCACCAGCAGGAGCTCAGGCATGGGCAGGGGTTAGTTACTGTGCAGGAAAGCAGTGCATGGTGCTGGGAACACATTTTTGCCCTGTCCTCTTTTCCTTGTCAGGCCTATGTTGCAAGGTATGGCACATAGCTAAACTGAAACAAGACAGCAGTCCCCTGGTATCTCTGTCCTGCTCATTTAATGCAGCGTGCCGGCACCGTTGTGAGTGCACTGAGCTGCTTGGCTCCCCAGCTGGCACAGCAGGCACTCAGCAGCAGTGGCAAAGTGCTCAAAGCAAACAGCAAAACCTGCCTGTATGCAGCATGCAGTGATCTTTCTCCCACTGCAGCTGCTGAGCTTCTGAAGGCAGTGTAGGGATGTCTCACATGGCAGGGACTGGGTGTAAGCAAATCCCACATCATCTATGGTGTCCTAAATTTTTATGCATGGTTTCCCACTTGGTTGGTTTTCCACTGGCCCACAAAGCCCTAAATTGGAGAAATAAAAGCAATATAAACAGGATAATATAGATGTATAGCACTGTCATGCTCCTTTAAAGCTTCCATAACTTTCAATATGCCTAACTCCTGTGTAATACAGCTTCATATGTAGGCTCTAGTGCCTTTAAAATCCTGCAGTTATCCCCAGCCGGACCCTGCTGTGTCTAGGTAACTGCTTACTGATCGGATGTCTACCAGGTGTCACCCATTGTGGATTTGGTGAAGAACGTGCCATGTGCTGTAACCAAACGTCGCAACCTGGGGAGAGCCCTGAGAGAATATGTGGGCAGGTTTGACCCTTGCCAGTGTGCCCCGTGCCCCAACAATGGCAGGCCTGTGCTTTCCGGGATGGAGTGCCTCTGCCTGTGCCAGGCTGGCACCTATGGCAAAAATTGTGAGACACAAGCTCCGGGTTACAAATCAGGTATTTGGGGTGATACTGTCATAATGTAAACATGGTCCTTCTCGTATCTATTTGTCAAAGATGAATCTGGCATAACCTTCCCTTACTAAGTCCATAGCACTTTTCACCATACGGTGATGGTTAGAAAGTATAAGAATAAAGGTAGGATTAAAAATAAAAAATCAAACTGAATAGGCAAGGCTCAAAAGAAATTGTAAGACATTGTAAAAGGGTCCTTAGCTATATAATTAAGATAATAGGTAACGAGCTGTTCAGCAATAAGAATAAAGTTGACATCAAAGACAATTGATGCAAAAATTAAGAAACCCATTCCTTAGTTTTCCCTATAGCCTCTTATGCTTAAGACTGAATGGCTAATGGAGATAAAAATTGTTGATTACAATGTGGAAGAAAAACTCAGTTGTCTTAAGGAGAGGGAACATGATCATCATTCTGAAGAATTTAAAGAACAATTTCATGCAAACAAGTTTTTGAATGAAATTGGCACTAGTGCCATACCTATGGGAGACAGAAGTGACTTACAGTATTATATTTATTATTACATATATTTATATTCCAGGACTAAAAGGGGACAGAAAGGAAAGTCACTTAGGCAGCTACAGGTCTCATTATCTGACCCTGATAAAGAAATATTTTGAAAGAAATAAACAATTGAAGATATGCAGATAGAGATGAATGTAGAAAATGTGTTGGATGCAGAAAAGAAAGGGTGTGTAAATAAAAATTTTTATATATGCTTCATGGTGACACAGACAAAATACCCCAGGGGTTAAGAAAAGACAGTAGTGTTTTAATTTAGCTTGCATGGGATGTAGATTTGGGGTTTAGACGTGGTGTTAGAGCTAAGATTTATTTAATAACTCATTAAATATTGAGCTATCTAAAAATGTTGTCAGCACCATGAAAACTCAGACATCTGTGTGTACAATAGAAATAGAAAATATGCTGCTTCTGGGTTTGAATGTTACTTGCAGTCAAAACTAGAAAGGAAGATATATTTTAGTTTTTCATGAAGCAGATGATATTTGGCTGACCATCTCTTTGGAAAACTTCATGTTTTAGAGACAATCTACTCCCTTAACAGTAACAATTTTAAATCCTCTGAAAACAGCTATTATGAATGTATCACCATCCCTCTCATATGTGACCTTAAGAGACATACTATTTATTATACAGATCTACCAAAAGATGGGTTTTCTTTTATTTCTTGCAGTTGCTGTAGATGGCCGCTGGGGTTGCTGGTCTGAATGGAGTTCATGTGACGCGTCCTTTAAAACAAGAAGGACCCGGGAGTGTAATAACCCCTCCCCGATGAACGGTGGGAAGCCCTGTGAAGGTGAATGGGAAGAAGAGGAGGACTGTTATGTCTCTGTGTTCATGGATAGGTAAGAAGATGGTAGATCAAAAGATGTCCATAGTCATGGGGCAGAGTTAAGGAGCCCTCCAGAATGGCTTTGTGACCACTGAGGAGAAATAGCAGACAACTGTCCTGTCTGAAATTCTGTGGTGGGGCTGAGAGAAAGAAAAGGCTGAAAATCTTCACAGCTTGCTTCAAGTTTGGATTTATTAATTGTTTATTCCTAGAAAATGGCTGATGAATTACATACTAAAGTATGCCTTTAGATCTCTTAGGCTACTTTGCACGGCTTCTTGTCCAAAACCATGGAGAACTCATCTGCTTCTGTTCATGGGAGTTTGCAGTTTCCTTTTTTCAAATATCAAATATCACATCCTGTTCTCTAGAGGTTTAGGTCTGAACTCAGTTTCAGAGAGAATTCCACTGAATCTACCAACCTTTTCATATTCCTTCTCTGAGTATGTCTGATGTACCAGTTTTGCATGGTTTCAACTTAAAAACAGAACTCCAACCCCAAAGTTGGAGTTTCTTGCATCTTCAAGAGCAAGGCTTTGTACAGATTCAGTTTTCCTACTGGAACCAAGAGCTGAAGCAGGATTTTCATCATCCCTGCTGTAGTGACTACAGAGGAGATTCTGGAGTGGGTAGGAGAGGATTAAAAGCAATGGGCTCCACAGTTCTTTGTCACCCATCTCAGTTAGACACCACAGGCTGTACACTCACAGAGATAAGCCTTCTTTAACCATTGCCTGATGGCAACAGGTGGGTTTTGAGTACGCGATCTTAAACCCAAGCAAATCACGTGGACTCCTTAGAGACTTCCTCCATACGCTGTTCTTTGTCTCTTTTTCTTACTCTATAATAGTATTTCATGAGTTATGTCAATAGAAGTTGTAGCCTGGTATCTATCACTTTTTTAATGCTCTCACAGTCTCTCTCCTATCAATACCTGCAACTTTAGATGTCCAAAAGTGGGGGGATGGGACGGGACACACTTGCAGCATTCCTGTCCAAAGCTCCTGACATTCTGCTATTGTTATTTGGTGACACCAATGCTTAAGATACATCCTTACCAGCAAATTTTTACTTTTCAGAGGTGCTCCTTGTATAAATGATGATGAAGCCGGGAGAGAAGAGGATGTCTTGATTGGTGAACCTGAGTCTGGATGCTCCAGGCCAGACCCACCAGAAAACGGCTTTATCAGGGTGAGCATGAAAAATGAGTGATACAGAAGGAAAGTGTAGGAATTGCAGAGCTGGGAAATTTTACAGCTTCTTTGCTACATGTTTCTGATACCCAAGCTGGCTACTGTGCTGGTGACCATTTTGCTGTGTATGTGGCATGCTGTGGGACTCTAGTCCACCAAAGTCCACCGGCAACTGAAGCAAAGGCAAGCTAAAATCCATTTCAAACAGTGGTCCTTGAATCCTAGTTTTGTAACTGTGACATCAGTTAGTGCAGCTGGACAAACATATCATTATATAGGTGAGTAGATGACTCATATTTCAGAGTAGGAAAAGCAACATTCATTACATCATACCATCAGGCTTTTATCATTGTTTCTTTTGACAATGTCCAGTCTCATTACCATAGATTTTTGGGGTGGGGGGGTTGTTTCTTTTTTGTAGAATGAAAAGAACCAGTATGCTGTGGGGGAAGAAGCCGAAATTGCCTGTGTGAGTGGTCATGTCCTCAGTGGCTATCAATTCCTTCGGTGTCTGCCAGATCAAACCTGGATGCAGAAACCTGTTGAATGTCAACGTAAGAAAGAGAAAATTAAGTTAGCCCAGCAACAAAACGGAAGTGGAAGAAAAAGACACAAAATAGATTTTAATACAGGTTTTAACAAAAGAATCTGTAATGAAATCTGAAAAGATAGCATTTTAAGAAGGTTTTTCATGTATTCACGCTAGAGATGTCAAAAACCTACTGAATCACTGCATCATTCCTCTTTTGATTCAGAAGTGTTACTATTATGTGCTCTGTAAGGGTATTGTAATACTCAATGCTTTAGAAAACTCTTAGAGGGACACTGTGAGATCCTTCTCTTGTCTAGTTTTAAATATCTTTAACAGAAGGACTCATCTTTTGTTTCCAGACTTGTATAGATATCTTTATATTGATGACAGTTATGCTTAAGAAAGTGTTCTTAGAGGAATTTGTCTACCGCTTATTTTATTAACTGGATGATGTGTCTCTAACCACCACCACCCCCAGGCTGCCTTGAAAATCCCCACAATAAATCAATGCCTTGAAGTATTTATAGTACAATTAAGAATTAAGGATCAGAATTGACCGGGGTTTGCTAACAGGAGAGATTCCAGTAGTTTTCTGGAACTCAGTGTGATTTCCTTGACTTAGTGTTCATTTTATCAAAAAATTTACCTGAATATATCTATGAGCTTTCTATTGTCATTCATTTTAATTGTTTTGTTAATAGCTTCATTTCAAAAGAAAAGTTAGAATTTTCTGTTAATGCCATTCTTGTTATTTTTAAGTTGTAAAATTAAAAATACTCATACTAGCATACATTAGAAACACATTGTAATTATTTAGTTATTGACTGAAAAGTATTTTTAAAGACTGTGACAGTGCACTGAAAATTTCTAGAGTTAACTATGTTAAATATTTATTAATTTTGAATGTCACTCAAATGTTCAGTGTTATTGAGTGTCTTTATGGCTCTTCAGCTGAAGCATTATGACTTGCTGTAAATATCTGCACATGATAAAAACAACAAGAATTATACTTTTTTCCTGTTTATTACAGCTTCAGTATGCCTCAGGCCACCAACATCTGACAGTGTCACAATTTCCCCATTTAAGCAACAGTACAACATTGGTGAAACCATGAAACTGAGTTGCCAAGCTGGGTTTATAGTCACTGGTCAAACACAGTATACTTGTGGGAAAGACCTGTCCTGGATACCTCCTATTTTGAGATCTATTACATGTGAAAAAGGTTAGTATGCCTGCAGATACTTTACTGTTTCTATACTGCTGGTATTAACAGCACAGTTTATTTTAGCTAGCTAGAACTAGGAGGCAGATAGCTGGTTTTAAGACATATAGCAACTGTTCATTAATTTTGATTTTACTTTGTGCCTAGCACAATGCCATATAATTTCAGCCCTAAACTTCTGCATTAAGTTCAGAACTTTTGGGTGCAATGTACTGTACACTTTAATTATCAAATTGAGACACTGAAACTGTTTTCTTAAAAACAAAACAAAACAAACCCCAGCTGTATTAACAAAGCTTTATGAAAGTAAAGTAGGAGAATGCATTCTACTGAAACTTCAGCTCTTCTCTTGTACAAGATTTTCTAGTGAGTTTTGCAAAGACTGATGCATACTTGTGGAATCCCAACCGTGGCAGCTTTTGAAGAGAGAAATATGGGATAAATGGAAATAAATCCATTTTAGGTTTTACGGAGGAGTCTAAGACATTTCTGTTCACTTTGTTACTAGTTACAATAACTCTCACTCTTTTGTTTCAGATGTGCAAACTAAAATTAGAGGTGTTTGCAATCCAGGACAAAAACAAGTTGGATCTCAGTGTGTTTGTCTGTCTCCAGAAGAAAATTGTGGGTAAGTTAAGTCCTTGAATTAGAAAAAGAAAAGTTGAAGTTTCTCCACTGATAGACCAAGAGTCCATTATGACACAGAACAGGAAGAGTAACAAAAGACAACAGCAATTCAGGGCTACTCTCTGTTCAAATATTAGCCAATATTAGCCAATATTATTCAAATTGCAGCCCCATTTATAGCCTATGAAATAAATGAACAATTACATTAACCAAATGGCACACCATGGCACGTCCTTCTCATCTACAATACCATCGGCTACTGGAGATCCCAACTCTTCCTTTTCTTCTCTGTATTCCTCCAATTTCTATATTTTCACTGTCATCACCTTGCTATAATGGGTCATGCTCCTTGTGTTTGAGATTCACCTGTTTCAGATGAACACGCTGCAAAATACACTTTATGTTTCAGTCTCCAGAGCATATAAAAATACATAAGACTTGGATTTACTGTCTCTTTATACAACATGACCTGCACAGACCATTAAGCCTTCAACTGAATAGAGGGTTATCCTAGAGGATTTTTAGTAAATGACTGGCTAGGGCGGAGGTGTGGTGTGGGGCTGGAGATAGGAAAGATGAGCACAGACTGGATATTAGCTGGGCAGTTTTAGGGCTGAGATCTGCCACAGGGCTCCTGTGTGACCAAAGCTAAGTCCCTTGGCATGGGATTAATCTCACTCATGTCAACGTTCAAATACCCAGGTATCTTCTCTCTCAAGATTCCTTGTGTAGAGATAGAGCATGTTCAGAGGGTGATAGACATTGTCGAAAGTACATAGGCAAAATCCTCTGAAAACCAGAGAGGTTTTGTGGACTAAAGCTATAAGCTTAACTCAGGAACTTAAATAAGGTGACCTGAATTGCTCCCTCTCTTTGGGAGATGACTAAGCTCCACAAAATGATGATGCTTGGAAATGCCTGCACTTGCTGAGAACGAATCCACTCAGTAACCAAGAGCAATACAGAAAGAAACTACAAGCAGCATGGCTGGGTATGCCAGCCATTGGTCCCAAAATAACTGTGCCTCAGAGGCAGACTTGCACACACAGCTGCAGGACTGCATTAACTCAGACAAACAACCCCAGGGCCTGTGGAAATTTCACACACCTTGTGAAGATAACAGCACCTCCTGTTTTTTTGCACAGGCACATGTCCTTCACCTCCCATCTGTTGGACAGGACCAAAGCTTTTTCATCTCACAGCACTATGCTGTATCAGGTCCAGGTCCTGCAGCAGCTGGGACAGCCTTAGGTCTTTAGACAGATAACCAATCTGGACATGGTTTTGCTGTGTTTCATCCGATGCTGGTGGAGCATTTAGAAACATGGACTTGTTCCACAGCCTGCTAAAATAATTTTTCTTTTTTCCTTGGGGCAGCCACTACTCAGAAGACATCTGTGTGCTACATGCAGTTTCTGAACAGAATGTGACCAAGCCCAGCTGCCAGTATTCAGCTGAACTGTGCCTCGGAGAACAGTCATTTCATTTCTTGCACACTGGCCCTTGCCATGGTGATTCCAACCTAGACTGGGCTATTGAAAGGGCAAAGCTCTCTACAAATAGCTTGAAGAAAGTGCCCTGTGGCTATGACACCTGCTATGACTGGGAGGAGTGTCCAGGTATGAGTTCTGAATGGTGGGATTTATCCAGCCCTTTGGATCTAAAAATAAAACGTGCCAACTCCTTCACTGCTCCAAGAATGGGATTTACAGGCGCTGTGGTCCATCTGAGCAATTTATGGTGACAGGGGTGTGGAAGTGCAGTGAGTCCTGTGTCCCTGCTACCAAGTGTTACGCTTAGATATGTGCCTTTTCCCCTAGGCACAAGTGGTGTAGCATTGCCACTTCCCATTACTAAGGCACAAAAGGAACTTGGAGATTAAGGGAACTTTTTCAGGAGAATTAACATTTGAATCTTTAATCACAAAAACATAGTCAGCAATGTTATCACCCATTCCCTGTGAGGCTACTATAACAACTAGTTTGTACTTCAGAAGTTAATTTGGGCCAGACCCTCTATAGCGTATAATTAAATTATGAAATTAAATCATGATACTACTTAAAAAGGAAGACTGGGGCCATCAGGCTTAATGGGATTTTAATGGTAAAATTTGCAAATACCCATATGTGAAAACTGTGTTTATTAAGAGTTTTAATAAACTAGGTAAGCTGGTGAAATCCCTAAGAGGATTATTTTATAAACACTGTTGCACAACTTGGCTATTTACTGTGCAACTTGGTGATAAGGGCAGTGCGTTTTCCTGTAAATGTCTGAGGTGCTGGCTGGCTCTGTGCACGTCAAGCGCTTGCCAGGAAAAGGCTGAGTGGCAGCCACGTTCATTCCTTCACTTGCTTCCACAGACAAATGTGATCCTTATCACACCTTGTCTGCTTATGATAAATAAAGCAACAGCAATGTGCAGCAATCCTAAAACCCTGTTTTGAAGATGCAAGATATCTGCAGCACAGGATTTGAAGTAGGTGGCTGTAAAACTACCACGAGATGTTTCCTTGTGGGGCCGAAGCAAAGGGCACGACCAGGTGTGCCCCTGGAGTGACATGCTGTGGTGGAGCCTCTAGGCACCTTGGGCGCCTGGAAGGTGGTTACAATTTTTAAAAATAGTGGGCTTATTTATTCAGGAGCCCCTAAGAAGCCTAGATCTGCTCCCACTGTGGAAATCGCTTAAAGCTGGATCCTGTGCCAGCACCTCAGTGTTTTTCTCTCAAAAGCCTACAGAGGAGCCCTGTTCAGTGAGGAAAAATGGGAGAGAGAGGAGAAATATACATTAAACAAAATAATTTTTCATTGTGGTGCTCAAGAGGTTTGAATTGGACTTTCCTCCTCACCACCTCCACAAAAGTCCTCCTGCTCATGAGTGTACACAAACATGTAGGCAATGGAAGTTTTGTTTTCCTGAGAATGAGTAGTTGGTATCAACACAGAGGCAGAAGATACTGCAGTACCATGTGAAAGGAGCTCAATGGAGGAAAACACACATTTTTCATATGTTTTAAGAAAGGGAAGGCAGAAACTTAGTTTCCTGCTTAGGGAATTTCTGGGAAAGATTATAAAGAGTCAGAATCTGATTAGAACAGAAATGGGTAATGAAATAACTGGCAGGACTGAGCTTTACCACAGGCCAGCAGCAGGTAGCTTAGCATTCATAAAGGGAACTTTAATGAAATAGGAGCTGACACAGTATGGACCTTAAGACTCCATTTCACAGCAACATTGTCTGCAAGGATAATTGGGAACAGAAAGTCAACTTAATATCTTTTTGTTTAGAAGGTCAGGGAAAGCTACTGGATAAAAAGAGTTAGATACTTCATTTCTGCTTCTGTATGGGCTACTGCTGCAAAAACTGATATTTAAAGCTGCTTTTTTTTCTATTCCTAATACCCTACCATCTAGTTTGTGCACTATAGGCTTTTTGTAACTTATGTATCATGAACCTCCAATAGTGTTTTTCCCTGTTGGACTTCGAAATGTTGTCAAACTATAAAATATGTTTTTAGTCATGACATTTGCAGCTAAAATTCCAACACGTTCATTCCCAGAGACACGGACCCAGTGCTCTTGCCTGATGCCTTACCAGTGCCCCAAAGAAGAGAGCCACCTTCACTGCATCCAAATGAAGTCGACAGGGAGGAGGAGGACAGTCAGTCATTGCACGCTGGCAGCCATGAAGTGTGCTGGCATCAAACTGGAGGTGCTGGAGCAGGGGAGATGCCTGGTGTAACCTATCATCTCTCCTGGCAGCCACCATGATCGTCTCACCGTGCACATTCCATCCTGGAAAAAACTTGGCTGGTTATGAAAGGACAAGTAGATCAAAAACAAAGGATGAAAAAAAAAGTAGAACTCACTCAACAGATTTTTGGGAGAATGGTGGCAGTGGGTTTTTTCTGGTCTGAAAATCATGTGGGGAGTGGGGTATAGGGACCGCTGTCACTGCTGGTAACTGTGGATGTGCAGAGGGAGGGAGTGGAGCGGATGGAAAAGGAGAAAGAGGAGCATTGCCTCTGGTCTCCCCTGGTGCTGGATGAGACTTTTCCTTTCCTCAGCCATTTGTTGCTTTGCCCCTGTGCTTGTGACTGCTGCGTACCCTGATTGTCTCGCTGTTTGAGTACTTGTTTTATCATCGAGGTAGGCAGACCAGCCACTTCAGCATCATTGCACGTTCCCGCTGACACCTAAAGGGATCGTGAAAGAGGCTACCTGTATGGGCACTGATGATAGAAATTCAGGGAGCAATACAAAATACTGAAAACCACAAATATGCAATGATTGAGTGAAGTCTTCAAAACCATGTGATTTTTAATCAGAGTAACTGAAGGGAGGAAGTGTTCGCTTTCTGGGTTGGTTTGCTGGTTTTGAGCCTTAGACACTGTTGGGGAATTTTTATGGTACCCCTCGAGGTGAATTAAACACAGGTTTGTTCTTAAATATAAGAGAAAAAATTAATGAACAATGCATTGGGCAGAGTCCTACCGGAACACATGGTTCTACATGGAGTCTGCAAAGATGTGTCACAAGCAGATTCCTTACATACACTTGCACCAGTACCAGTCCTGAGAGCAGTTGCATGGGGCACCTCAGCCTGGCCCTGGGTCCATTCCCAGCCCAGCTCTGCTGCCCAAAGGTGGCCCCTGAGCTGGGGCCCCTGAGCACTCCCGTTCCAGGACGGCTACAAGATGATGCTGAGGCTGTTTCTCACCTCATCACCAAGGGAAACTTCACTCCCTTGCAAGGAGTCACTCTTTCTCTGTCATTTCTGCTTCCAGCCAGTTTAACCTCTTCTTGCAGTTGGGCCTTCTTGCCCTCCATGCCAGATCATTCCTTGGTCACAAATTACCACTTCTGAGCAGTTACAATTAGAATTTCCCCTTCAACACTCAGAATTTTACAAAACTGAAGATTAGAAACCTGCCTTCCAAGAAGGGGAAAACTGACAGTCACTTTTTTTCACCAGCAGTCAGCATAATAATGAAAATCAGGAAAAAAAGCATGAGAATTGTCCATTGGTGAATAGCCTGCCTCATGTATAAGTGTCACACCTCGCCAGGGGCTGGGCAGAGTCACTTGGGAGCTGAGAGCGGGCTGTATGTGAAGTGGTTATTTTCCCTCCAAGGAAATATCAGACCCCTGTATTTGGGATGTTGCCAAGCTCCGTATATCAGCAACAAGTCTCAACTGGATGGAGCTCAAGGAAAAGAAGCAATTAATCCTGCTGCTAAATGCAATAAACCATTATGGTTTCTTGCTTAAATTGTGTAGTAAAAATTATTATAAAAAACTGAGATAGGTTTGCCTTTGTAGTTCTATATCTCTTTCCTCCAACTGAAGATATATATACTAATATGCTGGTGATGGTCTAGGAGAGGTTGCAAATTTGATTGTCCCCAGACTGTTTTTTAATGCCCTTATTTCTTCTTGCTGGTTGCATTCTGTGGAGTAATAATCACTCAGAATGGCTGTGTATGCCTTCTGCACCCTCAACAAGCAATGAAGATTTCTTGCTCCTGACCCTCTAAACTTAATACTAGCTTTTCATTACAGACTCTGATTCCAGTGTGACTGCCTAGCAATGTTTCTGATAGGAAGAATTTTTTTCCCTGACACTTTTCACCATGATAAATTGCCAGATGAAGTTATTTCCTGGCAAACAGAAGGCAGCCAAGAGCTCCCTGGCTGCCCCCCTTTCTCCAGCACCTCTGGTCTCAGAGTGGCTGGGTGCTGTGTGAGTCCTCACGTAAAGGCTTGCATTGTTCTCCCTTGCTCATGGGGATAACTCAAGTATTTTCTGTTTTACAGTTGAGCATTATTGCACAGAATGGAGACATCATCTGTCACTCACTAAAAAGGTGGTGATTCAGCCATAAACTGAATCCAGAGGAAATCTTCAGCTTGCTGAAATTAGTGAGAGTTTTGCTGTTGGCTTCAGTAGGGTCAGGACTGCACTCACAAGGACTTCAGGTTTCCTGCTGTGCTCTGTCACAGGGATGCCCAACCCTCACATCAAAGACTGCAGCTCTCAGTTGTTTCCTGCAACACCTATCTTTTTCTTGGATAAGCTCTCCTCTTCTACTGTGATAACTTATTGTGCTGGTTTTGGCTAGGACAGGGTTAACTTTCTTCATAGCAGCTAGTATGGGGCTGTGTTTTGGATTGTATGGGGCTGTGTTTTGGATTTGGGCTGGAAACAGTGTTGATAAAGCAGGGATGTTTTAGTTACTGCTGAGCAGTGCTTACACAGAGTCAAGGCCTTTTCTGCTTCTCACCCCACCCCACCAGTGAGTGGGCTGGGGGTGCACGGGAAGTTGGGAGGGGACACAGCCGGGACAGCTGACACCAACTGACCAAAGGGATATTCCATACCATATGACGTCATGCTCAGTATATAAAGCTGGGGGAGGAAGAAGGAAGGTGGGGACATTCGGAGTAGGGGCGTTTGTCTTCCCGAGCGACCGTTACGCGTGATAGAGCCCTGCTTCCCTGCAGATAGCTGAACACCTGCCTGCCGACGGGAAGTGGTGAATGAATTCCTTCTTTTGCTTTGCTTCTCCACGCGGTGTTTTTTGCTCTACCTATTAAACTGTTTTTATCTCAGCCCACGAGTTTTCTCACTTTTACTCTTCTGGTTCTCTCCCCCATCCCACCTGGGGGGAGTGAGTGAGCGGCTGTGTGGTGCTTGGTTGCCAGCTGGGCTTAAACCACGACAGTCCTTTTTGGCACCCAACATGGGGCTCGAAGGGTTTGAGATAATAACAGAACTTCTATCTTTTAAAAGTTATAGGTCAACATTAGTCTGTTTAATCTGCACCATGATCTTTTTTTTGCTGTATCTGTTAAAGATTGGCCTGAGCTTTTTCAGTATGCTGTGCTCTGCAGTAATTAGTGACATTTTGCCTGGAAGATTTGTTTTTAAAACACTGACCTTGAGCTGGGTAATCTGGTGTTTGGTCTCTGCGCTGAAGCCATTACTGTACTTCGGGTACCATCTTGTGGAGATACTTAACAATTATGCTCCTTCTTCTGAGAGTTTTTTTGTGGAGGAAATACAGAACAACACCCTTGCTTCCTTCTTCTGTGATGTTGTCTCCCTCATGACAATGACCTCTCAGTATCTTGAACATCCTTGGGCAGTTAAAATACTTCTATTGATATTCCTTAGACATATTGCTTCAGTTTTCTCTAAGGTCAACAAGCAATTTAGGAATATGACCCAGGTTCCACAAGAGTATGGTCATGGGTGGCACGGCATATGGGAGAATATGGGCAGGTATCTAGAGAACTTCTCACCTCCAATGACCTGGACTTTCACCCCTGAACAACTACAGGATCCTGATGAAGTGGTAGAATATTTGAAAAAAAAATGCCATGGCTACTCCAGAGAGGCACAACTTACCGCGCTGTGCTGGGCCCTGGCCAGCATCTACCAAACACTGCTTGATACTATGCAGTACCCTCAGGGAGAAGAGAGGGGAAGTAAATCAGGCACTGTATCCGTCGCCCCTATAACTAAAAAGAAACAGTGGAAGCAGTCAACCTGCCAGGCTTCCCCGTATTGATATTTCAGCCATCGTCCTCTATACCAAAAAGGCTTCAGCCACTTAGCTTGTTTGATTATGGCACATGTTTCACATTCATGGATAACCTGTGCAATGGCATCAATGGTCAAGTCCACCCCTCGATCATGAACCCATTTGTATGTTGCATCCCTTCCTAAATGTCCTGATGTGTCATGGGCCCATCGAGCTATAAATAGCTCACCCTTATGTTCCCAATCCAGATCCACCTGAGCCACTTCAATTCTAGCAGCCTGGTCCACCTGCTCATTGTTTCGATGTTCTTCAGTGGCACGACTCTTGGGTATGTGAGCATCTACATGACGTACTTTTACAACCAGGTTCTCTACCCAAGCAGCAATATCTTGCCATAATTCAGCAGCCCAGATGGGTTTACCTCTGCGCTGCCAGTTGCTCTGCTTCCATTGCTGTAGCCACCCCCACAGAGCATTTGCCACCATCCATGAGTCCGTATAGAGATAAAGTACTGGCCATTTCCCTCATTCAGCAATATCTAAAGCCAGCTGAATGGCTTTTACCTCTGCAAACTGACTTGATTCACCTTGTCCTTCAGCAGTTTCTGCGACTTGTCGCATAGGACTCCACACAGCAGCTTTCCACCTTCGATGTTTTCCCACAATACGACAGGATCCATCTGTAAACAGGGCATATTGCTTCTCAGTCTCTGATAATTCATTATACAGAGGGGCCTCTTCAGCACGAGTCACCTTCTCTGGTGACACTCCGAAGTTTCGGCCCTGTGGCCAGTCCATGATCACTTCCAGGATTCCCGGGCGGTCGGGGTTTCCCATCCGAGCCCGTTGCGTTATCAGTGCGACCCACTTACTCCATGTAGCATCAGTTGCGTGATGCGTAGAGGGGACCTTCCCTTTGAACATCCACCCCAGCACAGGCAATCGAGGGGCCAAAAGGAGCTGTGCTTCAGTACCAACTACTTCCGAAGCAGCTCGAATTCCTTCATATGCTGCTAATATTTCTTTTTCAGTTGGAGTGTAACGGGCTTCAGATCCCCTATATCCCTGGCTCCAAAACCCTAGAGGTCAACCTCGAGTCTCTCCAGGTGCTTTCTGCCAGAGGCTCCAGGTGGGGCTGTTATCCCCGGCTGAGGTGTAAAGCACATTTTTCACATCTTGTCCTGTCCGGACTGGCCCAAGTGCTACTGCACGAACTATCTCCCGTTTAATTTGTTCAAAGGCTTGCTGCTGTTCAGGGCCCCATTTAAAGTCGTTCTTCTTCTGGGTCACTCGATAGAGAGGACTTACAATCAGACTATAACCTGGAATATGCATCCTCCAGAAACCCACAACACCTAAGAAAGCTTGTGTTTCCTTTTTGTTAGTTGGTGGAAACATGGCTGTTATTTTATTGATCACATCCATTGGGATATGACGATGCCCATCCTGCCATTTTATTCCTAAAAACTGAATTTCTGTGCAGGCCCTTTGACCTTACTTTGTTTTATAGCAAAACCAGCTTTCAGGAGAATCTGGATTATTCTTCTCCCCTTCTCAAACACTTCCTCTGCTGTGTTGCCCCACACAATGATGTCATCAATATACTGCAGGTGTTCGAGAGCTTCACCTTGTTCCAGTGCACTCTGTATCAATCCATGACACTTATGTTAGGTAATAATAGAATTTTCTTGTTCACTGGTGGCAGGAAATGCTGTCCCTCCTTTGCCATTGTAAGCTCCAAGTAATGTTATCTGGTTTGATGGATCATTGCCTTGGGTCATAAATTATAATTGGGGAAGATGAAGCAAACCTGAACTGAATCTGTCAGGGTAACCACGGTCACAGAGACCTGACCAATTCTCTAGGGACAGCTTTCTCAGTAATGCAGCTTCTCTACTGCACAGAAAAATCCCATCTATTTGTTCTTAACGTCAGAGAGGAGGCATTATCCAAAATCAATATAATGAGCCTTTCCACTGACGCAAAGTTCCATACAACATCCAAGCATATCTAATTTTTCACTAGCACAAGAGTATGTGAAGTGTATGTAGAATACACTTATCACAGTGAGACAGCTGAGACACAATTCAATGGCTGGACAATTAGCAGCTGCTGTTGTGGACTTGTGTATAAACAGTTATTGCAATTGTAACATAGAATGCAAAATTTGACCAAATATAGAAGGGAACTGAATATACATACGTATAGTGTCTGTTATAATGTTTATCCTTGTGCAACCTCAGAAAGGGGTAATCCAGAGTTTGCCTCAAGGGTTTGAAGATAAGGCAGATATATAGGTTTAAATATCAACTGCCAAACTTTTGTCAATGCATCACTGCTTCGTTAGAGCAATTACTGTTTCCTGTTACAGCTATGAGAGAAAACATCTTATATTAAATATTTGAGTCCTGATGTCTTTATTTCAGCTGCTATGTGAGAGGTAAACACCTCTTAATTTAAGAATTTGGTGCAAAATATGACTGGGACTATTAAATGCAAAGTCACTAGATGCAGTGAGCACAGTAGAAGATGGGTACCAGAGCTTTTGCTAGTGCCACTTTCCCAGTGAGTGATAAACCAGAGACGATCTCGGCCAGTTTTTTCCCACTGGGTTCCTGCAGAGCTCACTGCTGTCCAACGCACTCCTGGGCTTGCACTCCAGGGAGTGCAGGGATGCACCTCCAGCAGCAGCATAATTTATGGCATTCATGATAGCTCCAGCTCAACATATTCTGTTTACATATTTAGAGGAAGAGGTCCATCATGTTTTTCCTCACCCAGAGATCCCTGAGCAGTAGGCTTTGGCTAGTTGTTTCAGAAAAGGGAGGCTTCAGCAATATCTGTAACAGAACTGACTCAACTCTGCTGGTGGAGTGTTATGGGATAAAGATCACAGAATCACAGAATCACAGAATCACTAAGGTTGGAAAAGACCTGTAAGATCATCAAGTCCAACCAAAAAAAAAAAAAAAAAACCAACCAAAAAAACCCCACACCACACAACAACAACAACCCACAACACACCAAAAACCAACCCACCCAACACCACACAGCTCCATGCCCATCAAGCTACATCCCACAATGCCACATCCACATGCTCCTTGAATACCTCCAGGGAGGGTGACTCTACCACCTCCCTGGGCAGTCTATTCCAATGTTTCACTACTCTCTCAGTAAAGAACTTTTTCCTAATATCCAGTCTGAACCTCCCCTGGCGCAACTTGAGGCCATTTCCTCTAGTCCTGTCACTAGTCACTTGATAGAAGAGACCAGCACCCACCTCTCTGCAACCCCCTTTCAGGTAGTTGTAGAGAGCGATAAGGTCTCCCCTCAGCCTCCTCTTCTCCAGACTGAACAACCCCAGTTCCCTCAGCTGCTCCTCATAAGACTTGTGCTCCAGACCCCTCACCAGCTTCGTCGCCCTTCTCTGGACACGCTCCAGCACCTCAATGTCCTTCTTGTAGTGAGGGGCCCAAAACTGAACACAGTATTCGAGGTGCAGCCTCACCAGCACCAAGTACAGGGGCACGATCACCTCCCTACTCCTGCTGGCCACACCATTTCTGATACAGGCCAGGATGCCGTTGGCCGCCTTGGCCACCTGGGCACACTGCTGGCTCATATTCAGCCGGGTGTCGATCAACACCCCCAGGTCCTTTTCTGCAGGGCAGCTTTCCAGCCACTCGTCCCCAAGCCTGTAGCGTTGCATGGGGTTGTTGTGGCCAAAGTGTAGAACCCGGCACTTGGCCTTATTGAACTTCATCCGGTTAGCCTCAGCCCATCGATCCAGCCTGTCCAGATCCCTCTGCAGAGCCTTCCTACCCTCGAGCAGATCAACACTCCCTCCCAACTTGGTGTCATCTGCAAACTTGCTGAGGGTGCACTCAATCCCCTCATCCAGATCATCGATAAAGATATTAAACAAGACCGGTCCCAAAACTGAGCCCTGGGGGACTCCGCTTGTGACCGGCCGCCAACTGGATTTCACCCCATTCACCACAACTCTCTGGGCTCGGCCATCCAGCCAGTTTTTTACCCAGCGAAGAGTGTACCTGTCTAAACCACGGGCCGCCAGCTTCTCCAGGAGAATACTGTGGGGAACAGTGTCAAAGGCTTTGCTGAAGTCCAGGTAGACAACATCAACAACCTTCCCCTCATCCACTAGGCGGGTCACCTGGTCATAGAAGGAGATGAGGTTGGTCAAGCAGGACCTGCCTTTCATGAACCCGTGCTGGCTTGGCCTGATGCCTTGGTTATCCTGCACGTGTCCCGTGAGCGCCCTCAAGATGAGCCTCTCCATAACCTTCCCTGGCACCGAGGTCAGGCTGACAGGCCTGTAGTTCCCCGGATCCTCCTTCCGACCCTTCTTGTAGATGGGTGTCACGTTGGCAAGCCTTCAGTCATCCGGGACCTCCCCCGTTGACCAGGACTGTTGATAAATGATGGAGAGCGGCTTGGCAAGCTCCTCCGCCAGCTCCCTCAGCACCCTTGGGTGGATGCCATCAGGCCCCATAGACTTATGAGTGTCCACAAATAACATTGTTTATAAGTTAAAACTTAACTAGATTTAATAAACCCTCTGCTCAGAGGTGTCAATTTTACTATAAGGGGTCTTTCAACCAGCTCCCAAGGCTCTATCTGTTTCTGTGTGGGTAGGTGTGAAGATTGCCAATGCAGAGGGATTTGGGTAAGCTTCCTTCCTTGGTTACTGGGAGTGAGATGACCCTAAAGGTGTATGCCTGCATCCAAGCTAATCATCTTTCGCTATCCTTTTAGTCAGTGGAGGAGAGAAACAGTCCCTTAGAGGACAGGATTTCTGTCTTCTTAGTAGATATCTAAAACCAGGCGGGGTGAATCATGCCCTAAAGGTGCCTGTCTTCCTCTGTTGACTGTAAAGGGAGCTGGGGGGTGACTAGGCCAAATAAATACAAGTATTTATGCTATAGATGTCTAAAATTGGGTGAAATTAATCCTACCTCTTCTATTTTTAAAAATTAATACATATATATATATCTATTTTAAAAATGTGAAAGTATATGTATACTCCTAACATCTAATTGCCAGCACTGGATTATTTGTCTTCCAGATCAGTGCCATTTATATTGCCACTTTTCAGGAATAACTGACTCCATCCACAAAGGACCAAAGCTGTTGTGGGGCTCGGCACTGTGATGACTCAAGGTTTAAGACAGGCTCCCGAAAGAGTGCTGAGCACCAAATGAGATGCCTGTGCTTCCTTCCCATCGCATTCTTTGTGAACCAGGAACTGTCAAGCGTTATTCACGTATGGGTGGAAGATACGAGCCTGTCTGTATGAGACACAGCCAGCCACCAGCAAACTGGGGACGGGATGATTTTAGTGCATTGTGCCCTGCTCATTACGCAATGGGGTTTGGGGGCCAGTTGTTCCAGGGTCTGCAATAACAAAACCCAGAGCAGAAGGGACTTGATTTTAACATGTTGCTTTTTAGATGAATCCTGGTTGCTTTATTATCCCTCCCTAGAGCCCCCTTATACTCTAAGTTGAGAGTCAAGGGGTCTTCGGCCTGACACAAATGAGCTGAAAGGAAGACAAGAAATTACTGTAAAGAAGTATGCTAAAATTCCCATTTTGTTTTTGGAAGCTGTTACTTCCGTAACTTACAGGGTAGCAGACCCTTTCACCCAGCATCATCCTTACGTGATGAAATCATTTACCTAGAGCACATAAGGTGTCTCAAGCATAGGCTCATGAGGGCACCAGCCACACTTATAGCCCTGACCATCTTCCCACGGGCCTCCCCCATCCTGCCCATGGCTCAGGACCCCGTTTCAGCCCCCGGAGGCCAACAGGCCCTGCCCTGCCTGGCCATGGACCTTGTTATTGGGATCCCTGCCTGTGGGCCAATGTCCCGTACTGGCCTTAGCCTGTCCCCATCCCCAGGGAGGTGCCCAGGGCAGGGGCTACCCGGCTCCCTGGGTGTGGGCTGAGACAGGCCTGGGCTGCCAGGTGCTGCCTGTTGCCCTGGGGGTCCCCAGGGAGCCCCCGGCCCCTGCAGCACCATGACAGGAAGGTAAAGAAGTGCACTTTTACCTGGAAGTCATAAACATGTCAGCAAGTGCAACCTTCTAATATTTTCTCTATTGGGCATAAACCTGGTTACCAGGGACTTTCTCCCTCTACTGCTCTCTGCTGCTGAGAGCTTGCTAAAATAACAAAAACAGTCTTCCTCTTTCATTAGATCCTTCTGCAAGCATAGTGTAAATAGCGGAGCTGATAGGAGAGCCTTAGTTTTCCCGTGGTGGTGTCTTACTTTCCAGACAAATCAACTACAAAAGCTATCACACACGAGTGATTGCGGGTAAGTGGGTGCCAACGGGGAATTTTAGGCCCCTGATGAACAAGTAGGTCTTGTCAAATGCTGTCTCGGAGACTTCAGGTCCTGGTCAATGTGACCCGTCTGTTAAAACCCACTCAGGGAAAAAATAAAGCTGATTATCTGCTATTTTCTCAGCTCACTGGCTGTTTACTTGTGTTTCAGGAAGGCTTTCTGACATGGCACTGCAAAAGCAGTGATCCATAGCTTCAGATTACCAGTCTGGAGAGAGAGCTGCAATTAAAAGCAGAGCAGCAATTAGAATATCTGTTCCTGGAAATCAGCTTGGTTAGAGATAATTGAAACTTACAGAAGAATAAACCACAACTAGTTGAAAACACTTGATTCTTTTTTCCTAATTTTCACAATTAATGTTTACCATACACATGTAACCAGGCTGATACAGGTTACGGTACGCAGGTGGCATAGGTGCCATTGCCACAGTCTCTCTCCAGAAATGAGTCACTGAATATGACGCCAGCCACTCTGGGGGGTGAGGAAGGCCCTGACTGCATTGAAGCCCATCGGTGCTCCCCCCAGGAGCTGAGATGAATGCTGCCTGACACCTCCTGCTGCCTTTCAGGGGAGCTCAAGGCATAATTGTCATTTTGGACAAGGCAGTTTGGATCCCAACGCATCTGTATGGCTACAGCTGAAGACTGTGGGTAAGAATATGTGGGGAAGTTTGGTGTTTCCATTCCCTGAGATTATTACCACAAGAGCTAAAAATAACCAGAAGTCCTGAAACTGCTGTTCTAAAATAACCCATTAAAAGTGAACTGTACTTACAGCCAGGGTGATGTGATTTCAAACCTGAATATGTAGCAGGTAGTGCTAGATTGCATTACAGAAAAATAGTGGTCTTGGTTCACCAGGGCCATGCAAAAGGAAAAATATCTATGTAAAAAAAACGTATCCAAGGACTGCAACAGGAGCAGGAACAAAGAACCACAACACACGCTGGTCAGGCTGCCGGGTTCAACAAGCATGCTTTAGATTACAGGATGCCAAAGTTAACTGGCCTTTTATCGAGTTTGGGGACTAAGTATTTTTTTGCTTCATTTTAAGTTTTTTCTCTTTTGATAGCGACAGCTCTGGAGACATCTGTGTTCTTGTCAAAGTTGCAGAATAGAAGAGAATGAAGCCACATTGCCAGTATCTGGTTGAAAATGTCTAGATGACCAGTAACCCCTCTTCCTGTGTCCTGGTCCCTGTAATTGTGACATTGACATGAACTAGGCTATCGAAAAGAAAAAGTCTTCAGTGAGGATTGGAAGGAAACAGCCCTGCAGGTATGACATCTGCTACCCCTGGGAAATGCATTAGGTATAACTTTCATATGCCTTGATTTAGGTCTCACATTTACAAAGCCAATTTTGATGGTCAGTCCTTGGAGTCACAAAAGTTCTGAGAGTGCTGATTACAAAGCTTTGTACTGCATGTACTTGCTTATTTCATTTGCAGAGGTTTGAAAGGTAAAGATCAGTCTGGCAAGTAAGTACTTCTCTTACGAAACCATTTTGGGAGCTACTGTTATTAACAGCAATCATCCAAGAAATAAAAATTATCTAGCAAATAAATAGCACTTTAGATGGGGACCTTAGTAATGGGCTAATTTTCTGGAATTATTTCAGAACTGTTACTTTATAAAGCAGTTGCGCTTAAGATTTTGTTGCTCCTGTAAGTTCAGGATATTGTGCGAGTGGAGCGTTTTTAGTCCTGCGTCCCCAGAAGCAGCAGAGTGGGATTACTGCAACACTGCAGCCGTTTCTGTCCTCTGTCGATCAGCCTGGCTGTGTCTGTGCTACTTAAAGGAAAGATCACCAGGCCATGGGCTTCAGGAAAGGTCACATGATTATCTTTCCTGTTGAATTATTTAACATGGTTTTGGTCTGTGCTAGCTAGTCTTCCCCCAAAGAGCATTTGGGCCCAATTCAACCATTCACATGGGCCAAGGACTGTTTCCAGCAAGACAACTATCTTTGTGGCAGGGGATTAGCTGGCTGGATGTGAACTGACCTATACCCCTTTGCCTCTGGGACTGTAAAATGAGGCCTGTCCAGTTCTATTTACTGTTATAAGCACTGGTTATTTGCTCTTTCCCAGGAATTCCTAGACTTGATTTACTTCATTCACATGCCCATATCTGTTTTGAAACTCTCTAGCATGCACTAGGGACAGACAACAGTCCAAAGGGTCACTGTTCAGGGCCAGAGAAATGTTCTAGTTCTTTATGTATAAATGAAACTTGACAATATTGTTTCAGGCATCTGGGATTTCTAAATGGGGCTGGGAAATTTTAAGAAACTTTTTTCAGCATTGGCAGAAACCTCAAGCAATACCCTATGTTCCTTCAAGCTCTCTCAAGTTAAACCTGCATAGTGCAATACCTGATGGTATCAGATGATTTATGATAATCATCTCAAATCCTTGGTTTAGCTCACTAGGGAATAACTTCTTAATAAGTACATGTGAAATCCTGGGTTGTTTTGTTAGCATCTGTGAATACATGGTTGTTTTGCCTGTGAAATTCCTCTGAGAGTTACTGTGTCAATAATTGTTGTGCAACGCTTTTATTTACTGTGTAACAGGGTGAGAACAGCAGTGGGTTTTCCTGTAAATGTGAGATTTTTCTTGGCTGACACAATGTGCAGAGCCCTGCCGAGAAAAAGTTGTGTAGCAGCTGCATTCCTTACTGGCTTGATGGGTGTGCTTGAGTGTGCGTGTGGGTATGTGTCTGCTCACATCTGCAAAAACATACATTTACTGGAGGGATTGAAAATGCTTTAGCACTGACCAACATCACCACATGCTCCCACCACTGATACAGCCATGGACGTTGCAGTCCCTGTTTAGGCTGCAGCTAGCTTGCGTATGTGAGTATGAACAACAGAGGGACTTCACCAAAGACTTAATCATTCTTGACCCTGTAGGTACCAACACAGTGTCAGGACTTCGGCTTACTTTTTAGCCTTATGATATATGTCCTCTCTTTCTAAAAAATCAACAAGACTTGTAAATACGAGAAACATCTTGAGTACAGCAGCAAAACAGCTCGAGTAGGCAGTCCTTGCCTGATGCAGTTGTGGCTGGCACTGCTGGCCCTGGCTCTGTATTTGTGCCACCTCTTCTCAGCCTAAAAGCTGGCTGAAGTCTCAAAGCACTGCCCTGTGCTCAAGTTAATTCATCCTGATCTCCCCAGGGCTTATTAGCTCAGCTAATTAGCTGAGTATTACCCTAGTGCAGCTACACGGTCCCCAGATCAGGCTATCTTGTGTCTAGACAGCTTAAAAAGCAGGGAGAGTAGATATGCGTAGCCTAAGGCCATCTTTGGGACTTAGGGGGATTTAGTCTTGTTGGAAAGGCATTTTATTGGTGATCTTCCATAAAATCTAGAGAAAACAATGTAGAGAGAAAAGAAGAATAAAACTCCAACTATCCTGTATATAAAGCCCCTGAATTTTCCCACTGAGAGTCACAATACCTCTTCCTCTTGCTTCAGCTAAGGATTAGAAGCAGTCTGACTGCATCTTGGTGGGAGCTTCATGCAGAAAGACAATATCCAGTATTTGTGTGCTGGGAGCAATGGTATGTACTGAAACAAAGACGGCAATCCTGTTTTCAGGGAGATATCAGCATGTACATGTCATGGGAGATGATCCAAATAAATTCATTCTCACTCGAGAAATGCTAGCCTTGGCGTCTTTTTCTATCTGGAGAGGATTGCAGCAGCTTTTGCTGCTATATGTGCCTAGGCTAATTGCACAAGTGGAATGCTCTAACCTGCTTTATGCATGTGACTCATATAGTTCTCTTCATCATAAGATCTGATTACCTGAGAAACTTCTCAAAATACAAGAATATTGCTTGTGTTTGATGGTTGTCTTTAGATCAATAAGACCTGTAGTATGAGCAAGTTCAGTTAGTATCATACATTGTGTAATTATTCAGGAAGCAAATACTACAATCACTGTAAAATCTCAGTGTAATTGCTGTCAACAGTAAAATATAAACCCATGACTTTGCTTTACCAAAAGCTGCTGATCTAGTCTGGTTAAACTATTACTCTCCGCAAAAGCACTGTTTGCAGCTGCTTGTCACTGCTTCCCTCTTGCTAAATTTTATTTTGTATATTCACATTGAATGCAGTTCTTAGAGGCTTGAATATAATAAAAATCCATTTAGAGAAGTGCTAAAGCGAGTTAATAGTTTTCTCTTGCCTGCTGTGGGGCAGGGCTCTGCCCATTGGCCCCTGAATACAAGAGATGAAAACAACTGCCTCAGGAACATATGCAGGAGAGCAGGACCTGGAGGCTGAGCCCCGAGCAGTTAACATGTCTCCTGAGTTTGGCCAGAAGATTTGGGGTGCCAGCACCATCATTCTGGTGTTCAGACACAACTCTTCTGTGTTTTGCAGTAGAGAGAGAAAGAAATCAATAGCAGTTTACATTCCTGTGCCTCCTGTCATATGCAGTAGTGGCTCTGCTGTTACTTACAGTGGTGGCTCATCACAGTGAGCAATGCAGCAGAGCCACAGTGTGGTGGGAATGGAGCCGATCTGTAATAACGTTATGAATATGGTGATGCAATGGCTTTAGGTGGTGACAAGACCAGGGCAAGAGGTTATTGATTAAGCTTCTATTGGGGCTGGAGAGAAAAAGAACAAAGAAGCGATGCAACAGCTCCCAGGTTGAAAGCAATTGGCAAAATAATCAGGTATAAAGATCTGTCCCCAGAGAAACTGCAAGCATGTTTCATCAGGTTATGAACTGGCAAGCGAGGGAAAATAGCAAGTTAAGCCCTCTACAAGAAGAGGGATGGAATAGCGGTGACCAAAGCTATCTAAAGAAGACATTAACAGAACAGGAGAGAAAATGGGCTTCTCAGTGGGAGAGAATAATATACTTTGCAAATGTTATTTACACTGGCTTTTTAATGTTTTCAAGTTACGTTTTTCTTCAAAACATTTTTGTTTTAGTTAGCGATGTTTTGCTTTAGGCAGGGCACTAAACTGCTGATCTGTTGCCACTTGGGAGGTTCCTGCCCAGGGCTGCAGATCAGGGAGTGCTTCAGGAACCGCAGCCTCCCCGCTCCAGGTGTCTCTCACCATGAAAGATGGAGGATACCTATCAGTGCCCAGGGGTGAGCTCAAGGAGCCATGAAAAGCACACTGGGAGTATACAGTCTCCTGTGAAAAAGAGATTTGCAAATGGTAGCCCACATGATTAGTGCTACCATTATTAGTTTAATGACAGCAAGTTGGTGGACATTACTTGCTCTCCTTCAGTTAGTCTCCACATGTCCCAAATCTTTTCCATGCAGGCAGGCTCCCATCTGGGGGGAAGTTGGGAAGCTTCTCCCATGTCACTGTATAGGAAGAGAAAGTGTCTGTCATTCTTCAGGTGTTAATTTGCTGCTCCCAGATTAGGAAAAGGTACATCAGAAGCGCTCTATTTTTCCTGTTTCTGCTGGCTACTTGTCTATTCTGCTTGGAAATACTCCATGTCTTACGCTTAACATGGGGCCACTACCGCTCTGTGCCAGTCCCACTGTATCCTTCCCACCTTTGCTTCTGGGGCATCTCCTTCTTCCTTTTCCAGCTTGCCATTTTTCAGAAACGGAGCCTGTCACAGCGCCATTTGAGCAGGAGTCTATCTGCTTGTGTTGCCCCTTCAATAGTATTTGAACCTGCTGTCTACCTTTTAACAACATATAACAGAAGGTTAGATGTCCCAACTTTCACGAAAATAGGCAGGTGGGTAGAGGAAGATCTCTCCTGTGTCTTCCCCAAGGGAAAGGATGCAGTGCAGACTTGTTCTTATTCATCAGATAGATAATCTATAAAAATAATAAATTCCTAGAAAACCAGGTCTTGATAGTGCTGTGGCTCAGGGGACCACTTTTTTTCAAGGAAACAACCAATGCTGAATTTCATTTCACATGCTGGTACTGGTTACCAAATAGTGTTAACTAGGAGGAATTTTTTCAGCTTTGCTGTCTTATAAAGGTCCCTCTGTCCTTGCACCTGCTGCTCTGCATCAGGTAAGCCTTTTTACTGAGAAGTTTGTGATGATATCTTCCAAGTCACTGGCCTCAGATGATTCCATGAGTCTGGATCATCAGTATGGATAACAAGTTTACCTTACTTTGATCTGAGTTAAATTTCATCTGTCACAGCATTGCTCAATTTCCCAGTTGGTTTCTGTCTCTCAGCAGCTTCTTAGAGGGTAATATTTTAAAATATTAAATATTTTAATATTTTAAAGTTAAATATTTAAAATATTTTTTATTTTTAAATTTTTAAAAAAGGCATCATGTCCTCAGATTTTTAGGAGGGATGATGGAACTGAAGTGCTTGCTGACCTGGCCAAATACAAGACTGAAAACAGTACGTGGCAGAAGTCAGGCAGGGAAACAACTGCAGTGTCACAGCACGAAGGGGAGCAGACTCTAGCTGGACACATGCAGGCAAGTGGCTGGGAGGGAAAGGGTCTATGAGGTATCTACAGAGAAGGAGCTGGCTGAGATGAGAAATAGGAGGGGAAAAGATGGAGTGGGTAATTAGAAAGAAAAAGGAGAGAAAAAGGATCCCTGCAAAGATTTAGATGGGTCAGATAAACAGTGAGATGTAAGGGACTGGATGAAGCATTTGAAATGCAGCCTTCATTAATATTTTGTCTGTCTTATCTCAGACTAATTTATTTTATGGACGTGGAGATCTGTTCCTGCTGATGTATCGAGATGATTATCAGGCAACCTTATTGTTTTTTTGAACTGTTTCTTAAGCAGTAATTCTCAACATTTCCTGGGGCCCTGTGCTGGTTTTCTACATTTCCCTATGTTTGAAGACATGAATCACCAAGTCACTATTATTTCTGTACTATCTATCAGGAAATTTCTAGATGATTCTTTCTTGCCTCCAGCAGCTATGGAAGCTATTGCTCCCCAGTGGGCTCATGGTCAAATCACATGTTGTGTCAGCTGCCCCAAGAAAAAAACTAGAAATTGTGGACAAGGGAGTTGGGAGTAACACAGGGGCAAACATCAGGCTGCTCTCCAAAGACGCTACTCCTGAGCAAATAATCCAGAGCAAATAACTGATTAAATTAATTTGGCTTTTATTCTACTTGTTTTCATCTATAAGCTGTTCGCAAAAATTTACAATGTACTCGAAAACCAAAAAAGTGCTGTTAAGTTCCAGGCAGCATAAAGCTCAGGAGGTCCTTTCAGTCAGTGCAGTGGCAACTTTGCCCTCCAACATAGCTGCTCCTGGGAAAGGGAGTCTCCAAAGGAAAGTGTTCCGCTCCTGTTCTGCCTTAATCCTCATTGCCAGCACATGGAAAGCAAGGCTCTTCCAGCTGAGGGTAAGGTTTATGTGAGGAAGCTACAGGTACAAACATGAAAACCAAGAGACATGTTTTATCTGGTAGGTATTTATTGATAGTTGGAAATAAAATCTGTCTCTTAAAAAGCATACAGGCTTCCTGCTGATAGTACTGCACTTGCTTGATCACCTACTTGCTATCCAGCCCTTTATCCTTATTTGCGTCTGAGAATAGTCAGGAGGGATCAGGCTGCCAGGACAGGTACCTGAACGGACTTGCAAGGTACACCATATGTGAGCTGTGTAAGGAAAGAGTGTAATAGGCTCCTTCTATTTAGGAACAGTCTTAGGACTGTGTGCAGAGTGTCTCCGTTTCTGTGAACATGCACTTTCTCTAATAGCTGCCTTTGAGAAAGTTTTTCTGTGGTGGAAGGCCTCTATGTGCAATGGTCTGTAAGCAAACTGGTCTCAGCACAAACATAAAGGCATGTGACAAATGCAACAGTTACCTGTGCTTACAAATGTAGCTGACCATGATAGCCATGACAATGTAAAATGGCGATTTTTCACGAAGCAGTTGCGTGTACGAGAAGCTGCGAGCATAGAAAGTCTTCTCATTACTTTAAGCTGGCTTTACTATTAATGCACATTGCTTTGACCTTTAAGAGCACCAGGCTCAATGACAGGCTCGATGCTGTGCATGCTGTTTGCTCAACTGAATAAGGTATAGTAGGAAGAAGTTACTTTATTAGAAGAGAAGAATCATGCGTCTTACTTTGTAAAGCCTATTATTATTTTTTTCAATCTAAATCTAATCAGTGCATGCATATGTTTGTGTGGCTTTAAGTAAAAGGTATTTACAAAGTTACACACTGTAATCCGTCATTATAAATGCTATTTTGGCAATTGCACTTCAGCAACGTTTTTTAATTCTGATGGCAATGGGAAGTAAACTTGCCAGTGCTAAGTCCGGGGCCTAAGCAAGAGCCGTGTCATGAGTGGTAGTGGCGAGTGCAGCTCTGCCTAACGCAGGGCCTCGGACCCTGATTCAGAGATGACCAGAGCTGATGCACAGTCTCATCAGCTGCGGTGGACTTCACACAGCCAAGCTTTCATCTGGTAGAGCAAGGTTTGAAGCATGTCCTGCCCAAGAGTCAACACATTTTGACACACCCCATGGCAACAAGCAAAATGAACCGCAACATATCTTATTTGCTCTGTATGTCGCAGGGCCTTATGCTGACAAGGGTGACAGTCTCCCCCTGGCATCTGAGCCGCCCAGCCTCGCACTCGGTCATGGTCTGACGGGCAGCAGAGCCGCTCACTTCCGCACAGATCTGGATGCCTCCCGCCTCGCACGGCCCGTCTGCATCACAAACACAGCTGTTGGATTGCACTAAGCAAAAGCACAGAGGAAAAACATTCAGGATGGCATCCGACTCAATGAAAACCAGACTAAAATGTTTCCAGCAAAATTGTAGGATTGACAGCAATTTTCTGGAGGGTGCTCAGTACAAGAAAGACACAGACCTGTTGGAGTGGGTCCAGAGGAGGGCCAGAAAAATGACCAGAGGGCTGGAGCACCTCTCCTATGAGGACAGACTGAGAAAGGTGCGGTGGTTTAGCCTGGAGGAAAGAAGGCTCTGGGGAGACCTTATTGCAGCCCTTCAATACTTCAAGGGGGCTAATAAGAAAGATGGGGACAGAATTTTTAATAGGGCCTGCAGTGATAGGACAGGGGTAATGGTTTTAAACTAAAGGAGGGTAGATTCAGGCTAGATATAAGGAAAACCTTTTTTATGATGAGGGTGGTGAGACACTGGAACAGGTTGCCCAGAGAGGTGGTAGCTGCCTCATCCCTGGAAACATTCAAGGTCAGGTTGGAAGGGGCTCTGAGCAACCTGATCTAGTTGCAGTTGTCCCTGCTCGTTGCAGTTGTCCCTGCTCATTGCAGAGGGGTTGGACTAGGTGACCCTTAAAGGTCCCTTCCAACCCAAACCATTCTATGATTCTATGATTCTATGATTCTATGATTCTTTTCCTAACAAGAAGTAACATCAGCTGATATTCAGGTTCCGTGGAAAAACTAGAAGTGGAAACAAGTGGTGCACTGCTGGGGCTTCTTCTGCTTGGAAAGGCTGATTGTGCTTGTGGGAAAAGCTTGCTCAAGGTACCTGAGATTTTGCTCTCAAAGACTTCTCTAATGTTACTGCTTGAACTGATTCATGATTCTACTGCTCCAGAGTCCAGATAACATGTAAGATAAGAGATCTGTCCTTGGACGGTAACAAACTGATCATGCAGACACTTAACAACTGGTATCTTGATTTACATACAGGCTGTTTCGCTAAGATCAAAGGATCTATTCCTACAAATAAATGTGCATAGTTGTATCAGTGACAACAGCTAAATAATCAGAGAAGAAGAAAGTCCCATCTGATATTTATTTTTCATAACTGTGTCTTTGTTTTGGTGTTGTATGTTTATTTTTTTGCCCGTGTTTGTCTCTGCTGAAGCTCCAGCCTGTTTTGATTATCTTTTTTTTTTATTATTTTTGTCTGTTCAACCCTGTTAGACAAAACAGATGAACTCCCACCAAGTAATCTTCTTTATTTTCAAAATATGACAATAACTGTGCCTCTATTTGGGGCACTTCTAAAAACCTAATTTACTTCTTTATCCTCCCATTTCTGGCAACCCTCCATTAAATGCAATGTAGTGTAGGACACTCAGGGAAATTAGATCAGGGAATTTGAAAACTTCCACTGCAGACAGATTGCAAAAGACTGGGGCTATTTCCTCTGAGGGAAGAGACATTCACCTTTGATCATAATATGAGAAACTGGGGATAGGCAGTGAAGTACAAACAAAAGTAAGTGGCTTTCCTAGATAGCATACAGTAAGACATTCAATTCCTTGCCACAAGATACTGCTGGGGAGACTGCTCTGCAAATTACAGGAAAGGATTAGCTATTCCTGTGGGCAGTAAGGACTCTCACAATTACTTTGTTAAGGAATTTAAAACAGGTGGATATAGTGAAAAATGAGTAGGGCAAGTGTTTCACCCAAAACTTTCAGAGGACCAACAGGGTAACTCACTTAATAAGGATGAGGAATAAGCTTTTGCTGTAGATAGTGCATTTTGTTACGATATCCTGCGAGGTCTTCTTCTCTATGATTGGAGCTTCCTGCAACATTTGGACACCAAACACTGGGCTGATGGTTTGAACCAGCTTAGCAGTGCCTGGTGCTTCTGGGAGGGTCTGGAGATACCATACCAGGACAGACCTACAGCTAATGAGTAACAGGATAAAGATTTCATTTGTCCTATAAACAATTTTGCTTACAATTGTGAAGAATCTCTTACCATCACATTTTTCCCACAAACGGCATGATCCACATGACATTTCAGCTGTCTGAGATATTTTGCAGTTTTCTGCATTAGTAAGAGAATATTTTCTGCCCATGCACTCCAAGGCATGCATCTTGCAAACAGTTAAAGGTGTGTTTCTCTTGGTTCTTTGATCTGTAGCACAGGTGTCCAGGGAAGGACTGAAAACAAAAGCAGGGATCATGCTATTTAAATGTGTTTTATCTTGGTAAAAGACACCTCTTAAAAAGAGCTGAATGAGTGGAAAACATTCAGGGTTCAGTTCCAATTTCACCGTTCATTGAAGTACATCCTTGTATTGGGTCTGGCTGAGATGGAGTTTGTTTTCCCCATAGCAGCCCTCACAGTACTGTGCTTTGTATTGGTAGCTAGAAAGGTGTTGGTAACACTCCAGTGTTTTGGCTACTGCTGAGCAGTGCTCCCACAGCATCAAGGCTGTCTCTCCAACATTCCCCCCTCACCAGTAGGCTGGGGGTGGGCAAGAGCTTGGGAGGGGACATAGCCAGGACAGCTGACCCAAACTGACCAGAGGGATACTCCATACCATATGACGTCTGCTCAGCAATGAAAGCTACGAGAAGAAGAAGGAAGGAACGGGGCATTCGTTATTTATGACATTTGTCTTCTGGAGCAACTGCTACGCATACTGAAGCCCTGCTTCCCAGGAAGTGGCGGGACATCGCCTGCTGATGGGAAACAGAGAATAAATCTTTGTTTTCCTTTGCTTCCATGGGTGGCCTTTGCATTTGCTGCATTGAATTGCCTTTATCTTGACCCACGAGTTTTTCTTCTTATTTTCTCCCTCCATATCCTGCTGAGGAGGTGATTGATAGAGCAGCTTGGTGGCACCTGGTATCCAGCCAAGGTCAACCCACCACAATCCTAGAAGTGCAGCACGGGAATTTGAGACATAGACATGTGAATAATTCAGGCTCCTTCCTTTTCCACAGTATGCTGCAGCCCAGCAGAGCCAGGATCTGTCCCCTTTGAAGGACAGGGATATTACTGGGTATTTGCCATTGACCTCAGCAGCAGTGAGAGTGAGACTTCAGTTAAAAAGAGTTCACATCTCAATTATTCTCTAATATATTACACGTGCATGCACCTAAGTACATATACAGAAAACATTTCATATACATATAATGATACATACACACATGCACATATATTAAAATATTTTATAAGTATTTCTTAATTATAAGACATTACAATATACTTAAAGACCTTTTCTCTGCTGTCCTTAAAAAGCCTCAGCTTTTACTAAATAAAATGTTATGATCCAACATCAGAGACCAAAGTTATTTCTGGAAATACGCATACATCTCTACAGAAATGCTATGAAAAACCTGCTCTATTTATCCAGGGAATTTGCTTGTTTATTTCTTGAAATTCAGATATTGTCCTAACAATGACAAAAACCAGCTTGTAAAAGTGATAATAACAATTCTTGGACAACCTTAAACAGTGTTTGCTTTGGGGACAGTTCCAGGAAGTTGTAAGTTTAGGAGGGGAGGAAAAAGCCCTTCCACTATTTCTGGGTTTTAATCTCAAACCCCAAGCTTCTCCATTTATTCTCCATGCAATCAGTGGCATCTGTGTGGAGTGAACAAAAAGTGTGTCTACAGAGCAGGGCATGCCTGTGCTTTCCTGCATGCACTGTACAGCCACAGGTAAGGCACTAAGCAGAGCACGAGAGAGTGCTCCCAGGGGATGGAGGGCTTTGAAATATGGCTCCCAAAGGCTTATTTTCAGCACAGCTTCTACTTTTGAGCTCACAAACACTCCTACAGAATCTTTTAGTGTCTAATGGGTCAGTTCTGAGGGTCAACCTCAGCTAAACAGGTGTTTGGTGGGGAGGAGAAGCTGATGAGGAACAGGAAAATGTCCCTAATGAGCTTCATGAGGCTGTGTGAAGGGGAGGATAACAGTCCCTGTGAAAGGGGCTTGTCAGAGTAGGGAAGAAGAATTTGGAAGAGGGAAGGTCTAGTAATAAAGTTCTGAATCAAACCTTGCTCATTTGCTGGCCAAGTGTTAAGGTAATTTTTCTTTTTTTTGTCCTGGGAATTAGCAAGTGTCTTTTGGTAGATACATAAATAAGGCACTGAGGAAAAGCACCTGCTCCAAGCTTTGGGAATGATTCTTTGAGAGATGGTTTTGAAGCCTCTTAAAAGAGCTGGCTTTACAGAAAGTTTAAACTACAAGTAACATAGTGCACCTTTAAGATATTTAAAATTTGGCACAGAGTTCATTAGCTGAGCCTGAAAGCTTTGCTGCACCTTCCTGCAACCAAATACGTCTTCAAAGATTATTAACTGTATTACACCTCCAACTTAAGTTAGCAACCCCAATTGAAATGGGTCCCTTAACTGCTGTGCTTAGTCAAAATACTAGCCACTAAATCCCTAGTAAAGTTTGTTGGCTGAATATTCCTTAATGCTCTTTTGTTAACATAAAGAATGAGGTTAACCCTCTTATTCTGAGGCACAACAAGAGGACAGCCCAATGGATACGCAGCACGAAGCAGGTGATAAAGGAAGCTGGTGCATTTGTCTGCATTATATTGTTTGCTCTCTGGCTGCACAGTCTGTGAGTTTGTGGTGCACTGATTTATAATGTAAAAGTTATCTTTACAGACAGAGGTATAAGAAAAACTTCATCTTTAAATATCATCTTAAGTTTGGAAGAACAAAGTGTGATCCAGGGAAAGCATCTAATCTGTAATTAAGTTGTTTATGTTTATAATTGTTCAGAGTCCTTTACTTGCCTAAGTGATAAATCTCAATACCTGAGTCTTAAGGTCAAAGTCTTGTATATGAGGCAGCTTAATTTAGCTGAAAAGATTAAAGCCAGACACAAATGCATTAATTTGTCTGCTTTGTACCACTTTAGCAACATCCAAAAGAGCAGAGGGAGGCTGATTTAACCAGCTGCTGAAGGTTGAACCCAGGAAGTTCATAGTCTCTCACTACAGTATAATCCCTAAAACTGTCTTGAGAGTGCTTCACATATTTGCTATAGAGCTGGGTCAGCTAGGAGAAAGCCAGCTGGAAATCAACCTGTTCAGATGAATAAGAAAAAGGATGGAGAATCTGTATTCATAAGAGAAATTAAGAATTTGCACTCATTGCTGAGAATGAATATTACAGAGCTGGGAGTGTCACAGTAGTGCAATAAAAATTACTAGAAGTGAGGAAGAATCCTTGTGTAAAGTGAATGTGAGAAATTCAATACCTTTCACCTGAAAAAGAAGGCTTGGATAAGAACAAGCTTTTACTAAAGCAGATCTTGTGAGAAATGAAATAGCATATGTAAGTCAGCAAATACCTTCTCTTCCTTTCACTTACAATGAGAGGCAGGCAACTTTTGGTGAAAGTAAACAGTGAAAAATTCAGCATGCTGGAAATGATTTTAACTTCTTAAAATTATATTCAAGACCGTAAATTTTAATATAACACAGATGAAGAATGCTTAGGAGAGACATAGATGCTACGCAAATAAATTTGGAGGAAAAAAGAGGGCATAGTACTTAAAAATGACCAAATCTCATGTTTCACTGTGGAGATAGTCTTTAGCTACTGGAGGCTGAGGTTTCATCTGTATTAACACACTAACTGTGCTCTGACCCCTTCCTTGTACTAGGGCCAAATGACACAGAATAGCTGGTATCCATACTGTTAAACTCTCTTTGCCCCCAAAGGATGGGGACTGCATCAGACTGAAATGGTCCCTGACCATAGTAACTCCTGTGCTGTGCTTGGGAATTATCCAGGAGTTGGCCCTTGCCAAAGCTCTACCAGGAGCTGCTTTAGCAATTTAGCAGCGCTGGTGACCAGGATCATTCCCTTGCTCCAGCTGATGAGGACGGATATAGCCTAAGGCACCACATCATGAGGGACAATTTACCCCTCACCAGCCTGTTGTGGGGTTCTTGTGCTGTCCCAGGAAGTCTTGGTTGCTAGTCTCTTGGAAACTGAATGGATATAGGATGGCTCTGAAAGCATGCAGTTCCCAAATTCCCATGTGAACTCTTGTTCCCAGCTCCCTTCTGAGCAGAGGCTGCTGCTGAAAGTCACTGCCACAGCAAAGCAAGCCAAGTTACTGCTACTCTCTGAGGAAGGACCAAGATCTGCTTACATGCCTTACTCCTACAGCCTTAACAGGCTGGCAGATTAATCTGCTTTGACAACTGATAATTTATCCTTCTATTATTAGATGTGTTATTTCAAGACAGAGTGAAAAGATGGCATCAGGTAACAGAAGTGACTGTTATCTATCTTCCTGCTATTTTGAACATAATTATGAAAAATAGAAACAGGCAAGTAGTAGATTAATTATAACTGAAGCCTGAATGCATAACAATGTAATTCATTTAACTTCCAAGATTATTCATTTAACTTCCAAGGCCCAAGGCCTTCCCTAGCATTGTGGACTCCCTTCATCTTCTATGTAACTAACCTCAACACACCCATGAACTAGAGGAGAGGTTGTTGCCTCATTTTAATGAGTACTGAGATGAAAAAAGTAGTACCAGATTATTTAAAATATTCAGGTGTTTAAGGATAGGAATAGAGTCTTAGAAGAATTGTTACAAACTTGGCACTTATCTTCACATGCAAGACAATGGCCTCAGACCCTGGGTAAGGGCCCAGTGGATCTACAAAACCTGAACTAAGCTCACCAATTTTAGTTTTGAGATGTTCAAAGTGTGCTAATTTCAGTTTAGAACCAGAGTCACCATGCAGGGCACTCTTGAACTATGTGGCTGATGGAAAGTACGCATGCTCCACTGAGAAGTTCTGCTACCTTGAAATCACTTGTGACGACTTCAAAATTTCTTCCTCCTATTACACAAGGATAAGACCAATTTGGTCTGTTATCCCAGAGTTTCCAAACTGCTGTGACATAAACCTGGCCAGAGCACATATCCAGAGCTAACACCCACTCTAATGACTTTATATGAGACTTCATCTCTACAGCTACCAGAAAGGGGATTGTAGAGAGGTGGGTGTCAGTCTCTTCTCCCAAGTAACAAGCAATAGGACAAGAGGAAACAGCCTCAAGTTGCACCAGGGAAGGTTTAGATTGGATATTAGGAAAAATTTCTTCACTGAAAGGGTTTTCAGGTATTGGAACAGGCTGCCCAGGGAGGTCGTTGAGTCACCATCCCTGGAGGTATTTAAAAGACGTAGACGTGGTGCTTAGGGACAGGGATTAGTGGTGGACTTGGCAGTGTTAGGTTAATAGTTGGACTCGATGATCTTAAGGGTCTTTTCCAACCTAAACAATTCTATGATTCATCCAGTCTCTGCAAACCAGGACAGATTTTGGAGTGCTGAGCTCTTTAGCACTTCTGGCCACCAGCACCATCTGGTCTCAGGTGTATTCTTGTTACTCCTCTGTTTTGGTTCTGTTACCTCCATGTTTGTCAAAGAACTGAGACAGTTACTCATTTCCTTACATTTCTCCTGCATTGCTTATTGCAGAATACAGGCTTAGATCAAACAGGAAACAATAAACTCTGGTCTCCAATTTGATCAGGAAAGTGATCCAGGTGATCAGGAAAGGTGATGTGACTGGTCTGTGCAAACTGCTGTGTGAATGGGAGATTAGCTTATTGTGCCTTTCATAACTCTCCAGTCTTTCAGCAGGGAAATCTGCTTTATTTCACTAGCTTACTGCTTTGATGGTTTATGTCCCAAGGGCCTCTGTTCTAACTTTTCCTCAATCTTCTAAATCTTCAAAATATCATTTTATCTTTTTCCATCTATTTCACGGATCAAGTGGAGCTGAAATTATGCCTTCTCCTTCAGTCATCCAACCAAATTCCATCCCTGCTAAAACGCACTGACAGCTCTAACAAAGCAGGTAAGTGATGAACAGGACATTGATTGAGATGTAAAGCAAACAAAGTACAATGCCGCCTTCTCGTATGAGTAAAGCTTTCTCATCTGTCATGGACTGAAGACATAAGAAATTTAATTGGTCTTGAATACAGTGAGAAAATCATTGCCAAATTCAGCCTGAACTTACCCACACTCATAGGGCATTTTGCACACACATTGCGACTGATAAACTTTCTCCCATGGCTGACATTTGGGCTCTGTCACTTCTGGTTTCACACTGGGCACTGAAGTAGAAGAACACAGACAGTGCCATTAAGGGTCAGAAAAACAAGGGCTGTTAAAGGTCTGCTCTGAAATTACGCTATCAGTTGAGCTTAAAAGGCACTGAATTATACAACCATGACATAAAGTCACATCCTGCATGTTCATTAAAAGTATCTAATGCATGGAAGGAATCAACACTATTAAAAAGATAGGATACACTTTGCAAAGTTACTTTTTAGTAATTTAACTACAGATCATTAGTCAGATGGAAGGAGACAGATACTATGTTCAAGCTTAAACATTCATCTGATTTCTGCAGCAGCTGTTTGTTTCTGCTAAACTTAGCAGTGCTGAACCATAGCTGGCAACAGCTTCAACATTAGGTTTCAGAGTTACTGGCTCCACTATTGTCAGTAGAAAAGCCAAGGCTCCAAAGTCATGTGTAGAATTGTGAACCTGAGTATCCTTATACACTGATGGTAATGAAAAATGTAAGTTCCATCATTAGACCTCAATCTGCACTAACATTAAAAAAAAAAGCAATAGTGATTCTTGGGGAATTTTCGTCATTGCACATGTACTATTCTTTGAGTGCTGAGTTGTATTCCAAGCTTGAAAATGAGATAGGCCTTTGCTAAACATTCCTCTGGAGATTTCTGTAGCAAGTAATGACAAGAATTTGTTAAATCTGTACGGGCGCACTTTCTGAGAAAGCTTATCCTGATTTGTGTTTTAGATTATGCGTCTGTAGTTTTCTACTTTAACATGAAACTTTAATACCCCTGAACATTGTTGCCTTTAAAAAACCAAACAAACAAACAAAAACCCACTCCCTTATGCATTAAGAGTTGCTAAGCAAAATAGACAGGCAGAAATTGCCAGAGAAGGAAAAAAAAAAGAGTTGTAGTGCATTGCAATACAGACAACAGGCATAATCCTGTCTTCCTGCAGAAGGGAAATTTCCACCAAAAATCACTGCTGCATTGTCTCCATCCCTGGGGCTGTTGGTTGTATAGTTGGCTGTTACTGACACTATTGCTGACTAATACTCTCATTCAAAGATGTGTGCCACTGTGTCTGTGTATACATATCTTCCTAATTTTTACCCTTCTTATCTCATATTCTTTGTTTTTTCACTATTTTTCTAACTGTTATTCTAATTTAATTGTTGTCCCTTCTTTGTTTTTTAACTTTTGTACTAACGTAATGCTCCCATACAGCCAGGCACAAGTTGTTTATAAAGATGGAAGCATTTGAATCTGTTTCTAATTATTATGGGAATTTGAACACATGATGTAGCGAAAAAAAAAAAATTAGGAAAATCAGTCACTAAGGCTAAGCCTAAGGAGTAATTGGCAACAGTTCTTCAGCACTGGTACTTTAGCACTTTAGCAACAGTGAGCCATTTATGTACAGTTATGTTATTACTTCTGAAATCCTTACGATTCCTGTGCATGTGGATATGACACAGCGGCAGATGTCTTACACTGGGAATCTCACAGGACTTTGCCGTTGTCTGTCACCCACCTCTTCCCTCAGGTGAGGCAACCTCAGGCAGCAGTTGGCTGCTGAGGAAAGGACAGAAGTGAAATGTAGGAGACATGCCTAGTCTTCTACAGCAGTGGCTGTTGTCCCCAAGCAAGGGTGTCCCCAGGGATATGAGAACATCTGGGACCTCCGGTCAAGATGCGACTGGCTGGAAGCAGCAAGCTGCTTGGATGCCTGTATGTCACTGATCAGCATCATAGGAGTGCTCAAGAGAAAGCCTCGTCTGCTTTCCACAGTTGGAAAAGATGACTCAGAGCTTCTGTATGCTATAGCCCATTTCCCTCTCTGCTAGTGCCTGCCAGTATCAACCCAGATCTTAAACAGCTGTTACCATGAACTCGAAGCAGCATTTTCTAGTTGCTTCCAGTTCCTGAAGATTTACTCCATAGCAGCTGTGTGACTGTCAGATGAGCAAAAGGAGTCATCCAGCCATGTCCTTCTCTGCCATGAGAGGCTGTGGTGTACTGAACAGCTTTCAGACCAAAAAGCCATATCTCTAAGGCGCACCTCACATGGTGATGGTGTTACACAATATAGGTGGAAAATGAAGTATACTTGAGTGGCAGAACAGGCAGCATACATCCCAGGCAATCTCTTAAAATATTGTTAGTGACAATACTTGATAGCAATAGGGGAGTGCGAAGCAAAAAGCCATAAGGAAACCTCACAAGAAATGTCTTAAGGCATCTTGTTTGAACAGCCCACAGAAAACACATGCTCACGTTTTCTGTGCTTCCTGATGGTGATATAAGTATGGCTTCTCTAGCACTATATCAGCTATAGCTCTGTCTATATCTTATCTACAGAAGCCATAGTCTGCCCAGGAAAGAAACTCCTGCATTGCAAGTGGAGGACTGCAATGGCTTACCTGGTCTCTTGCACTGGATAGTCTTCATGTCAGGAGACCACTTGAGACTGGGCTCACACAAAATGGAGCGTGCCCCTTCTAAGTGCATGCCATGTGGACAAGACAGAGTTATTCTCTCACCGATCTCATACACAGGCTTCCATGGCTCTCCTTGCAAACCACCCTCCAGTACAGGCAGGAGACAAGCAGTTTCTAAGGATTGAAGCATTTGAGATAGCCACAGTGGATCAGTGGACTGCAGAAAGCAGTTGCATATTTTACCTTCTCCTAAATTCCTTAACAATTTGAATGGTAAGACTAGCTGATTTTCCTGTAGAAATGTACCAATCATGTTAGCACAGGATATTAACTCATCACACCAGCCAAACATGTGCAATACCAAGGACAGAGTGACAGTATCTTCTCCTATTGCCTGCAGGTCCAGCCCTAGCTTGAAGAGGGCTACTCTGTTCTTAGGACCCATGCTTCTGTTGAGGGTTCATACTAGAGAGTAACAACCCAGTAGAGAGAGGTCATACACACAGGACCCTGGGAGACCATGTACTGATACACAAAGAGATGGCATTTAAACAGTGCAGGCTAGCATTTGTGGGCAGTCAGTACTGGTTGGAAGGAGGAAAGGATGGTGTTGAACTGCAGGTCTAAAAATTCCCAAGTCTATATGATCACACTCAAAGCTGACTCACAAATAAAATGTGCAGGGGAAAAAAGAAACCCTAATGTTTGGTGACCAGGTTAGAGGAAAAAAGTGAAGTGGGGAGATCATCCAAGATGTAAAGTGATCCTTGGAGTTGTGTTCTTATGACAAGACGGTTATTTGAGAACTTTGTGGTTGCCCAGTGCTGCCCACTGGACCTTTTCCTCAGTTGGCTTTAGACACAGACTCATTCCCATGGTTCTTGGATATAGCCATGGGACTGAATTGAGTAACAATGTTTGTTTCCATGGGAAGTAATTCCTGACTGGAATTTAGTCTCCCTCACTTCCAGCCTTCCTCAAAACCAGACTTTATGGGCATGTTTGTATTTCAGTATTACAATATCTGGATTAAAAATAAAACTCAATTTAGACCTGATTATGTCTAGGGATCTGGGAAATGCAGGTGTGTTATTTTTTCCCTGTTGTTAGAAAGCAGATGTTCAGAGATGTTTCACTGGAATTCAGGAAGGAGTTGTATTTCAAAACAAGAATCAGTTAGACATACCCTGGCAATATCTGTCTCCAACTTGCCACTGTAAATTACTGCCACACTTAGCAACAGGATCACCAACAAGAGAATATCCATGTCTGCAAGCATAAACAATGCTTTTTCCAACAGGGTATGAGTTTTCAGCATTCTAAAAGAAAAGAAACAGGTGAAATTTTGGATATACAATCTAAGAACCACCAGCAGTGTTGAATTCCCTTTGATTCTGGGATGCAGTAGCTGAGGACAGTAAGAAGTATTAATGTCACTCTACAATGCACTGATGAGAGTATCTGGAATACTGAGGGCAATTGTGGTTATCAATAGTCCGTAAATGTGATCAAAATGGAGACGATGCTGCAAATAAGTTGGTAGAATACAGAATATTTGGGCTACCTTAACTTAGCAAAGGGAGGGTTAGAGTTGAAGGTACCCTGTGACAGGGGTCTGGCAGTGGACAGTGATGGAACAGCGCTCTCCTGCCAGTGTATAAACTGACTGCAAATATGGCTGTTATCAAGCATTAGAGGGGGAACATAAGCTCTTGAACAGCCTTCCGGGGGGATCAGAAAAGAGTATATGGCTTTGCTAATTCTTAGATGGAATGCTATCAGCTTGCTAAAAGTTAATGGGATATGGTCTCTCAAAAGAGCTGGACTTGAAGACACAAATCTTTTCTCATTTTACATCCCAAAGGGTCTGAAAATTTTCCCCCAAAAAATCACTGGCAAAAGAGGGAGCACAAAATTTTGGATCTTGCCTCAGGTTGCAGTTGTGCAAACTACTAATAGATTTTGAAATAATCCTTTCATCTATTTATTGGGCAAAAATACTCTAGACAGCCCTGTAACATGGACAAGGCATAATTCACTCCTCCAAGGGAGGAATTTAATCTCCGTTATTATATAGACCCAAGTTACAGCCAAATACCTTGCCAGGGAACAAGAAAATGCAATGGTGAGTTACAGGGTGTAGAGTGAAGATTCCTAAAATCTGTTTATAATTTTTCTATTGACTTGCTGGATGACATTGGACAGTTCACCTTCTGTGCTGTTTTTTCTCTAGTTTCCTGTGCTTTAGTATGTAATTCATGTGGCTCAGAAAAATTTTAATACATATATAGGGTAAAGGACCTACTCTGTAGGTACCATGGTCCAGAAAAGCAACGATTTTGTTCTGGTTTTGGGGCTGGGGCTTTTTTGCTTTTCTTTTATTTTTAGTAAGAAGTCTTGGATGATGTCATGTAAACTTCAGCCAGGGAGAATTGCTGAGAGAGCTGCTATACAGTAGCTCTGATACTAAGCTTATCAAGATAAATACAAATTTGGAGGTGAATATCTGTATTAACTGTAATAGAGACACTGCAGGTAGGGACAGGAGAGATAACAGGGTAACAGAAATAACTTACTTGAACAAATCCATTTTCCAAGAGAGGAGGAGGTGAACAGAATTCTGTAGGAGTTATGGATAAATCAAAACAGTGTGGTTCAATCAAGCTATGAAGTAAACAAAAGTATGATTTAATTTGAATTTAGTCTCCCTTTCAAAATTCCACACTTCTCAGTGAAGCCCATTTTCAGGACTATTATGCATCCCATTTACATCACAATTATACTTAAATCAGGCACTGCCAGGCTATCTGAGAGAGTGCTAAATAGAATGGTGTGAAGTTTACTGCCTTTTACGCAATTTTCTACTCTTTCTTACCTTTCAGATTCACAGCTTCTGAATTTCATTTTGTTTCAACTTAGATATGAAAGCTCACTAAGTGATCTTCTCCCTGAATTCAATAGCTTAGGCACTCTTCTGAAATAAATCATCCTGTAGTCTTGCTCCAAATGGGGTTTTTTGTGCTTACCGAAAATGCTGCAACTCTTCATCTTCGCATGGTCTGCTTTCACTCTGCTCTCCTATGCAGGCCTTCCCACCACCACGTGGGGAGGGGTTGTTGCAGGTTCGACTCCTTGATTTCCTTCCCCCTGAACAAGGACTCCAGGAAGACCAGCAGCTCCAGTGTCCATCAACAACACCTATGCAGCATTTGGGAATATTTCACATTAAACCATTCTGTAGGTGGTTTAAAGACACAGGCTGTTCAAAGTTAGTGATAGTCCCCACTGTACCCTTACAGAGAATTCTGGATTGCAGTGATCGAATCTTTCATCTTTCCCAACCTTGCCTTTTACATAAATGTAATTCCATGGCATCTGTATTTTATCAGAGTCTGAGAGAACATAAAAATAGCTATCAAATACACTAATTACAAAATTAAAAAGCAAAATTTTTTTACGTTATTGATATTCATGTAGTATATATACTTATTTATAGATGATTACATTTTGCGTGGTTAGTATTGTCCACTGCATTTAACAATAATAATAAAAACAGTTCTTTGTTAAGTACTGTTTGGACATGTTAAGCAAAGACTCAGGTTCACCATGACCCTCCCCATGCTGTATGTCTGCAGCGATATTTGACCCAAGCAGCCACTGCACATCAGCCACTCATTCAGGTTGTGCAGTGGGACAAACAGACTCTGGAACCAGGAGAGCACACTTTGCTGCTTCTAAACTCACACAAGTTTAAAGGCTGCTGACCTGGCTGATCTTGCACGAGAGTTCCCCGCTCACAAGCTGCTCCAAAGGTGTACGGCTTGCAGTAGCACACACACTGAGTTCCTTCCATGGCCGCCTCACCACCATTCTGGCAAGGCTGACATTTGCAAGGATCATTTTCGGCCATATATTCTTCAATGGCTTGTTTTAGGTAATGCTTTTTGACTGAGGAGCAGGGCACTTCCTTTACCAGCTCATACAATGGTGTTAGCTACACACAGTAGAGAAACATGTATATTAAATAGTTATAATTGGGAAATAAGAGTTTATAAGCACATTTTGTCACGCAAAATAATTTGTGACGTATGCTCCTGCACATGGGAGTTGAGAGATATTCTAATTTGCTAGCTAGCTACCTAAAATCTTACATTAGTATTTAATATTAGCCTTTTTCTGAAAAGTTAGCGTTGCTTAACAGCATCCCTTAAAGCTAGTGGTAGATTAGTCATGTTTAAACATATTTGAGCTATGAGATTATGGTTGAGATAAAAGTGTAACACAGACCACCAATGTACAGCAACCCGAATTCTCACCCAACTATTCCCAGCCTAAAAAACTGGACATTTAAACAACCCATTATGGTATTTAATTGAGCAGTGATTGAAGGTAACAGTAAGCGAAAACATTTTGCATTTCTATTGCCTATTTTATGATATTCTGTGCTTTTATATTTAATTGAAAACTTCCTGACAGGAATCTTTTGGGTTTATACTGTTCTTCAGTATGTGGGCAGTTCCCAAAAGTTAGATAAGGTAGCAGTGAATATGACCATGCCCAACTTTGAAGTGTCTGGCTTCCAGAATCTCCAGTATGCTAAACTTCTGGATGCAGAGAGAAGGAGAAGGGATAAAAGGGACACACAGAAGTTGGCAAGCTGAGTGGAAGCCACACAGACCTGCCAATATGCATTTCAGGAAAGGGGCTATCTCAAATCTGGGCTTTCTCAAATGCTAGGGTGACCCTCTATTCTTAAGCAGAACTCCACTAAAGTCACTGAAGGCTGGTAAGATTGTAGGTATTGACTTGCCAAAGGACTTAGATTCGTGATGCAGCTGATCATGTTAGTTTCATGCCATTTTCTTCCTGTGAATGCTTCTTTTTTATAAAGTGATCTGAAAACAAAATCATTGCAGACTACAGCCTCATCAATCACCAGCTATAGCTTCAGTTTCAGCTTCAGCTATAGCTTAATCATTTCTCCCCTTGAGGTGATCCCATCTGCTCATCTCTGCTTCAGGAAAACAGCCTTACCTTTTTTTTAATTACTCTGGGATAGTCTGTCACTGATCTGGCCCAAAAGGAGTATCTCTGACTGTTCCCAGCAGGATTATTCAGCTCTAGATAACTAAGGCCAGCAACAGCACCTGGGCTTCCTCCTTCTATGTAGGGGTCTCCTTTAATCTTATTACCACTGCTTCCTGTAGATTCAGGATGGGAAATACAGAAAATACCAGCATTGCTATATTTACAAATGGAAACAGAAACAGTACATGCAGAAACTGTGCTAGCAAGTAGTGAAAGGGCTCATTAGTGCAGATCAAGCAGCTTGCCTGGATCAAGAGCTCCTACACTGATAATATATAAGAAGTATCTGGTTTTGCAGGTGCCTTGGCAGCCCTGACTTAGGGTGTCCAGAAAAGTACTAGTTACTGGGAAAGCACTAGCAATGATTGAGGAGTGTTGGAGCGCCTTTTAAACCAGGCATTTGGTGTCTGGGTTCAGCATGTTAAGATAGAGTTCAACAAAGCTATCAACACCTGCTCCTCATTTTGACCGCTCTTTAGGAGAAGAAGAAAGATGGAGACATGACAACTGTATGAGTCACTGTTGAACATTCACCTGAAGAAGTCTGTAGCAGTTCATCCAGTTTAGAGCACTTTACTTTCTTCTTTTTCACAATGAATGCGTTCCAGCCTGATGTGGTGCACTCGTACATATCTGTTATGCTCATACCTGCAGATAATCAATCCATTAACAATACTGTACACAGAAAGTGTGTTGGATTCATTTCTGAGTTTCCCATTGACTTGAGAGGTCATGAAGTATTATGCCTAAATTAGAAGGCAACTAACTAGCATGTCCTATGCGAAGGTGCATGTGTTGCTAAAGCCTATGGATGAAGGCTGAGAGATAGGAGGTGTATCTGGAAAAAGTTTAGTTTCTTTCATCTCTTTTCTCAGCAGTCTCTAAATCTACATCACTGTTCCACACTGAGTACTATCATATGTGTCACTCTGGTATTTGCTTTGTTTGTAATTGATTCTGCTTTACACAGTTTTACTCAACCTTCATCTCCAGGTAACTTTTAAGCTTTAACATTATTTGTGATTTAGATTGTCACCAGAATTCAAGTTTAGCCTGATGAGGTCCCGAGCCAACTATCAAATCTTTGCTACCCAGAGCACTGCAGGTCACAGATGTGGATCTAGAACTAAATGTTGTGGTTTGAGCACTTTTTCTAGTCTTCTTTCTTTTGCCCGTGAAGAGAATATGGTGACGAGTAGAAGTCTCTTACTTGATTTTAGATATTAGCTGGGAGAACATGCAAATAAATTTTTATTCTTGTTTATTCGCTTTGTTTCTTGTAATAAATACTCTAGTACTCTACCTTCTGCTTTCATTTTGTCAGTATCCATATAAAAAATAACTTTGTAATGTCCTCCTAGAGATCCAGAGTGTAAGAAATGAGTCCCAAAATGTTCAATAAGTCTTCGGTAGATGTTGTACTCATAGACGACTGGAAGATTGGCCAGTTCCTTCCAGAAGGGCTCCGCAAGAGTGAGAAAGTCTGGGCGGTTGTTAATAAACTGAGCAACTTCCACACTGTTCTCAATAACCATCAGCTGCTTACTCTGGGGGAAGAAAAAGACGTCAGTCATGCTCCGTGTCACTATCAGGGTGGTTCCTACTAGCCAGATGACATGCACGTTACATTGGCTGCTAATCAACAGCTTTACAGAGCTGTTAGATATGTCTAAGCAACTCGGTGAGTGAAAAAAGAATACCCTGAAGTTAGGAAGTATCTTTTGGACCTTTATTTATAATTGCTGCAACACCTTTCTTTTCCTCCTGTGTATCTGAAAGCTAGCATAAGGACAAATAAGAAAGGAAAATATCACTCTTCAAAGCTACTGGTGGTTTCCAGCACCAGAAGCCTGGCAGTAGCAGGTTAAAAAGCCTTGTCTGAAAGCAAATCAAAGGCACTAGAGAGGTCTTCTTTGCACCCTGTTTTGTCTAGAGAAGCCTTTCTTTGTAAGGGGCTCTAGCCATTTTGAGGATGCTGCTGAACTCTAAAATCCTATATGCCTATACAATATTGTTCACCTCAGCCTCTCAAAGTTGCTTTTGAACTTTGTCATTGTTAGTGTGGTCAAATGAGGTTGTTCTCTGTCAGCTTGGGGGCCATAAAATGTATAAATTTGTTACTTGATTTGATTTGCTATAAGATAAGAGATTATACTTCATAATTGAGAGTTACTCTCAAATTATTTACCTAATGCTCCTTTTTAAATAAGTCAAAGGCATAAGCACTGTGACTTCCTGGCTGTTTAAGACACCAGATCTCTCTCTTAATGGAGTTCTACTAGTGGAAAATGTATTATAAAATAAATTAACTTTTATCACAGAATTATTTCAATTTTTTTACTCCAAGATACTGACAGAGGTAATAGAAAGAAAAAGGGCAGTAAATCATTACAAGAAAATGGAAAAGATTATGAGAAGAAGCCAATGTTTTTCTTCCTCAAATAGGGAGGAAAACAGCTAGTAAATAAATAAATTACTAATAAAGACGTAAATGGAGAAAGTAAAAACAGTAGCCAACCCTTCTTAATTGATAACCAAACCAGTAATCTCTTTGTAAAGATTTTATGGGATTTTTTCTGTCATGCACTTTGTGCCAAAAATATCTGGATAAAAGAAATACTTGCATCTCACTATAAAAGCACATGAAAAAAATGAAGAAAATGTTTATGCAAAATACTAAGCCACAGTGACAAATTATACATACCTTTTGACTGTGTTGCAGAATCTTATTCTGTGAATAACTGTGTCCACTGTTTGAGTTTTCATACCTCTCTGTGTGTTTCATGTAAGACCAACTGCTGTTGAAAAACTCGTAAGTGAAATCATTCTGAATTTTAACCTAGAAGATGAAAGATAGAATTCTGTATAAAGAGTTTCATGAAGGGTGTTAAAAATAAAAACTTATAGAGTAGAGCAAGTCCTTCCTGATGCAAAAAATCCAATGTGTTTTTCAGGTTGAATCCATTTCTGATTTCATAAAAAGTACTGAACGCTATTGGAAAAGCATAACATATGGGGTTTTTTTATGTATATTTGTACATTATGTATTTACCCTATGAAGTAAAATACATTAAGGTTTGCTTGGCATGCTTTTGATAAATGTGAGACAAACCAAATCTCTGAGACAGTGACTTCAAACAAAGCATGTATCTCCACAAAGCACCCCAAAGCCTTATGCATGTAACATTTCTTAGGGTGATTCAGGCCACTACTTATGTTAAGGAGATGGCTTTAGATTCAAGCTAACTTTGAGAGAATTAGAAAATACATCCAAGGAATTATAATTTTTTTTCTTTTCATTTTAGCAAGATATACACCAGTTTGTATTTCAAAATAATAAACGACTGCAGAGAGGGAACAGGTGTCATTCAGCTGCATTTAGGGAAACCTAACTGCCAAGAGACAGCCTGGCATCATTCTCACAGTTTTAGTCATAACTCTAAATATAAATCTGTGCTTAATGGAAACATACCTGGAAAGTATAAGCAAGAACGCTTTCACTCAGCCTGTAGTATTTTCCCCCATCGCCACTAAAGACCTTTCTGCATTGTCCCCCAAAACTTTTTGTATGAATGACTCTTCCCCTCGTCTCACCAGTAATGGCATCAATGCTATGAGAAGAAAAATATGAAAGATCATTAAGACAGAGATGTAGCAAACTATTTTATAGGAGGGCCATTATAACTTAAAGCTGTATCTGCAGATTAAGATCATAAGCTGATTTACCCAAGAAAAGGGTTATCAACTGATAGACTTCTACACCTGTAGAACTGCAGTGTGCATAGCATGTTACAATATGGAAAGCAAAATGTTGCTCTTGATTTGTCAACAAATATGAACATATACCAATATCTCTGAACATTCAGACATTCATATCTATCACAACTGATTTTATTAAGTTTTATTGTTCCACCAATTAATGCAACACAGAAACAACAGGACATCCATTCCAAAATGGTTTTTGTATTACATCTGAATTTTATATATATATATATACACCAAGTGATACAACTAAGCTAAAGAAACTTCAGATACTTATTTTTCTAGGTTGCAGACAGGATGTATAAACAGAAATCCATATGGATTCACAGTACTAAATGCAACAGCAATGAACCAAAAGAATGAGCATTGCTGGCTCATTTTTTCCATCCTGATGATCATGTGTTACTGGTTGACATTCCATTTCATATCTTAAAAGATGTTTTTCACTAGCAGGAATAAAAGATAAAAAGCTTTATTCTGTGCTTCAGATCAAAGGGCCTGTACACCCTGGCTGCAAGCCACTGGCATGATAGAGGCCATTGTACTGAACCCTTTTGCATATGGGACGTTTTACCATAGGTCCAGGAAGCCTATCTGTACAGCCAGAGCTTATAAATACAACAAAAATGTAAATGCATTTGGCACCAGTACTACTGAGTGCAGCACAGAACATTACCCTGTTCCTGTAAGTTCTGAATTTGGAGGTGTTTTATCAATGTCACATACAGTCGTCCTCTCTTCACATTGATCTTCATCTGCACCATCTTCTTCACAATCCTGATCTCCATTGCACACAAGAAATCTGCTAATGCACTGACCTAAATCAGAACAAAAATGCACGGGGAAAGGAGAAGTGTTTGTTCATTTAAAAATAAGCCACCTAAAATCAGAGCAAAAGTCCCACTTATCTGCTACATTAATTAGCTTGTTCACTCGATAAACAGTCTGTGCCCAGGAGGGCTTGTGAAACAACAATAAATGTAGACATAAAAAATAGCGTATAGTACACTTGAGGGAACCACAGCCATTCAAGGCTTATGATATATTAATAAAACAGTTGACTTCTAGATTTATTTCCCGAGCATTCATCCCTTGACCCTATCACTTATGATTAGCTGTGATTATCTCTCTGGTAGCACCAAAACATGTTTATCGTGTTCCTCTGTGACAAACATCTACCTACTGAGATAATGTGCTTTTTTGTGAAGGTAATGGAAGCTGCTTGGATGCAAGGACTCTTCTAGGGAGCATTGGTTTCCATGACCCAGGTCATGTCCAAGATGTTTGGATTTAGCCTAGAACAGCTTTGAACAATCACATTTAAGGTTGCATTCCTTAATTACCTTTTCGTAAGGAAAAAACCTGTACTCTAGGGCAAATTGGCTTAGAGAGGCTACCGGGGCTACAGCATAGTACCTGCAAAGCTCTGTAACACTCCAGATGTAATAAAAACCATGCTTAGTCATGGCTGGAAAAAAAGAAACATCCTCCTAAATCAAATTTATCTGTAGGTCAACAGCTCTGCAAAGCCATTGCTCATTTACTAAAGTTCAAAGATAACAAGGTTATCTTCTTAACTTTATGACCAGAAAATGGTGAAGAAGATCTTGGATGGTACCTGAGAAACACCTGAACCGATCACCACAGCCATCCTCTGTTGGGCATCCCCTTGTGGGGGTGCATGGTCTTGTTTCAAAGGCATCCCCAGAGCAGGGGTTTCCCCCATACTGGCCATAAACTGCTACTGTCCGTCTCCGAATCTAAACGCAAATCAAGGGAGATCTTAGAAAATCCAAATGCAAAGCAGGAATAGTTTACTAGTGTCAAGACCATGCTACCACTCTACAGCTATTTTTTCTGAGAACAACCACACTTGGTATTACCACAATATGGTAACAAACTCTCAAGTTAATAGAAAGACAACTATTTTATCTATAAGGTCTTTAGACTGATGCATAAGCTTGGCTGGTTTGTTCAAAAATCTAATATGTAACTGAAACCAAGAGAAAGCTGCTGACAAATTTCAGTGTTGTTTTACATTTTTACTAGGACCAATCATGCCTGACATGAATTTGCTGAAGTTCTTCAAAGTAAACCATGTCATTAAGAAAGATGATAAAATGTAACATCAAGTGGGCTACTTTTTGCTTCTAAAAAGAGTAAGTACTGTCTCATGGCACATCTTCAATTTTGACTAACCTCTTCCTAATTGATGCAACATCAAAAAGAATGAGAAGGAAAATCAAAAGCAAGTGTCTTGCACATCAATAGAGTTGCACTATAAAAATCATCAACTTGTTTTCATTGAGGATAAGACTGCAACCAAGTTTTCTTTCCTTGAGACGTGACTCCATTAATGAAAAATCAATGGAATTGGTACAAACCAGCATCAGCGGGGGAACGTCTTAGTTTACCGAACAGTTCAGTTGAGCTTTTTGGAACCATCACCAAAATAAAAAGTGCACAAATTATCTTACAACGTGAATATCTTAGCTTTGAATGAGAACATATTGGGGACAGACTTGAGGATTTCCCTTCTGAGTTCTTTGTTCTTCAGCCTTCTTGTTCTGCTGGGGCTTTTGTCTGACACCTTATTTAGGGTTTTAAAGATACAGCATCTCCTTAATTACTGGGAAAAAGCATATGATTATAAATTAATAAGTACAGAAAATGTGTGTCCGTCTATACCTGTTTTTGAGTACAGCCATCGCACTCGGACCAAGGGCCAAAATAATTCCAGCGGCAATGGACTGGAGGTGAAGGGCTGCTCCAGCAGTATTTTTTGCATTAAAAAAAAAAAAAAAAAAGAGGAAAATTATCACAGATTTCGATCCATAAGCACTAGTGCAAAACTTTCCTAAACAGCAAAGCAGGCCTTCAGTAACTATTAGGGGTACAATTCGGCTCCCTCTAAAACCACTTGGATTTGATTTTCATGTGTAGGAATGAAATCACTTCCAGCTTGGGCTTTCTGATCACTGAAAAGAAGAAACTAGATACATTCACCTAGCCTAAAGATCAGCAAGGACTTTGTGCACCCATAATACAAGCTTCAAAGACCAGTTTCACATTGCAAAGCAGGGAGGGGCCAGACCACATCTGGAGATCAGCAGGGAGCTGCCAGGGGCTGTGTGTGCCACGCACGCAGCAGACCTTCCTGCGGCAGCTCTCAAACAGCCAGTTTGCCAATGGGAGGCATTAAGGGTGCTACCTGCCCCCAAGACTGGGGCTGGCTTGGGGTAAGCTGCGCTGTGTTTCACAGATGTGCTTTGCTATAGCTCACACCACCGTGTGCTCTTTTCCTGAAGGGTGGCTGACTCCTCTGGGCAGAGGTGAGGGACACCATAATGCCTCACTCTTGTCACCACTGATGGCAGCGGCAGTGCTGACACCAAACAGTGTCTCCTCTCCCAGGAACTATATCTGAAGACTACTTCAAGCCCTGCCCCATGTCACGCACCAGAAGTTGTCTTTTAAATCATACATGCTTAGTCTTCAGCATGTAATTTACTACAGAAATATTCACCTGGAAAAAATGGAAAAGAAGCCTGAAACTTCCAGCAACAGAAAAATCCCCAGCACCTGAAAGAAGAGGAGCAAAAGCAAACTTACTTTACTTTTCTGCTTTTTCCATTAGCTTGTGCAGCTGTTGTAACTTTCTGCAATCTTTACACTAGTCACCTTAAGAAATAAAGGACACCATCATGCTGATTTTCCTCAGCTTTGTTGTGCAAGCTGTTGTGTTTTTAGTTTTCTTCTTTCTTGCAGTACCGCCCAATTACATTTTCAGCTAAGTATTTCTCCATATAAATTAATATTTCATTACACTTGCCATATTCACTTCATCAGTACAAATTAAGCAAGCAATTGTCTTACCTTCATGTTAGATGAAATACTCAGATATCCAGCAATTACCAGGGAAAATGCACTTCCACTCAATTCAGCAGCCAAAGGAGTCAGTCAGTCTGTCTGCTACTGTACATCTCTTCTCACTCTGTCTTGCTATTCTGCTTTTCTTTCCCTAAAAAGGCTGAATATTGCCAAGGAATTTTAATCTTAACCCATCTAGTCCTCTCCAGGGACACAGCCTGCTTTGGGAGCTGCTCAGTGTTTTTAAGACATATAAATCAAGGCTCGGAGGTACTGACTGCGCTGGCACAAAGTTGTGAAGAGTGCTTACTGGAAGAACAATTGTCTTTTCCCTATCTTCTCTCTCACAGTTTCTTTCCTCTGAAGATGACTTTTCAGAGATCCCAGGCCAGTCCTGGTGTCACATACACCACACCACAGCTGAGACCCCAGCTTCAGTAGGAAGAGCTGCTCTAGAATTAAGCTGATGTTGCTAAGGTTTAATTTTGATCACGAATCTTCAGTCTCCACTTCTGCAGTCATGCTGATTTTTGTGGCTCAGTTCTCACCCTGAAAATCAGCTTACGGATCTGAATGCAAGTTTTGGCCAATTCTGGCATGGTCCTGCCTGTGAAAGACTTCCTGAGATCATACACAGCCCCAGGTTTCAATGACACATCAAGAGCTGACTTTTTGTGGGGATGCTTTTATATAAGTAAGAGCATTTAACTTTCTCTTTCTTCACCCTTCCATGCCCTCTTATTTTTTCTTTTGACTTTTTTCACTTTCCAGAGCTGATCCATTCCACAAACAGCAAGAAAATGCCACTGCTTGGGAAATTTACATGAATTTATCCTAGTTGAGCCTGGATGAAGCCCTCATGGAAAACAGCACCCCTATCTGAAAACTCTTCATATACTACATCTCAGATACTACATCTGTTTTGAACAGTTTAACACAGTCCTCAGAAAACTAAATGCTTCATGTCACAGCATCACTACATGGTGACTTTTAAACCCTGGACTCTGTTGGCATGGTCTGCTTTCCTTAGAAGACGCCTAGATCTTGGGTCACAATACTCCATCCATGTGAGGGATGCCTATGTCCACTCTTCAGAAGTTTGCAGCCCCAGAGCCAATGTAGCTAAGGCAGAGTCTGTCTTTGGGACTTTGGGACTATGAATCTCTTTGATAATGTAAGTCATATGCTTTCATCACTTCTGTATATATTTTATTGCTTTTGATCGAAATCCTTATGCTCCTATTAAGTTTTATGACCAATTTGTGCAACGCTGTCAGTGGTCATTTGCCTATGAAGGAAATGATTAAAACTGAGTTAAGCCCTTTAATAGCTGGCCTAGAATACGGGAACTCCAAAGAATATTTTATCTCTCTTGATCTTACAGCTAGTGGTTTTAATGGCTTAGACAGATAGCAGTTTCACTTTCTGTAAGTACATCGTTAGCTATAATAACCCTCAAGATAAAGACATACTGTAATTTGCTCACAAGCAAAACATGCAAATAAACATAAAAGAAGACAAATACAGCTAGCAAAGAAAGTATGTGTGGTGGTGGGGGGTCTGTTCTTAATAAATGGGTATCAAAATCATTGAGAGTAATGGGTATCATATGAAAATGAGTTTATATTGATGGAACATCTTCTTGCAAGAAGCATTTCAGCAAGACAAAAATGTTGCTTTGGCAGATGCTGTATAATAGTTCTTTTGGTACACATTTTCAGGTACCTCAGCCTAAAGACTTTATATTCTTCCATTTGGAAACAGGATCCTGCTTTTTTATTGATCCTGGCTTCAGCAGTAACAAAAGCAAAGAGACTGAACTGACAAGGTGCAAAACAGAGGGAGGTTAGAGCTGGACTTGTGTTGCTCCTAGGACTGTGAGTCCACAGGTCCCATGGCACTTTACTGGTTTGCAGTGGATGGATGCTCAGTCTCCTCTACAACAGTGGGACTGTGAATGGTTGATTCTTATTTCATTTCAGTTACTTACAGTAACTTTTTTCTACTTATCATTTAGGCTTTGGACCACTTAGATAGTTTCCTACTTTTGTGTGTTATTGATACTCAAGGCTATGTGCAGTTGCAGGATAATCTACTTACACTGCAATTTTGTGATGAAGGACTATGCAGCATGTAGCACAGTCCCAGTCTGACTGATAGGCACTTTTACAATAACATAAATTATAATAAAAGGCCTGATTGAAGGAGCTCCTCAATTACTTCCCCTGACTGCATGGTAGTGAGGAACAGAGTGTAACTTACAGAGAAGACGGGGTTGATTTTCCCTTACTGTTAGTGAAAATGGCAACAATCTACTAACAATTTTGCAGTTAAAAATGTGTTTTATCATAGCAACTTTAAGTTCTGGCCGAACATTTCTACTGACTATTCAGAAATAAACTGTCTTTAGGCTTAAAAACCATGTTTTAGGGGGGTAAAAGAGGAGTAGTTTCAGAGACACAAAAGGTTAGCCATAAGGCAAGGCATTTCTTGTCTTGCACCAAATGGTAATTCTAGCACAAGAATGACTAATGCAATGCTTCACTTGCTGGGCTAATGATATCCTGCCTAGTCTGGAGACAGCATGAAATGGTATTGTCTGTATTGTACTTCACATTAAGGTCAGCCAGAATATAATTATATCAGTGATATTTCCCTGTAGACTTCCAGCCTTTTATAGGATTGATGCTAAGGTTACTCAATAGTTTACCAAGCTTTAAATAGTCTTGTGTCTTCATTGTCCAAGTTCATTATGTGTTACGGCCCTAAAGACAGTCTGTGCTCTGTGACTGCCGCAAATGCCAAAGATCCAGTGACAACTGAGTGGAGAAAGAACATCTTGTCATTATGGTTTTAAATTGTGAAATTGACTTGGAGAGTTTTTGGAATTGTTTCGGTTTGCTAATGCCATCTCACTTTTTTTTGTTTAAAGCGTTTTAATTCCATGTTTTGCTTTTAATGTATTTGTCACATTTCAGGGATTAATGACAATGCCTCGAGATGTGCCTGTATGAAATATGTCAAATAGCATTAAAGCTTTGCTAACTGTAATGCAGATGATTGTCTCTCAGGGGACCTCACAGAAAGATATTGCCTTAGATACTGGAATCCATATGCTGCAGAAACTACAACAAACTAACAAGGGCTGTGAGAGTTCTTGCTTGAATGAACTGGGTTGGAAGAAAAGAGCTCAAGTTATTAAAATTCAAAATTCAGAGAGCTTTATTAGTATATAGGTAATAAATCAGACTTGTCTAGGGCAGCTTGTGTGTACACAAAGGTTATCACTGGGCAAACAAGTAACTACTGTTCTTTAGCATTAGATCTGATCTTAGGACACAAGACATGGTGAACAAATTTAGCAGCTTGAAACTGCCCCAAATGGTTGAGTTACTATTCTGTTTTTTCCACATCTTTCCCTGCTTTCACTTCCAATCCCCACCACATGTTCCTTCTGCACATCTGGTGGTGACTTTGGCATACTTCAGTCCTCTCAGTAAGCCAGTTTAATTTATAACAACAACAGAAAATAAATCCAGCAAAAAAAATCTGGGTGGTTTTGTGCTGTTTTAATGAGTTAGATCATCTCCCAGGAAGGTCTGGTGTGCAACAGACGCAGGGAAAGGGTAAAAACATACAGCCATGGCAGAGAGAGAGGGGAGAAAAGAGGTGGGAAGCATGAGAGAAGGGAGAGCAGTGGGAGAGCCTTCTGCTTGTAGGTGCAGCCAGCCACTTCATCTGCTCAAGTGCCAGTGAACCACGACCTTGCACAAACTCTTCTGGTTGCTGCTTATCCTAGACTAGCAGATATAAACCACCCCACTGCTCACTACTTCACAGGACTCTCCTGGACAGGACAGTGGCATCCAAATTCACCATCCTATCTAGTCATCCGTTGCCCAGAGAGGCCTGATTTAGGAGTTCATTGAAGTTGAGTATTTATTTTTCATTTCTACCATTACTGATACTTGCCTCCCTGAGACACCCCACTTTCAGGCTGAAAAAACTGCTATGGTTCAGACCATCTGCCTTTGAAGATGACTGCAGCCAAAGTATGGATAGTAAATATGAGTGAGATTTTCAATGGCCTTCATCACTGAGAGTTGGGAGCAGGCTTAGGTCCACCCTGAGTCCTTCTCAACCTGAAAATCATGCCCACAGAGCTCACAGGGGTCAGGGCTTCTGCACAAGCTCTTCTGAGAGTTCACCTGCCAGATATGTGCAGAAGCAGAAATATTGTGTCTACAACAGACCTATATGCTCTCGCTTGCCTGCCCAGCAACAAAGAGGCTCACACATACATAAAATAGGTGAATTTCACAAACCAGAGGTGGTCTCATGATTTCAGCACTTTAAATAAGCTAACACAAGTATCCAATGATTGACGTTTTTGTTGATTTTTTCTTGCATTTTTCTACATTGTTTAAATATGAATTTAACTCATACAGTTTAATAAATTCATAAGCAGCTTTATATGACTGCCCGAGCCAGCAGCATCTCACGTTGATGATCCAGAAGGTCTCTTTTAGCCTGATGTCTTGGTGCTTTTCAAAATATCATCTCTTTCTAAGTGTTCTTTGTAGACTGAATTAGAATGTCAAACATCAGCCATTAGCAACATTGCCCATGCTTTTATATTTCTGGTTCTTTCTGAATTAGTGGTGTATGCTCGTTACATATTTATAGAATTATTATTGTAACTAGTTGGAAAGCTAAATGCTTCTAGCAGCAAACTTTGAACAAAAATCTTTCATCAAAGTCCATCACTCTCCCTCTGAAAATTTCCAAGTCTCTTGAAATTAAAACCTAAATAATGTTTTTCAACCAGCAGAACAAAGATTCCTCTCCTATAAAGGAGCGTTAGGGAAGAAAATGAAGGCAGAACTTCAAAGAAACAGATCTTTTAGGATGTCTTTTTGAACTACAACATTTTTAGGACCATCTGAAATTCATTAAAATTTTGTCATCTTACTCGAGAAGTCAGTAATTAACCCTAACTACTACTGTGCAACTTTCTGGAACGAGCTTTTGTCACTCACAGAGGCCATCAGCTCCGGTGCAGGTGCGTTCTGCAGCAGAGCTGGGGATTGTGGCGTGCAGGGGAATTTCTGGAGCTGGAGAAACCGCGGGAGAGCACAGAGACCTGCCAGGAGCTGGCAGCTCTCACCAGAGCGGCTGACAAGGCATGGTGGGGCCAGGAGTAACGGCGGCCGCCCTCCACCCCCACAAAAGGCAGCCCCAGCGACCGGGAGCGCTGCGACCGGGACAGGCACAGGTGTGACGCATCAGCCAGGGCTCCGCAGTTCCCACAGGAGGGCCCCTCTTTGAAGGAGGGGCATTCCACTGGCTGCATGGGAGACTTGAAGCACACATAATGCAGCGACCGGGCACCGTTCTGTGACCATCTGCACAGGTCAAGGGCACTCATCCTACCTGACCCTCAAGGCAGAATGGTGGGCACTCGTCTGAGAGGAAAGGGTGCAGCTCTGGCTTGGGGGGTCTGCACCATCTACCCCAGTGGTGGCCGATGCCTCCTCCCAGACAGAGCTGCTGAAGGGGTAGGCTGCAATGCAGACCTCAGGAAGTGCCTAGACCTTTCTCCTGGGGCAGGGACAGGTGGCAGACCCACCAGCAAAAGGTGTGTCCGGGTGGAGGATCTCCTGCAGCAGGTGGCTGAGCTGCGGGAGGTGGTGAGAAGGCTGCATAACATCAGGGAGGCTGAGAAGGAGTTAGATTGCTGTTCCAACCACAGTCTGCAGTGGACCCACAGCCCACGGCCAAACAGCCAAAAACTCCCCCAACAGCACACACAGAAGTGAGGTGGGCCAATAATGCAGAAGAATGGGCGGTTGCAATGGGAAGAACCGGCAGGAGGAAGAAACTTCCCCGAAGCCTAAGATGCCCTTGCAGAACCGCTCCACTGCTCTGCAGACTGAAGAGGAGACCAGGAGAGACGCTGGAGCTGAGGCAGCCCCATCTGCTCCCTGTAAAACAACCAGCACAACTAAGAAAAGTCAATGGGTGATAGTAGTAGGCAACTCTCTTCTGAGATGTACACAGGCACCCATTTGTTGACCTGACGCACTCTCTAGAGAGGTGTGCTGCTTACTGGGGGCTCATATCAGGGACGTCACTGAGAGATTACCAAGCCTTATACAGTCCACTGACTATTACCCGCTGCTGTTGTTTCACATGGGCACCAGCGATCCAGCCAGGAGCAGTGTGAGAAGTATTAAGAAGGACTACAGAGCCTTGGCAGTGGTGGTAAGGGACTCTGGAGCACAGTTAGTTTTTTCATCAATCCTCCTAGTCAGAGGGAAGGGGTTTGAAAAGGCCAGTTGAATCTGGCGAGTAAACAAATGGTTACAGGACTGGTGCCACAGCCGGGGATTTGGGTGCTTACACCCTCCTGCAGAGGGATCTGGACAGGCTGGATCGATGGGCCCAGGCCAGTTGTATGAGGTTCAACAAGGCCAAGTGACGGGTCCTGCACTTGGGTCACAACAACGCCATGCAACGCTACAGGCTTGGGGATGAGTGGCTGGAAAGCTCCCCCGCAGAAAAGGACCTGGGGGTGTTGGTTGACAGCCGGCTGAAGATGAGCCAGCAGTGTGCCCAGGTGGCCAAGAAGGCCAACGGCATCCTGGCCTGTATCAGAAATGGTGTGGCCAGCAGGAGTAGGGAGGTGATCGTGCCCCTGTACTCGGCGCTGGTGAGGCCGCACCTCGAATGCTGTGTTCAGTTTTGGGCCCCTCACTACCAGAAGGACATTGAGGTGCTGGAGCGTGTCCAGAGAAGGGCGACGAAGCTGGTGAGGGGTCTGGAGCACAAGTCTTATGAGGAGCGGCTGAGGGAGCTGGGGTTGTTCAGTCTGGAGAAGAGGAGGCTGAGGGGAGACCTTATCGCTCTCTACAACTACCTGAAAGGGGGTTGCAGAGAGGTGGGTGTTGGTCTCTTCTCCCAAGTGACAAGTGACAGGACTAGAGGAAATGGCCTCACGTTGTGCCAGGGGAGGTTCAGACTGGATATTAGGAAAAAGTTCTTTACTGAGAGAGTAGTGAAACATTGGAATAGGCTGCCCAGGGAGGTGGTAGAGTCACCCTCCCTGGAGGTATTCAAGGAGCATGTGGATGTGGCATTGTGGGATGTGGCTTGATGGGCATGGTGGTGTGTGGTGTTGGGTGGGTTGGTTTTTGGTGTGTTTGGGTTTGTTTTTTTTTTTTTTTTTTTTTTAGGTTGGACTTGATGATCTTACAGGTCTTTTCCAACCTTAGTGATTCTGTGATTCTGTGGATGCCATCCAGAGGGACCTTGACAGTCTTAAGAGGTGGGCCCATGCAAACCTCATGAAGTTCAACAAGGCCAAGTGCAAGGTCCTGCACGTGGGTCGGGGCAACCCCGGGTGTCAGTACAAGCTGGGGATGAAGGGATTGGGAGCAGCCCCACGGAGAAGGACTTCAGGGTACTGGTGGATGAAAAGCTGGGCATGAGCCAGCAATGTGCGCTCGCAGCCCAGAAAGCCAACCGTATCCTGGGCTGCATCAAAAGAAGTATGACCAGCAGATTGAGGGAGGTGATTCTGCCCCTCTGCTCCACTCTTGTGAGACTCCACCTGGCGTACCACGTTCTGGGGCCCCCAACATAAGAAGGACATGGACCTGTTGGAGCAAATCCAGAGGAGGGCCACGAAGATGATCAGAGGGCTGGAAAACCTCTCCTATGAAGACAGCCTGAGAGAGTTGGGGTTGTTCAGCCTGGAGAAGAGAAGGCTCTGAGGACACCTTCTAGCAGCCTTCCAGTACCTGAAGGGAGCCTACAAGAAAGCTGGAGAGGGACTTTTTACAAGGGCATGTAGTGATAGGACAAGGGGTAATGGCTTTAAACTGAAAGAGGGTAGATTTAGATTAGATACAAGGAAGAAATTCTTCATCGTAAGAGTGGTGAGGCACTGGAACAGGTTGCGCAGTGAAGCTGTGAATGTCCCCTCCCTGGCAGTGTTCAAGGCCAGGTTGGACAGGGTTTTGAGCAACCTGGTTTAGTGGAAGGTGTCTCTGCCCATGGCAGAGGGGTTGAAACTAGATGACCTTTACGGTCATTTCCAACCCAAACCATTCTATGATTCTGTATCTTCCAGCTGGAACCAAAGTTCAACAAATAAAGTAAGCTTTTGCATACTTTCATAGAGACAATGGAGATGTAGAGCATTGTTTAGAAACAGAAATGACATAGACTTGACTTTTGCCCTCCCTGATTCTGGGCTGGCTATGCATACAACCACCATCAGACTGCAATAAATGGAAACACATACCAGTAACAAAAAAAGGCTGATATAGTTGCAGAGATTCACCTGAGCTCCAGAGAAATTTAGGAGTGCTCAACATTTGTCACTTCTTCTACAACAACCTTATGAGCCCTTAGAATTGACGTGATGTCCTTTTGTGAGTTATTCTGGCTTCCGTCTGTACTTGCAGTTCAGTTCATAGGAGCAGCACTGAAGTAGAGGGTCGAAGTACTCCCTTTATATATATATTTTTTCTTTTTTTTTGTGTAGGTGAATACATATCTCCTTCTGTGCCTGTATTAATGATGTACTTTCTTATTTCCAGATATAAAATTCTCAGACAATTTCTGCCTGTCAAGCTATGCAATTACTGGTATGTACCAATTTTGATTAGTATGGAAAAACTTGATTTGGGGTTGTCTAAATTGGAAATGTTTTTATCTGGTAGTGCAGACCATATCACTCAATATCTCTGAAAGTATCTGAATTCCTGGAGATGGTGCTTGCTCTTAATTAGCCTGTAAACACACCCCATTCTGTGCTTATTTGGTTGAAAGACCATCATGAGAGTGATTAAAAGTTTGGTGTTTCTAATATGGGTGGAGGTTCTGTAGCTAGGAAAAAGTATTCAGCAAACCAATGGCTAGGAAAAAGTATTCAGCAAACAGCAATGTCCAGACTTTTTAGAGCTAGCAAATGGCTTTGAGATTTTTAGAAATTATCAAAAAAAGAGATAAATACTGATCATTCCAAAGAGAGAATGGAAAATGTAAGGCTTGTGATTGCAAAAGATGAGGAAGCCTCCTGTTTCCTCCTTTGTGTGGGCTCATGGCAAGAGAGGTACACACTTCTTCCCATTTTTTGATTACTATATGGCGTCTTCTGAGGCAGTAATGAAGCCAGGGCAGGGAAATACTGCCACGTTAAAAAATATATCAGCCATGAGAAAGGTACCTTGAGAAAGGTTAGTGGTTGGTTTTGACTGAAGTCAGTAACAAACTTGTAAAATGGTTGAGAGACTCAGCAGAAAAAGTCAATTACCAATTTTGTTGCTTCGAGGGTTACCACATTTTATTCTGGTGTTGAAATACAGTAAGAATAAGTAGGCTTGGACTTGTCACAGTTTTGTGACCTTTTTACAGTGCAACATTCTCTAGGCATTTTTCCCTTCTCAAGCAGCCACTTTTTAGGCTCCATGTCTCCCTCACATATGTTCAAGCACAACTGAAAAACATTTCTAATTTACAGCAATTAGTTAACAAGTACTAACTAACATGATAAACTAAATCTAAAACTGTAAGTACTGGCATGTTCTCCATCCACTATCTGCGTAAGTGCTGGCGAAGCTGAGTTTGCCCTGCTTCATCCAAAGGCAGCCTTTCAGAGACAGAAAGGTGCTAAGGTATAGCTCCAGTCATAATAATGGGAGCTACTTAACTGGACATTTTGGAAAACCTTTCTGCATATCTGCTGCCTCGGCAGGCAGACCAGTAACAGCATCTCCCTGTGCTCTGCGAGCTGGTGCACAGCCTTCCCCCCCAGCAGACTGGCTGTGCTGCACGTGCTAGTCCAGTCTAGGTCTTGTGACCACAGGATCGTGACCTCCATATTGTGATCAGGTAAGGAAAAGTTCAAAAAGCTCCATTTCTTTTCTGTGTCCTCTTTGCACATCCTAATAAGGCCAGGCACTTTTTTGTCCTCTGTTTTTATTAAAGTGAAATAGTGTAAGAGAGAAATTGTGCATGGGTGTTAGGGGAATTCCCTGATGGAGCCAGTATGCCTCAGTTCCAGTAAATGCAAAGCTGAAAATAGCTGATACAGGGAAAACATATTCCAGAATAAACAGAACGTTAGTAACTGCAGAGTTGAGCTGACCTTTGTTAGCAAAGCAGTTGTACTTAAGGAAGGTTCTCAGCTAGTGAAAATAATAAAATGCAACAGTGATTTTGATGAAGGAAGGTGAACTTATTTTACCTGGGGAAACATGCTTTACCTTCAACAAACAGAGAACTTGCATTTGTCCACTTTGTTTCACTGCAAAGCTTTTTTATCTTACGGTTTGTGTCTCACAACCAAATATTACAGGCAAACCCCACAATTCCGTATAGGGTAAAGAGTTTTATGCAAGTCACACGTTTTTCTACTTTAAAGTGAGCTTATATTTTTATTTCTAGAGAAGGGATAGAGTGAGCAGGGAAAGCAGTCATTTGTAGTAGTCCCAGAGCAAGATAAATGTAAATTCTTCAGGATGACTGAAGTGAGATGTGAGATAAAGTAAATAAATAACAAATACTATATTAGGCTTATTTTACTGGTTTTCAGATTTAACATGAGTGCCCAGTTTTCTCCAATGTTTTCTTCTCTCACATTCCACTTTACTGCAGACATATGTATTTTTTTCCCCTGAACATTAAATCTAAAGTAAAACTTGAAATGTATGAACAGTGAATATTTGTGTGAAGTAAATACATATTTCTGAAAGAAAATCAGACACCTTATATTTACCTAATGCACAATTTGTGCGCAGTTTTTTATTTATTCACACACTTGGGTACTTCTAATTGCAACATATGCACTTGAAGCACAGCTGAGTAACACATGGAGGGAATGTGATGGCAGAGATATACCTAGGCAAGCATGTAATTCCACATAAAAAGTGAGAAAACTGAGAGGGTGAGATAGCCAACTGTTTGAATCTAACTTTAAATTTAAGATGGCTTCCTTTCCTGAGCTTCTGACAAAGACTTTTCCTTCAACATTTCTGCAGGAAAGAGTACACCCATGTATCATTTGTATCAGAACATTTGGAAGTATAAAAGAATTGACACTGTAAGTTATGTTTAGACACTGGGCTTCCAAGTTAGCAAATTTCAGCCATAACGTCTGGGCTTAGATATAAGCTCTGTCTAGCCATGAATCAGACAAACTTTTGATAATTTTTTTAGTAAAAAAAAAAAAGGGAAACATTGCTAGTACTGCTAAGTGTGTACCGTCCATGTGTATGTGCCTGCACAGAGAGATACACACATATATACACATATGACTGGACAACATCAGCTTTTAATTTGTTCAGTAATAAATCTTTTGGGTTTAATGTGCTTTAGAATAATTCTGAAAATGCAAGTCAGATACCTACATTACCCTGGGGAAGGACAGATGTTTAAAAAGCAGGCCTGTCAGCACAAGGCAAGCTTGTAAGGTAGAGGCCATAGCATTTATTTGGCCAACCATCATAATGGGAAAAGCAGACAAAATTTGAAGGCAGAATTCATCAAGATCAGACCTTTTTTTCCAAGCATGAAATTGGTCAAATGCATTTGTCTGAGAACATGACAGCCAGGGCAATTGGAGATACAGTTATGTCTTTATACTTAGAGGCCTCTTATAAAATCACAGCAGTGATGTGTATGGCTGGGAGGAACCTCAGAAGATCACCCAGCCTATTTGCCTTCCCACTATAAGATCTGCTACATCTATGCCATTTCGGACAACCATTCGCCCAGTCTTTTCTCAAAAACTCCAGAACCATCTGAAAGAAAATTAAGTCCAGTGCTTTGCACTCTGTACCGATAGAAAAATTTTCCTAATGACTAACTAAAATATTTTCTGCTGCAATGTAAGGGGGATGTGGTTAGAAGCTGGGCCCTTCCACCTGGAACGCGATGCAGACTACAAGTCCAGACTCTGGTGGCTCAAATGCTTTTTGTGCATCTCCAGTGAAAATTTTGTTTTAGGCTTGTGTGTGCATATATTTGTGCATGAATAATGAAAGAAAGGTTTAAGACAACAGTATCAAACAAAAAAAGATCAATTTTTATATAAAAATAATACTAACAAGACAAAAATATTTAGTTGTTATGCAACAGAGAAGAGAAGAAAATGACTGTCACCTTGTAAAGGAACTTGTGGCTTTCTTCTATGCACCCCTTCTGGTGCTCAGTCCAGATTGCCACTGCAAACTTGAGGCTTGCCAGTGGAATCCTCTCTGAGACTTACTGCTTTGGTGCAACAATGCATTACAACCCTTTAATGTATCTGAGTATAAGCATTAAAAAAAACCTAGGGAAATTTTAAAATTCTGAATTATGCTGTTGCACTGTGTAACAGGTGTGCCCCAGGTTTGCAGCCTCTTCTCCTGTACAGCGTATGCTGCCCCTGTTTCCCTAGCTAGATGGAACAACAAAGAAAGATTTTAGTGAGGTTTCTGGTGGGGAAGGACCTAGGATCCTCCCCAGCTATCCTAAGGTAAAGGTTAAAGGCAGCTGAGGAAATGAGTGGGAAGCTCTTGCTCCTGCTATGTCTGTCATGGTAGTCATGCTTCAACCATGATCTACCCAGTATTTAGTGACACTCTCCAAGCATTTGCCAGTGGTCTGAAGACTACTATCTGGTCTCTCTGTCCAATGCTAAGGAGTGGTAATAACAAAATACTGCTCTTCTAATGTAACTGACCAGTATGAGCACCGCTCATGAGCATTGTAGAAGAGGTGTTATGTGATCATCAGTATGAACCTATTCATGCCATCACAAATAGAAAGGATGATTATGAAAATTTCTAATTCAGTAATGAGAAAAACGCTTGGAGACTTTCTTTAGTGTGAGTTCGAGTAATTTTTATTATTAAACTCTGGCATTGATTTCTGTGTGCTAAATGTGAGGTCAAATCTTGTGCTGTTTTTTATGGAAAAGAAGAGTCTCAATGCATAGGAAGAGTATGTAGTTGTGATAAAGGGGCTCTCCCCTTCCCATTCAGGACTGGCTATAGGAAGCAACAGTATCAAATGTATTTTATACACATTGTATAAGCTTTGTTATACAAAGAGGTTTTATAATTTTTTTGATTTCCACTATATTTTAACAAGCAATTTTGTGATTTAGTGACAGCTGTTTAATTTTCTTCTATCCATTTTCATCTTAAACAAATAGAAAGCCTTTTGTATTATAATCATTAGTTTCTTAGCAGGATGCAACAGCCTTTTTCATAAGCATTGCTGTTTGCTCATATTTTCTGTTATTGTCATAGAGATTTAAGAACTGTACAGATAATATTGTTTTCAATTTATCAACCTAATTTACTGTTACTGTTCAGAGTTTTTACCGACTTGTTCAGGAGAAAATTTTTAGTTGAACTACACTGACATCTTGTGGTGACCAATGTTTCTGCTTCAAATTCACACATGAAAGTTTTCTTTTCAAACTGAAGGATCTGGATACTATACAAATAAAGTTACATTTCTTGTGGCTGCTTGGTAACAGCTACTCAGTGTAGTTTCTTCCCACTAATTCCAACCGAGGTGTCTACCTCTGCAAATCAAGATGATATCCAGAAACAAAGGCATCCGAAGTGACCTTCATGAAAATGTTGTCCTTGAATTCCTCAGTTCTCCTGCAGCCTTCCTGAGACATTGTTATCCTGTTGGACATCAATATCCAAGAGGATACTGAAAGGCATTCATTTGATCTAAGAGATCACATTTAGAAAGAAAGACTTCAGCTTGTTTGCACCTCTAAGATAATTGGTATCAAGCACGGACTAGGTTCTAGTATATACGAAGCTTGTATCTTCACTATTCCTGTCCCTTGAAGTCATCCGTCCTTGTGCAAAGGGCGCTACACATGTGCACAAATAAGTGATGCCATATGATATTAGACAGAAATTGCTTGGGTATCAGTCTTGCATTTGCCACACACAAGTCCTTTAGCAGTGTTCAAGTTTCACAGAACGAGTACAACTACTCTATTTTTTGGAGCAAATCCCACCATGGTTACATTCGGGACTGTATGGCTGTTCTGCACCCTGGTGACGGTGTGATGTAGTAGCGTGATACCAAACCTGCGCAAAACAAATGCCACTGAGGTTTATCTGGTGCTCATACCACCTTCCTCTCTACTGCCCAGCCAGCCCTGGTTTTGTTCTCCCTGTCCCTGAGCTGGACTTACCCGTAAGGCTGCTCTGCTTTATTTGTGGGAGGGACTGGAAATGGTGGTTCTCCTCTTCCCCAGCAAAGTGCCAACACAGAGCAAGGAGGTCAGGAAGGTCTATGGGCCCTGAGGCAGAGGGACTTGTAGCCCAGAGGGATGGAAGGAAAAGCAGATGGGCATATCCAGTGTTGCATTTTTGCTCCAGTTTTTCAACCCCAACCAGATTGGACAGGCTGCAGAACATGGTGCTAGCGGATACAGAAAGGCACTCACCTCCACAGTATTCAGTAAACCCTGATCTAGATGCTTAATAGGATCGGTGTTTGCAGGCATGACAGAGAGTTTCTCCCATCACTGGACCTGGCTGGACCAAAAGTACTGTGCGAAAGCTGCAACGGGACACCGGCTGCAGTGACAGACTGCTGTTTCCTACATCAAAAAGACAGTACTGAAATCCAGACGTGTCACCTTCTAAATTTTGGACTACTTCCTATGCATCAAAGAAGGGTGAATTACCCAGTGCTGAATTTAGGTTGGAGCCATTCAGCAGCTGACAGTACATGAGTCTGTGGGTTTTGAGCAGGCTGGAGTTTACTATGGGCCGTGAGTTCTATCCTCACCTGTGACCTGCACAGGGACTACAAGCTTCTGAGATGGCACTGAGTCAGCCACAGCTCTGACCAGTCTCTACCCTAAAAGTATCCAGTGTTTCTGAATGCTAAAGACAACTGCATGACGATACCAAAAATCTTTCTTTCCCAACAGGTTTTAAGACATGTAAATGAACAAGATTATTTTTATCCTGCAAAGGACAAGAATAATTCCTCTGGCAGTGTATCCTTGCAGGCAGCCAAACCAACATATTCCCTTTGGAGGCTGTTGCCATGGCATCTGTCCAATGTCTTCACAGCATCTTCCAGATTTCTGAGATCTAACAAGAAAGAAAGAGGAAAGGAGGCACTAGTTAAAAGACACACAGCAAGGTTGCTGGGAGAAATATGGCTCTAGTCCAGCCTGTAGGATGTATTCATACTGTCTGAGTTACTTGGGATTTTTTTTTTTTTCCTGTATGGCATTTCATCCATAGGACACTGAGTTTGCTCTTTTGATTTTTGGCAAGGAAGATATAATTGCTATGAAAACATTTGCATTAAGTCAGTCAGGGCAAAATTCATTTCACCTAACTTCAGCCAGACATGTGCCTAGCCTAAGGGGGCTGCCTAGGCTCCTGTTAGAATTAATGGAAGGAGAAAGGTTCCTCCCAAGGATGATTTTTCCAGCCTGCTTTAGACACCTAACTTAAGATGGGATGATTTACCCTTTGGAACCATTTCTCTCTCTCCTTTAACTACAGCGGGACCATGGATGGACTAAATGTCTGGATTTTCAGGTAAGGTGAAATGAATATGAGCAAAGACCTCTGCCTTTGGTGTTGTTTAGGTGATAGAAATTGTCAACCAAAATGAGAGCTGAGTGAACAGCCTGGACCACACCTTTGTGTGTCTGTAAACAATGCAGCTAAAGTCAAAATGGCTTTTTGCCCTTAACCTTAGCAAAGGACAAAAGCCTCCCAGCACATAAATTAGCACCAAAGAAATTCAGTGAGAGGCCACGCTCAGGAAACAAGTGAGGCTAAACTAACACTGAGACAACTGTACAAGGCTGGTTTGTCCAGGAGTGAAAATGCAGCAGTTGGACACAGCTTCACTGCTTTGGGGATTGTGCGATGGGATGATCCCATTTTCTGGACAACAAACTCCATGTTACAGGGGTTCAACTGTCCACACATTCATCATGGGAGGGTTCCTCACAGTTTGCTGGCTTGTGGCAGGCCCAGACAGCTGTATTTTGGAATAACTGCGTTTTCACTCAGTAAACCAGAAGCAGAAGGAGTAAGATCTAGCCTGCCAGATAAATACGTACTTTTATCAAGAGCTGTCTACAAGGTTATATAATTCTACAATCAAGGATCAATAAACTGGCTTTATCATCAATTTCTGACTTTGTTTGAGATAACAAGGTATTGAACTGGTGAATAGATAAACACAAATCTCTTCAATTTCTCTCTGTGCATGTTATTTCCCCCAAATTAACTCTTCTTGGATAAAATTGCTTATAGATTGTGAATCTACTGAATATGCGTGGTAGGCTGGCACGTGAGAATTTAAATAGTGCATCTGAATAAAAAACGATTTTGCATTAATGATGTCCATCCATTGAAATGCTTTCGATTGCAAGCAGACTGCTACATGGCACGTGGGGGCCTGGGGGGTACATGGATAAGCAGAGCGCGCAGGAAAGGCTGCCTGTTTTTTAAGGCAGCTCACTTTGAAAGCACGTATGACAGCCAAGAGCACCCCATCCCTGAATTTCATTCATTAAAATCATTTTAGCTGAAGGTGTTAAGTAGGACCAGGACTTGATTCTGCAGTCTGAAGCAGAGCTGTATGCACCTCTGAATAGCAGCACTGGCATTACTACAGAGAAGCAGCATTAGAGTTAAAAATTATGTTCCAGTATGTCAGCTTAGGTGTATTAAACATTTTCTTTACCAGGCCGAGGCTTATTTACACACAGATACCCCTCAGCCGTTATTCCCAGAGCAGTCGGACCACGGCCTAGGACACATTGCAACACCCCACCGACCAGTTCTGCGGGGCTCTCACCGGGGGCAACCGAGCTTTCAGGGCCCGGGCCCCCGAGGGCCTCACCGGGGCCTTCGGTGGGCCGCACTGTCCCAGCAGACCGGGCCTGTCGGGACGGGAGGGACTCCCGGGCACAGACAGGCCGCAGCGGAGCCGAGCCGGACCGAGCCGGACCGGACCAGACCGGACCGGACCGGACCCTGCCGTCGCGCCCCCGGAAGCGCTTGCCGGGCTATACCGGAAGTGGGGCGGGGCTCGGCCTCTTCGGTGCTGGCGGCCGGGCAAGATGGTGAGTGCTAAGGCGCGGGCGTAAGGTATCCGCTGCCATCCGCCGCCGCGCCGGTCCCTACGGGGCTCCGGGCCTTGTCTGGGGCGCGGGGAGGCCTTGCACCCTGTTGAGGCCGGGTTCGGAGGCCGGACGGCGCTGCAGGGCGAAGGCTGTGGAGCCGGGGCCTGAGGGCCTGGCGGTGGCCGCCGCCGCGGCTGCTGCTGCTGGTGGCCCAGCTGGGAGCGTGGGGCGTCTCGTCCCGGGCAGGGAGACCGCGGTGGGGTGCGGGGCGGTTCTGCCGCCCGGGCGCCTTTGAGGGCTCCTTCGGGGTCTCCTCCGTGCTTGCTTCGGGCCTGGCCGGGCCGGCGCTCTCCCCGTGGCAGAGGCAGCCGTGCGGATAATGTAGCAAGAGGGGGTTCAGTCGCCAAAGCCTCTTGTGGTGAGCGTGCGGCTGATCTGTGTAAAGCAAATAAGCTTTCTTCTGGAAAAAGCAGTTTATTATTTACTAGTGATGAATTTGGGGGAGATGAGAGCTGGAGATAACCAGTCGGTGGCTTCGTTTTATTTCGGCACAGGGCGGCGGGGCAGGGGGGGGATGAGAAATGGCGACGAGAGGCGTAAGGAAATTATTTAAAAAAATGAAGTATGTCTGTAGGCGAAACTGTATTGGTGTGTCAGTTCAGTGTGCCTCTGACATGTTCATTGGACTTCGTGGATTTGTGCGTGTATTTTAGGGGAGCTTACTCTTTTTTTAGTTACGTGACTTGGAAGTGCTAGTGATATGTCTAACATGCCGTGTCCTGAAATGCTTTTCAGACGAAGGGTACATCGTCATTTGGTAAGCGACGAAATAAGACACACACCTTGTGTCGTCGATGTGGGTCCAAGGCATACCATCTGCAGAAATCTACCTGTGGGAAATGTGGTTATCCTGCTAAGCGTAAGAGAAAGTGTAAGTAACAAACTTTTAACTAGCTTGAGATTAAAAGCCTGGGTTTCTTTGTCTTGTTCAGTAGTCTGATTTTTTTTCAACCAAGGAAGAACACTGTGTCATCTTGCATTGTTCAGTGCTTTTTTCAAATTAATGCTGGTTTAACTGTATTCTAGCTAACATGCAGTATTACTACATAGAAACTGAATTAATTTATAATTATTTTTTTGTTTTTGTCAGATTGAATAATTATGCTACACAGATGTAATATGCATCCTAATTATTTAGTGCAGATGAGTAACAGTAACTTGTGTGTTTTAGATAACTGGAGTGCAAAGGCTAAAAGACGCAATACCACTGGTACTGGTCGCATGAGGCACCTGAAAAAGGTCTACCGTCGATTCAGGTATAACGTTTTACTACAAACTAGTGTGGCGTGAAATCCTGCATAGATAGCACTTAATTATAAAATTCATTATTCAAAATTAACATTTTTATTTATTTAGTGCACTTAATATAGTATGGTCTTTTTTCTTAAATATATCATGAAATAAATGATGTCTTACATAATTGGCTGCATACTCCTTTGAGGATAAAAAACCTCACTCTTAATACATAGGGTGTATAACAAGCTCTGGTGTTTCTGTTAAGTGTAGATAGTACAGAACACAGTCCTGTAATAAAACACTCACATTTAAAAAGATATGCTTTGTGTCGTATTGTCTCCATTTGTGAGTCAACTAAATTGCTGGTTGCACTGAAGTGTGGGTTTTTGTAAGAGACCAGTCTTGAAATGCATTCCAGTCCCTTTTTGCCCAGAAAAAAAAAAAGTTCAGGATTGGAATAAGTTCAGTAGTCACTCTCTTATTTGGAGTTCAGTTAGCAATAAGTAGGTATAACATCAGATTCTGAGTTATGGGTTTCTAAAACTTGTTAGAGAGCTTTGAGTTGTACTTATGCGGTAATGGTGGGGATATTGTACCATTAAACTCATCAAGAATTTCTTTTGTATTACTTCCATGTTCTAAAATGGAGCTCTGTAGCTTGTGGCCTAATAGACAAGAAAGCTGGATGAAAAATGCCAAGTAATTCAAGAGTCTTATAAAAATGTAGTTTGGATTTAATCGGGAAAAGTAGGACTCTCTTAAGTCCCAGACCTGGGTGTAGTTGAGGGATCCATTCATCTCTTTGTTTTTGGTGAGCGCAGTCTTTCCCAGCAACAGCCAGAAAATATGTTACAGTGTGTTGCTGAAGCAGAAATATCATATCCAAAAGTGAGCTTGGAGCTGACTCTTGTCTTGCCATGCCTGTTTTAGTCTCTGGTTGGAGGCATAGAGAATTTCTGTAAGAAATTGACTTGCACTTCACAAATGGGAAATCTTTTGCTGAGTTGCTTAGTGGGAACATGTTCTGTATTTCACACAGTCTTGCAGTGTTCACTCAGTTACTGAAATCTTCCTGTTTGAAGAAGTCAAATTTGCTTCAGCATGAGAGAGCGAAAACCATGTTGCTTATTCCAAACACTCGTTAATAAGATGTTTCTTACTAAAAATGTATGATCATACAAACTCCATAGTGATTCTAGTGTGTTACTGAGATAAGCTGAAAAAAGCTGGTGAACTTAATCTAAAACAGTACTTGTTAGAAAATAACCTGGAGCAGGAATCATCCTCTCAAAAAGTGGTAATCATATTTCTATTTGTAGGAATGGATTCCGTGAGGGAACCACACCGAAGCCCAAGAGAGCAGCTGTTGCAGCCTCCAGTTCATCGTAAAGGCTCATCTGTTTGTTAAAATAAATGATCTTATCCAGAAAGTATGTCATCTTTTATACATGTTTTACTTCAGTGAGGTGAAGGATTCCTGAAAATACATACATTTACACACAGTTTCTTGATGGTGTGCATTGAAACAATTCATTAAAAACAGTCGTTTAATTGACTTTTCATTTGATAGCACCTCTGCCTTGAAAAGGACCATTATCTCTGCTCTGAACTTAGAAAGGCTTGTATGTATTACTTGAACTCGCATGCAAGAGAAAAGGAATATTGGCACTATGGACTTGCCTTACTTGCCTGGCGAGTTTCATTGTGCCTTAGCATGGAGAGTCAGCATTTGTCTCAAAGATAGTAACTTGAATAATGGCCCGATGTGCTGTTCTGGGAGGGAATAGTTAAAGAGGGATTCCTGGTCTTAGCCATTTTTCACTCCTCTGTGGCACTGAAAGGCCTGGAAAAGTTTTGTTTATTCAGTAGGTCATTGCTTCTCGGGCAAAAAGAAACTCCCAAGTCCAGAGCACACATGCTGCCAGACACAAAGGGGTTGGAGATGTGCTGTAGGTGAGACACAAGTTGCCTGGAATGGTCTGGGGAGGTCAGTGTAGAAAGCTGATGCACAGAAAGATCAGAGTTAACTATGCTGGATGTGAACAATAAATGGTAGGTAATATGATACAGAAGTAAGTCACTTGGGGGTACATAGGAGTTACGGATTGATGCCTGATTAATTTGTACCCTACGTGCTGTGTTACTGGGCTACTCAGCTGGCTTTCAAACTCAGCTTTAAAAAAGTGATCATAAGATTCTGTTATGAAAGTTTGGGGAATTGCAGTAATCACTGATTCTCAGTCACCTTGAAGAGAAAATACTAAAAAAAATGAAAACTGATGCTTTAAGTTTCTGAGGCTTTTCTTACTGTGATTCCTTTGATTTCATCATGAATTTCCAGAAGCAGCATACTGCTTTGTCAGAACTGAAGGATCAGCAGTTAACATATCAACTAGCATAAATCTCTGAGGAAATTTTTAGCCAGGTTTGAAATTGGAGTGCACCTGACTGCACTTTCTTCTTACATTTTTAAATGAAACAATGTTTTTGGATACTTGAGTATATCTACTTGGGCTGTTTCTAAACAAAAAGAAATCTTGCCCTGCTGTTCTCTTAGCACGTAACAAATACACTGTACTCGCTGTGCTTTCAACTGATCCTTCTGAGAGAGTCTAAGTGGTGGTGAAGCTGTTAAAATACATTTTGTGCATACTACACATCCATGTATTCCCAGGGCTCAGGAATGCGTCTGGAATTTTTTTGGTGCTATACTGGGAAACAAATGTAGGAGGAAGTCATCATGTGTCTTTTTGTTGTTGGTCTCAGAATAACTGCCCAAAGCATCTTAAAACGGGTCAGCAAGGCGCTAAGGGCTTGTTGGGTGATGGTACGGTTGGACAGTGGTTAGGCAGGTATTCTGACGATGGTTGGGAACAAGAGCCTTTGCTTTGCAAAGTCTTGCATGATCTTTGTGTATTGTGGGATTTTTGTTCTAAGCAGCCTGTTAGGCTGAGCCACAAACATCACGTAATACTGCAAAGGCAAGCGTGTAGCTATTTGCTGCTGCTGCTACCTATTAGCCCCTCAGCATGAATTACATTACGCTCCTGCAAAAGAAGCATTTGTATAATGTGCAGCGTACCAAGGTACTAGTGATTGAAACAGCTTGCAGTAATTCTAAGAACTTACAAACTTCATTTCAGGGGGAGTTCTACCTACAGCAAGAATGAATTTTATGGACAAGAAATTTGACAGCCACTGCATTATAAACTATTTTAAAATTCTTGGTGAGGGGCAGGAAATCAGTTAACTTGGCTTTATGTTAGTCCTGTTCAGAAAGGCTCGGGTAGCTGACGTGTCAGTTACTGTTGGACTAAAAGCTTTACTGGGTGTAGATTCTGAAGCATTTCAGTTCTTTGTAGTGTTTTCTAAAATGTTGAAAGCTAGACTGCCTTGGTGGTTTTTCAGTATATAAATAATCTTTTGTTGAGATACTGTTACAAGCATCTTAACTCAAGGGTTATCAGTTAGAACTGAACCTCTGCATAGTGTTCGCTGGCAGTTTAGATCAACACCTTTATGTATAGAACTATTGCCATACACAGTCTGTAATATGTTTGATTTTTGCATCCTTTGGGCTGATACATATGGCACAGTATAGTCTAAATTACGTCAGAAATTACTACATTTCATATTGTTCAGTGTAGCAAGTCTCACTTTTTAGACAAAAGTGTATTAGATGAAGGTTTCTCAAAGGCAGAGAGGTGTTCAGATGACTGCAGTGGTGGAAGATTGATTGGCTTTGGTATGGCTAGCTCCAAAAGTGCAACTGCATGACAGTTTAAAAAGAAGAAAGGATCCTTGTCAGCTTGACTTGAGGACCAGAGCTTTTTTTCAGTCCCAAACTTGTAAACGGGAGTTCTGCTTATTGCCATGGAGCAGTATTTCATCTGTCTTGTTGATATTGAAAGGATGGCGAGAGCTAACACAGCTGTTCAATGCATAGCGAGCCATAGGTTATCGCGCAACTAACCAATCCCTCAAAGGTAATTTAGACTTCTAGTACCGTTGTACATTCTGCAGAGACATGTAAGTAACAGTACCTGTTTTTTAGATAGCTTGTGTGTGTGAACTGGCAAACCCAACAAGGTGAATGAGCTACACATCCATCAGTGTGAGATTGTTGACTCCACAGCAGAAACAGCTGGACAAGGTGTTTCACACTTTCTGACCCGCAGCTCTTTCTACCGTCAAACGTGCTAGCATAAAGTGGTGCTATTTACTTTACCTATAAATTAAGGTTACCTCCTCTATTGCTGTATTGTGAGGGTAGTACGGAGACCGGTCCAGTTACTTTTTCCACAGTGACACAAGCAAACAATGCCCACTAGATTATTGTGACCCCTGGAAAGGGGACAGGTGGTCTTAACATGTCATGAGATGCTCTAAGAGGAAAATGTTGGGGGAAGAAGGTTGTTAGTCACCTTTCCTCATGGATTTACATGAAAAAGGTTCATCGTTTGATTGATGACAATGATTTGAAGACCTCTCTTAGGAGTAAGTTACTTTCCTGTACACAGCTGTAACTACTACACTAGATTCTTAAACTTCTCTGCTCTATTAAAACTTGATTCAGAGCCCTAAATGAGAACCTTTGACGTCTTGGCCTTATGCTACAAATGTGGAGGCTTCTTTACTCAAAATACCAAATAACTTAAGTGATGCTATTTGTCTTCCTCAGAATGTGTATAAACTCCCCCACCTCATGGGGCAGTTGGTATAGGCTGCAGCCATAAAAACATGTATATAAAGCAAGGTAAATTCCATTTTAAATGATGGGGGGGGGGAGGGTGTTTCATGAGGTAACCAGGTTAATGAACATATTAAGGCAGCAGTCTTCAATACAGATTGTGGGCAAATTGGCAAAAATCTGCAATTTCTTTATGGAAACAAAGTCATATTTCTTGACTAATGGGGAGATCAAAGCTCTAGTGCTTTCCAGAGAGCACTGCTTTCTTACTGTTGTTACCTCTAGAGTGCCAGCAAACTTGGGACTATGCTTTCTGATAAGGTTCTTTCATATGTAGGTAATAGATATCTTGTATTTATGTACAGGGAAAAGAAGTCAGGGGAAAAAGGACAGGATTTCCTAGTTGCAGTAAAGCTGGGAAAAATAATGCATTTAATCCTGTTTTTTTTTTCTTATGGTAAACGTACTTAATGATCCTCTAATGGTGTATATGCAAAATAATAATCAGCTGAACTTACTACAGATCTTTGCCTGTTATACTGCTACTGTTAAACTGTGGTATGTAAAGGGACTGATGCACTGTTGTCATGGCACAAGGTACGGTATGTTTCCTACTGTATCAGTAAATACCACTGCAGCTGTTCCAAGTGATCGCAGTTGCAGTTGTTGCAATACTGCTCTGAAGCAGCAAAGCGTAACCAAATAGGAATTATGAAAGAGGAATTGAGGCTAAGATTTTTGGGATGCCACACCTTGAAGAAAAGGACAGGTATTTGAAAGCACATCTCCTGAAATCCCTGGTTACTACCCTGACTTTTAACACTCTCCCTCTTTCACCTATAATGAGGAAAGACCGTAAAAGGAAGACAACAAGAATGCATTAGCACGTGAAAGCTCATACACTTTGCAATAGAACAATGAATCAAAACTTGTGAACATCCATAACCACCTTCTAGAAACTATGAAGAGGAGAACCTTGATGAAACAAGAGGAAATGGACCTGTTAAAACAGAAAGCATGTTGCCTACTAGGTGATGCTCCAAGGAAAAAATGGTGAATAAATAGAATCATAGAATCATTTAGGTTGGAAAAAACCCTTAAGATCATTGAGTCCCACCATCCTCTTCCCAGCCCTTTTCGAAGATAGGCGTCACATTTGCTAACCTCCAGTCAGCAGGGACCTCCCCAGTTAGCCAGGACTGTTGATAAATGATGGAAAGCGGCTGGGTGAGCACGTCCACCAGCTCCCTCAGTACCCTTGGGTGGATCCCATCTGGTCCCATAGATTTGTGTGTGTCTAAGTGGTGTAGCAGGTCACTAACCATTTCCCCTTGTCTTGTGGGGGCTTCATTCTGCTACCCGTCCCTGTCTTCCAGCTCAGGGGGCTGGGTGCCCAGAGAACAACTGGTCTTACTGTTGAAGGCTGAGGCAAGGAAGGCATTAAGTACCTCAGCCTTTTCCTCATCCTTTGTCACTGTGTTTCCCCCTGCATCCAGTAAAGGATGGAGATTCTCCTTAGCCCTTCTTTTCTTGTTAATATATTTACAGAAACATTTTTTATTGTCTTTTACAGCAGTAGCCAGATTAAGTTCTAGTTGGGCTTTGGCCCTTCCAATTTTCTCCCTCCATAACCTCATGACATCTTTGTAGTCCTCCTGAGTGGCCTGCCCCTTCTTCCAAAGGTCATAAACTCTCCTTTTTTGACCCGAGTTCCAGCCAAAGCTCTCTGTTCAGCCAGGCTGGTCTTCTTCCCCGCTGGCTCATCCCATGGGGACAGCCTGCTCCTGCACCTTTAAGATTGCCTTCCTGAAAAGTGTCCAGCCTTGGTGGACTCTTTTGCCCTTCAGGACTGCCTCCCAAGGGACTCTGTCCACCAGGCTCCTAAGCAGGCCAAAGTCAGCCCTCTAGAAGTCCAAGGCAGCAGTTATGCTAATCACCCTCCTTACTTCTCCAAGAATTGAAAACTCTATCATTGTGTGATCTCTATGCCCAAGATGGCTTCCAACCATCACATCACCCCTAAGTCCATCTCTGTTCACAAGCAACAGGTCCAGCGGGGTGCCTTCCCTTGCTGGCTCAGCCACCATCTGTGTCAGGAAGTTATCTTCCACACTCTTTAGGAACCTCCTAGACTGTTTCTTCTCAGCTGTGTTGTATTTCCAGCAAGTATCTGGTAGGTTGAAGTTCCTCAGGAGAACAAGGACTAGCGCTCATGAGACTTATCCCAGCTGCTTATAGAATATTTCATCTGCCTCTTCATCTTGGTTGGGTGGTCTATAACAGGCTCCCACCATGACAGCTGTCTTGTTGGCCTGTTTCCCCAATTCTTATCTATAAACAGTCAACACTTTCGTTACCACCATCAAGCTCTAGACAGTGAAAACACAAGGCTACCCCAGCACCTCTCCTTCCTTGCCCATTCATTTTGAAGAGCTTATAGCCATCTTTTGTAGCACTCCAGTAATGTGAGTCATCCCACGATGTTTCCGTGAGGCCACTTTATCATAGTTTTCCAGCTGGACAACGGCTTCTGACTCCCTTTTGTTGCCCATGCTGCATGCGTTGGTGTAGATGTACTTCAGCTGGGCTATTGATCCTGCCACCTTTTTTTGGGAAGAAGCCCTAATTCCTATGTGACTGCTCTCAGGTGCTTTCGTGGTTTCTAATGCATCAAACGCCCTTGTGTCTTTGCTGCCGCATGGATCTCTATCCCCTATCCCTGTTACAGAACATCTCAAAAGACAAGGTCAAAAATAAGTGAAAAAGAATGGGAAGAATGTAAAGAAGATACTTTCTAATGAATGCACCTGGTATTTGGACATACTAAAAATAAAAACTGTCTCCACTAACATTCCACTAACTAACAATAATGATTAACACAGGATGAATTCTAGAAAAATAGAATAAAGTGCCGAAATAGTGTCCTAAGGTTGACCTGCCTCATTATAATCTCATTATAATGTGAAAATCACACCTCCTAGCTAGAAAACACCCCCAGCCCAAATAAGCCCCCTACTCTCTGGGCATGCATAGTGAATTAAAAGAGAACTGTATCTTTAAGATGAAGTAAGAAAGGTAACCAATAGTTAATTAAAGGGGTAGGATCAGTAGGTGTAACTAACTTGTTAAGTGTTTTAAATACCTGTCATGATTTTAACATGGTGTGCATGCTAGGAGGAAAAATCCCCCATGCACCCAGTGCTGCAATAAACCAATGTTGGCTTTCTAAAGTATCATTTGAGGCCTTCTGTTCTCCTCAAAAGAGAGTCTCCCATGACAATGACCTGCCTTTTTTTCTTAATGGAAGCAGTTTTGACACATAGTGTAGGCCGACTTAACCTTGGTGACACCTCCAACATAGATGGACCATTGTCCTTATTATTATTTGGTTCCACTTGCAGAGCCTCGTATCTGTTGTACCAGGGCACCTGGGAAGGTGGGGTAGTCACAGAGGAGACATGCCTGCTGCGCAGGGCAGGAACTTGCCACCATTGCCCCCTATCCATTAAGTCACCATGTTCTGCTGGATGGAGAGAGGACAGGGAATCCTCCCTATCATGTGTCTTGTCTGCCTGACGGGCCTGTCCCAGGGATGGCAGGGTGTGCTTCAGTAGTAAATCTCCTTCTCAGACTCTCCAGTACTCCTCAACCTACTCACCTCCTCCCAGAGCTCTGCCACTAAGCCGAGGAGTTCCTCTACCTGGGCGCACCTCCCGCAGGTGTGCTCACTGCAGTGCTGGCGTAAGAGCAGAGCACACCCTGCAGCCTGACACCCGAGTAGCTGCGTGTTCCCATCAGAGCTCTGTCTGGGATGCTGCATCAGTCGCAGTGGGTGCAGAGTTTAGACGGGACACAGCCTTCTGCCGGGTGGATGCCATTGCTCCCTGGCAGAACCGGAAGAGTTACAATGCCCTTCCTACACGAACTGCTGTGCAAACTACTGCACCGCACCCTGGCGTAAGATGATCAGCTGCTCACCTATTCTGCCTATCACTTTCGCTTACAGCCAAAAGGTGCATGAGACATTAAAGGCCTCACTTAGTACCACACCACTCTTGCTTTTCCCTAGAACAAAAGCCCAAAAAGCTGAAAATTCACAGGGGAGAAAAATGAGGCTGTATTTCCTCACTTTTACAAATCCCTGGGCCAAGCCCTTAGTGGGTTACACCTCAAGTGGAGTTGTGCAGCCAGGGGAACTTCCACCCTCTTGCAAATTCCACCTTAAAAAGAAATCCACTTGCATTTCAAAATGCAATCATGATATTTGAAAAGAACTGGAAAATAATGTTTTTTGTAAAATTATGTATGTGTCAGTTAAAATATTGCAATTTAGTTTCTGTCCTAAACCTTTGTTATTTACAATACGCTGTAACAGAACACATGACAAGACCTCTGAAACAATATATTGAAATGAAGTTTTATTTTGCCAGAACTCCTTTTGTTAAAACATCTTCCTACAGAACACTATACACAAGAATAGCCAAAAAACCGCACCTCCCCTTGGTTATACAGCAAAACCCCAGTAGCTGAAAGCTGAGTCTGTACGCAGCCAAAAGTCCTACATCCACTGCAGTCAACAGAAAAGAAAAACACTTGTTGGAGTCCTGAAAGTCCATAGCACTCTGTAGCGTTGGGTCTGGGATATCTGTTTCTTTTCCATAACACTTTCTCATGACCTTATGTGCATACAGGACTGCTGTAAAATAGGATTGCTTCTGAGTACTGGGCTGTAAGCATTGATCTTGCTGGTGCACTTGCTTGGACAAGAGTGTGAAAGAAGAAGTATATTGAATGCACAGAGCTAAATAAATAGGATAAATGGCACATGTCTGCAAGTGGAAATCATAGAATCATAGGATCGTTTAGGTTGGAAAAGACCTTTAAGGTCATCAAGTCCAACCATTAACGTAACCCTGCTAAGTCCACCACTAAACCATGTCCCTAAGTGACTCATCCACACATCTTTTAAAAACCTCCAGGGATGGTGACTCAACCACCTCCTTGGGCCACCTGTTCCAATGCCTGACAACCACAGAATCACAGGACAACCCTGATACAATGGGCATCTCAGAGAGCTGTGATATGGAGAATCAATGGAATTCAATGTTACCTGGCTACCAGTTTCATAGGAATGATAGGATAAGTTGTGCAGGGGTCAGAACGGCACTCTGCGTGAAAGATTCTGAAAGCAGCAACAGCATGAAAGCATTATGGAAAAGAAAAACATCATAGGACATGTGGGTGGAAATCACAGACCAACAATAAAAATGTATTTTTCAGGTTGTACCACTGATAGCCTTCATCAGGAAGGAGAGAGTGATCAAGAAGTGGGACAGCTGGGACACCTACCTACCTCTGCAAATGCACGTGCATATTCAGAGGGTCCAATGTGCCGGACAGACCCTCCTCTCAGGGCAGTCTGCTGCTTCCCTGGGGCCCGGGTTAAGGACATCACTAGGAAACGTCTTAGCCTGGTAACGGCCCTCAGACTATTACCTATTCTTGATTGCTCTTCCATGTGGGTGCCAATGAAGCCGCAACGTGTAGTCCAAGGGCAATCAAAAGAGACTTCAGGGCCTTGGGACAGTTGGTAAGGGGATCCGGGGCACGGGCGGTTCTTTCCTCTGTCCTTCCAGTTGCGGGCAGCGATAGGGGAAGAAACAGACGGACCCAGTCTAGTAATCCGTGGCTCTGTGGCTGGTGTCACCGCCAGAATTTTGGGGTTTTCGATAATGAGATGTTCTGCATGGCACCAGCCCTGCTGGCATCGGATGGGATTCATCTTTCTCAAAGGAGGAAGAGGGTTTTTGCTCACAAGCTCACAGGACTGATTGACAGAGCTTTAAACTAGACTTGAAGGGTGAGGGGGAGAACATCGGGGTCGCCCGTGACAAGCTATGGAACAACACGCCAATGTTAGAGGGACGGGCTGCCAGCGAGGTCCCTCGGCCTGTTGCTCTGAGACTTGCTGGGCACACTGGAGGACACTTGAAGTCTTATGGAGATGAGCCAGGGGCTCCTGAGGTAATCGGAGCCAACAGGGGAACATCGGTGAAACACTTCAAAGGAATTAAGGGTGTTCCTCTAGGAAGGTGACACGTCTGACAGCCCAGCTGGAGGGCCTCTACACCGATGCATGCAGCGTGAGCAACAAGCAGGAGGAGCTGGAAGCCCCTGTGCTGCTAGAAAGCTACAACCTAGTTGCCATTACTGAAAATTGGTGGGACGAATCCCATGACTGGCGTGCAGCTATCGATGGCTACAAGCTGTTCAGAAGGGACAGGCGAGGAAGGAGGGGCGGAAGGGCTGCCCTCCATGTCAAGAAACGGATCAGCTGTGAAGAGCTCTCTCTGAAGCATAGCCACAAGCAGGTTGAAAGCTTATGGGTAAGAATTAGAGACAGAGGCAACAAAGGGAACCTTGTGGTTGGTGTCTACTACAGGCTGCCCAATCAAGGGGAGCCAATTGACGAAGCCTTCTTACTGCAGCTACTGGAGGCATCACGCTCGCAGGCTCGAGACCCTCTGAGGAACCTGAACATACAGCAGGCTATGGGACCTGACGAGATGCATCCCAGAGTCCTGAGGGAATTGGCTGATGTAGTTGCCAAGCCACTCCCCGTGATACTTGAAAAGGCACGGCAGTCAAAGTCCCCTGGCACTGGAGAAAGGGAAACATCGCACCCATTTTTACAAAGGGTAGAAAGGAGGACCCTGGGAACTACCGACCTGTCAGCCTGCCCTCTGTGCCTGGGAAGATCATGGAACAGATCCTCCTAGAAGCTATGCTAAGGCACATGGAGGACTGGGAGGTGATTCAAGACAGCCAGCATGGCCTCACCAAGGGCGAGTCTGGCCTGACCAACCTAGTGGCCTTCTCTGATGGAGGGACTACATCAGCGGACAGGAGAAGAGCTACGGCTGTCCTCTAATTGGACTTCTGTAAGGCCTTTGACACGATCAACCCCCAACATCCTTCTCTGAAACTTAGGGAGGTAAGGATTTGATGGATGGACTATTCGGTGGATAAGGAATTGGCTGGATGGTCGCACCCAGGGAGTAGGGAGTGCATGTTAGCAAATCATACCAATGATGCCAAAGAGATCCTAATGTGAGCAAGTAGAAACCACCAACATTAACAACCCGCCGTTTAATATTGTTGGTAAAGCTGAGGACTTTTTCCTGTCGTCTTCAATGCTTTACTGTCTCGTACTGCCTAATAATTAGACCTAGACTACTACTGAGAGCGTACTGGTCTCCTTGCTGGCTCTGAATTGTACAGCTTTCCCACTGCCAGGTCACGACAAGCCCCCCAGCATGTCCTTTATGGCCGCAGGCATTGGTTTTGAAAACCAAAGACAAGAACAGACTGCGGATTTCTTCCCAGAAAAGCCCACCCGCACATTTGGAAAGACTCTGCGGAGATGAGCAGACAGAGCGGCCTGATGGCATTGCAATTTCTATGGGCTGACATGCATTAGGAAACCCTTGCTCTGTCCCTGACCCACCGTGCTGACTCCCTGCGCGCTGCAAAGGGCATCCACGCTGGGGCTCCACCCAGACCTCCCTGAAGCACTTGTACCAGCCCCGGATCACACCGGGGTGGGAGTCTTTCCACAGAACAAGAGCTCCGCTTAAAGCAGGGCACCCCTGAGGAAATGGCTGGTGCGAGGCATTGCCACCTTTTGCCAGGGGAACCGAAGCAGAGAGGCTTGTGCCTCTGCTCCTCCGTGGACCTGCGCCTCGTCCCATCTCCTGCCCCGGTTCCTCTGCCCCGCGGAGTGACAGGACCCACAGTGGGTGCGCCCTGTCCCTTGGGTCCCATAGCCCAGGAACATGGCACTGCCGTTGCTAGTCCCAGGCCGCAGGCTCTGTACGGAGTTTGCAAGGCTCCTGGGTGGAGTAGGTCATGGGGCCCAGCAGACACGTGAGGAAACGGTAGGCGTAGCACCAGGAAAAGGGGGAGAAAGCAGCACGGGTGGGGATAGCAACGCCACCTGCATTGTTAGGAATACTGAGACTTGACTTTTTCTGCAGTTTTTATGCCTTTGTTTCTTTTATTTCACAGAATAACAGAATCACACAATCGCTAAGGTTGGAAAAGACCTGTAAGATCATCAAGTCCAACCATCAACAACAACAAAAAAAACCCCAAACCAAAAACCAAAAAACCACACCACCATGCCCATTAAGGCATGTCCCACAATGCCACGTCCACACGTTCCTGGAATACCTCCAGTGAGAGTGACTCCACCACCTCCCTGGGCAGTTTATTCCAGTGTGTCACCACTCTCTCAGTAAAGAAATTTTTCCTAATATCCAGTCTGAACCTCCCCTGGTGCAACTTGAGGCCATTTCCTCTTGTCCTGTCACGCATCACTTGATAGAAGAGACCAACACCCACCTCTCTGCAACCCCCTTTCAGGTAATTGTAGAGAGCGATGAGGTCTTCCCTCAGCCTCCTCTTCTCCAGACTGAACAACCCCAGTTCCCTCAGCCGCTCCTCATAAGACTTGTGCTCCAGACCCCTCACCAGCTTCGTCGCCCTTCTCTGGACACGCTCCAGCACCTCAGTGTCCTTCTTGTAGTGAGGGGCCCAAAACTGAACACAGCATTCGAGGTGCGGCCCCACCAGCGCCGAGTACAGGGGCACGATCACCTCCACACAGAAACAAACTTCACAACTCACAAAGAGTTATAAAGCAGGTATGTTTACTTCGGCGCCGGGGTGCAAGGGGATTGTTCCTCAAAGCTTGCACACTTCTTCAGCGAGTAGGTAATTATTTATTACACAAAAGTGTATATAGTAATGAGATTACATAAGAGAAATCATGAATATTCATAAATGGAGTAATTAAAATACTTATGCCATCACTTCTAAAAATGTCCGTATTATCTTTGCGCATGCTCGGGCCTGGTTCTGGTGGTTGTTTACTTCCTCAGAGGGTCTCATCTTCTTCTTCCTCTCTTATCCTTTGGACGAACTTTTGGCCATTAATACATATTCTTCGACACTTGGCAAATTCTGCATTTTCTAACTAGCTTTAGCCGGTCTCAAGGTTAGTGTTCCTGCTATCATTTTCTTTAATTGACGCGCTAGTTCCTCAACAAGCATCAATCCAATTATAATTTTCTTTTAACTGACGCGTTAGTTCCTCAACAACCTTAGCCCTTAGTGAACATCACGAGCACGGGTTTTCCTAATGAGTCTCTTAAGGATTCTACAATAGATATGGTCACTATCTAAGGCTTAGACAAGGTACATATTGTACATATTGCTTCAGCAAATATGAGCTAATTACAAGTGTCTTTTTATTTTTACATATCAATCTCCCTCCTTTCCTTCCTTGTAGTTTATTTGCTACAATTCCTCACCTCATTTCACTGTTTCATTATGTCTTGGACAACAATTAGTACAACATTGACAGAACTGTATCGTTATACAAGCAAGAATACAAACGGCAATGATAGATATTATCATCAAATATAATCTTTTCAACCACAACCAATTGGGAAGCCATGAGGTAAGAGTGTGCCAAACTTCTTCAAAACCCTATGAGGTATTATCTTTGGTTATCTCATGGAGTATCACAGTCTGATTTTGGATTTCCTTCAAATCTTCTGAAATTTTCCCATTTTTATCGATATAAGTACAATAATTTGAGTTTATTATTTCACAAACACCGCCATGGGATGCTAGCATCATGTCTAAGGGCATTCTATTTTGTAGTGTTATTTTCGAAAGTTCTGATGTTTCTTCTTGTAAGGTCTGTATCGCATCCGAAGTGGCATTTCCAATTCTTTCGATAACCCCAGAAATATTCACTATGGCCTTTTCTAATTCACTTATCTCTAGCATAGGAATTAACCATCTTATAAAGGAATGGAATGCAGTTGGTCTCTTAGCTAGTGGGTTCTCAGTTGCTCTTTTCTGTCTTCCAATTGGGGACCTCATCCAACCTATTCCACTAAGGTGGGTTGTTACTCTAATGTCTGGGGACACCACTCCTAAAGTGCAAGAGCCCTTCCACCAGGGAGGTAAAGCCTTGAGAGCGGTATTTCCACATAACCAATACCATCCTGTTCCCTTGGGGACTTTCTAATACCTTTCTCTATACTTCTCCTGCCCTCTTTGTAATTGAAGTTGAAAAAACCAATCGCATTGGGGGTACTTTCCTACCGAAAGATTGCCTGGGAGATTTGTCTTGTTATCCGTTACACACTTAATCTTTTCTGCTAATCTAGGGATTTTTATTATCCAAGCTTGCAGATCAACATCATTTTCTGCAAAATGTTCATCAGGTCTTTCCCAAAGATTATTCCATGTGGTGTTAAAAGGAATGGGAAGCCCGATTAGGGGCACCTCAGATTGAAGACTATGTTTGGGAAAATTAGCACAAACTTAACATCTCTTTACATTGATAGTCATGGCTACTCTTTTTACTAATTGTACATGGACATTACCATACCATGGATTGCTTGGCTTTCGTTCCTAATATCTGTTAAACTGCAATTCAACACAACCAACAAGACCCATATTACTGTCTTTGAAGGCGAAGCTTCAGTGGTCCTAAAGGCGTTGATTCCCATTGTGGCTTAGGCGCTTTCTTTACTCTGGTGTGATGCACCCACGAGGTCTGTTCTTTGATCTTGATTGCTGTATGAGATGTCAGCAGCACCTGGAATGGGCCTTTCTATTTAGGTTCCAGAGGTGTATTTGTAAAGGACTTCACATACACATACACATAATCACCCGGCTTAATATCATGCACCAGCCCATCAAGACCTCGGGCTCTGGTTCCTAAGACCACCTTTTCTATCTCCCGAAGTTGTTTTTGCAGGCTGATCACATAATCAGATAACGTTTCATTCCCAATCTGAGTTGATATTCCCTCCTGCACAATATAGGGCCTCCCATACAATATTTCAAAAGGACTCAACCTCTCTTTAGTCCTGGGTTTAGTTCTGATTCTCAGGAGTGCTAAAGGTAATGATTGTGGCCAAGACAGTCTGGTCTTCTGTCCTAATTTTACAATCTGTAACTTAATTAGGTGGTTCATCTTTTTCACTTGACCACTTGCTTGTGGCCTATATGCAGTGTGTAATTGCCAGTCTATTCCCAGGAGTTTACTAACTTGTTGAACAGTTTTTGCAATAAAATGTGGTCCTCTCTTCGAGGAGATTGTTGCAGGAATCTCGAATCTTGGTATTATTTCTTGTAGTAGTACTTTAGTTATCTCCTTAGCTTTATTAGTTCGGCAAGGGAATGCTTCTGGCCAGCCTGAAAAGGCGTCTGTTAAAACTAGTAAATATCGGAACCCTCCTTTCCTTGGAAGTTCTGAAAAATCAATCTGCTGTTGTTGCCTTGGATAATTTCTTTTTCCTATTTGTCCCAATTGGACTCTAGAGCTTACTTTAGGATTATTTTGTAAGCATATTTCACATTGCTATGTCACTTGTTTTACAGTGGTGTAGAGGTTCCGGGTAACTATGCGTTGACTTAAATATTTATACAATGCCTCAGTTCCCCAATGAGATTTCCTGTGTTCTGCTATAACTATGGCCCATAGTAACACAAATGGGATTATTATTTTACCCTGTGGAGTCTTTGCTCACCTACCTTTCTCTATTTCTCCACCTAAGTCTTTAACTAATTTCTGATCCTCTTTAGAATACCTAGGTTCACAATCAATTTGTATTTTACCATCTGGGATCAGCAACTGTATTTCTATCTCATCTTTTTCAGCTGCTCTCTTAGCTTCGCAATCAGCCATAGCGTTGCCTAATTCTTGAGCAGTTTTTTCTTTCTGATGTCCCTTGCAGTACATAATAGCTACTTTGTCCGGCAATTGTACTGCTTCCAAGAGTCTGAGAATTTCTTCAGCGTGTTTGATATTCCTCCCTTGGGTAGTTAAAAGTCCTTTTTCTTTCCATATCACTCCATGGGCATGTACTACCCCAAAGGCATATTTTGAGTCCATCCAAATATTTATTTTTTTATCTTTGGCTAACTCCAAAGCTCGAGTCAGAGCTATTATTTCTGCTTTTTGAGCTGAGGTATTTGGAGCAAGGGCTTTGGATTTTATTACCTGATCCATAGTGGTTATTGCATACCCTGCCTTGTGAATTCCTTGTCGAACAAAACTGCTTTCATCTATATACCAAGAATCTTCAGCATCTTCCAAAGCTTCCTCTTTTAGGTCGGGTCGGCTGCAATAGACGGCTTAAATTGTTTCCAGGCAGTCATGTGATACCGGTTTTCTCGTGGTCCCACTAAGGAAAGATGCTGGATTGACAATGTTAGTGACCACTATCTCCACATCATCCTGTTTCACCAGAACAGCCTGATATTTGAGGAATCTTTGTGGTGAGAGTCAGTGCCCTCCTTTTACCTCTAATACTGTGGATACAGTATGGGATATCAATACTGTAATCTTTTGGCCTAATGTAAACTTACAGGCTTCTTGAATATCTAGCACCAATGCTGCTACCACCCTCAAGCAGCTAGGCCATCCTTTACTTACTTCATCAAGTTGTTTGGAAAGGTATGCCACTGCTCTTCTATATGGTCCCAAGTTTTGGGCCAGGATTCCCAGAGCTATTCCTTGCTTCTCGCGGGAGAATAATTAAAAAAGGCTTAGTAATACCTGGTAACCCCAAGGCAGGGGCTTCCATCAGTCTCTTTTTCAGTTGCTGGAATGCCTTTTCTGCATCTCCATTCCAGGTGAGGTCCCTGGGATTGGATTTTATCAGTTCATAAAGTGGCCTTACCAAGAGTCCGTAGTTATATATCCATAGACGACACCATCCGGCCATGCCTAGGAATGTACGGAGTTCTTTAACCGTCTGTGGCCTAGGAGTTTGGTAAATGGCCTCCTTTCGTGCCACTCCCAAGGTTCTCTGACCAGCTGTTATTTCATTTCCAAGGTAATGTACCTGTTGCTGAGCCCTTTGGGCTTTTTGTAAAGAAACTTGATAACCATTAAGTCCAAGAAAATTAAGTCAGCTAACAGTCCATATTACACATAATTCCCTTGTTTTAGTGGCTATTAATAAATCATCCACATATTGTAACACTATTCCGTCTCCATGTGGTCGCTCCCACTGTTCCAAGTCTTTGGCTAGTTGGTTTCCAAAAAGAGTGGGGCTATTTTTAAACCCTTGTGGTAACATAGTCCACGTTAATTGTGTCTTTCTTCCAGAATCAGGGTTTTTCCACTCAAATGCAAACAGCAACTGGCTCTCTGGACTCAAAGGTAGGCAAAAGAAGCCGTCTTTCAGGTCCAATACTGTAACGCAGGCCAATTCAGATGTCAGTTTAGTTAATAATGTATATGGGTTTGCCACGACAGGATGCAGATCTTCTACAATTTTATTGATCGCTCTGAGATCTTGTATTATTCGATAATTACCATCCGGCTTTTTAACGGGCAAAATGGGAGTGTTGTATTCCGATTCACATTCTGTTAATAGCCCATATTTGATAAACCGGTTGATTATTGGTTGGATTCCTTCCCTGTCTTCGGTTCTGAGGGGATACTGCTTAATTCTTACAGGCCGCGCCCCTGATCTGAGTCTGATTACTATTGGGGAGGCATTCTTTGCTTTTCCTGGTACTTCTGAGGCCCATACCCCTGGATATACTTGGTTTTGAATTTCTTCAGGTACCTCTGAGCTAACAGGAGTAACTATAAGGGCCAGACTTAGAAGTTCAATTAGCTGGTCATTCCCCATTCAAAGTTCGATCTTTCCTTGTTCAAATTTTATCTCTGCTTTCAGTTGTTCCAATAAGTCTCGCCCCAGTAGAGGTTTTGGTGAGTTAGGCATATATAGGAATTTATGTATTCCCAATTGTTTTCCCAGTCTAAATTTAAGAGGTCTTAAAAAGTATGCCTTTTCATTTTGGCCAGTAGCTCCCTTTATCGTTACAAAGTCATAGGATTTTGTGGAGGCACTAATCCCCAGTCTTTCTGATACTCAGGATGAATACTGAGAGTGAAAAACATATCTGCATATGATACCTCATCCTATTTTCCTTCTCTCTTTAAAAATAACATTAATTGTAGTAAGGTATTATAATTTAAAGTTCCGTTGAAAGGCCACTTTTCCCCATCATCCAATTTATATAGCGGCCACCATTGATTACAGTACTTTATTAAAGTTTTTTTATTTACACTTCCTCCTGGTGGTCCTCCTATCTCCTTCCAGTGTAGCAGGATGCATCCTAGAGGAGTCTTTTTCAATATTCCTCCACTCTGTCCTCCCCCCATGATAAGTGCTTACTTGCGGGAGGTTTTGTGGTTTGGTTTTTTTGTTTTGTTTTGTTTTGTTTTTTAATTCAAAAACACAACCTGATTATATTGACAACAATAATACCTTATCCAAGGTATAAGGTGCAAAGGCGTGCTTGCCCCACAGCGAATGCACTTAAATTCAAGACAATTGTCAAGACGAAACTCCTGTCTCTCGTTAAAAGAAACAATACACTTAAGACACTTCAAACACTTAGCTCGAACAAACAAACAACACCGATGGCAAAGCGGACAGACACTCGTCCATACTCCACACCAAATGAACTCGTCACTATTCTGTTCTATATTTTCCCCCATATACCACTTTTACTGATTTTCTATACTTCTCGTGTTTCCACACAGCACCTGCCTAAGTTGGCCTGATCGCTCAATCCTATCCCAGTTAAGCCAGTTTCCCCGACATTTATTACACCAAAACCAGTCCCCAAACCGCACCCAAACGTTCTGTTTACAGTCAAAGCATTCAAAAACTTATATTGGGTTGCATGAGAAATCCTGATGTCCGTGTATAGGACAGCAAAAGTTAACAAACAGTTCAATTGAATCTGTTATATACTTTGTTTGTCTCCGGCCACTCTACTTGCAGAGAATACGGAACCACGGATCAGGACTCCACACTCACCCTGCAATCCAGCTACGTCTCACCCGCTTCAACTTACACCCGCACCAACTACATGCTCATACTTTTCATACAATGCAAGCTATTGAACCCACAAGTTTTTTTAATATACAAATTGTAATGACTATTACCAATATCCTAATTATGGCCACAATAATAGAAATTTCAATTCCCATGGGTTATAGTTGGTAAAAGTGATAGCTATCTCGTACTCCCGCAACTTCAGCGAAGAGCACCCACTGCGTACTGCCCTTTATCAGGGATTCCCGCGTCCGCGTACTGCCCTTTGTCAGGGATTTCTGTGCCACTACAGGATTCGAATCCTAACCACCCAGCGGCAAGCACCAATGCTCTTTACCTCGCGTAGGATGTCTCCTCATGACTTACAGTTTCCCCTTCCACATTAACATACCTGGTCCGCTGATGGTCCTTGTCTGGCCCTGCAGTGATCGGGGGAGCGAGGGAGGCCCTGCGAGAAATCTCGGGGCGCGCCAAGGACGTCCCACTCTCAGCCAGTCCCACAGCCGGGCAGAGAGGGTCCCATCTGGGTCGCCAAATTGACATGCGGAAAAAAACTTCACAACTCACAAAGAGTTATAAAGCAGGTATGTTTACTTCGGCGCCGGGGTGCAAGGGGATTGTTCCTCAAAGCTTGCACACTTCTTCAGCGAGTAAGTAATTATTTATTACACAAAAGTGTATATAGTAATGAGATTACATAAGAGAAATAATCATGAATATTCATAAATGGAGTAATTAAAATACTTATGCCATCACTTCTAAAAATGTCCACATTATCTTTGCGCATGCTCGGGCCTGGTTCTGGTGGTTGTTTACTTCCTCAGAGGGTCTCATCTTCTTCTTCCTCTCTTATCCTTTGGACGAACTTTTGGCCATTAATACATATTCTTCGACACTTGGCAAATTCTGCATTTTCTAACTAGCTTTAGCCGGTCTCAAGGTTAGTGTTCCTGCTATCATTTTCTTTAATTGACGCGCTAGTTCCTCAACAAGCATCAATCCAATTATAATTTTCTTTTAACTGACGCGTTAGTTCCTCAACAACCTTAGCCCTTAGTGAACATCACGAGCACGGGTTTTCCTAATGAGTCTCTTAAGGATTCTACAATAGATATGGTCACTATCTAAGGCTTAGACAAGGTACATATTGTACATATTGCTTCAGCAAATATGAGCTAATTACAAGTGTCTTTTTATTTTTACATATAAGCTGTCCAGCCACTCATCCCCAAGCCTGTAGCGTTGCCTGGGGTTGTTGTGGCCAAAGTGCAGGACCCGGCACTTGGCCTTGTTGAACTTCATCCAGCTGGCCTGGGCCCATCCATCCAGCCTGTCCAGATGCCTCTGCAGAGCCTTCCTACCCTCGAGCAGATCAACACTCCCGCCCAGCTTGGTGTCATCTGCAAACTTGCTGAGGGTGCACTCAATCCCCTCATCCAGATCACCGATAAAGATATTAAACAAGACCGGCCCCAAAACTGAGCCCTGGGGGACTCCGCTTGTGACCGGCCGCCAACTGGATTTCACTCCATTCACCACAACTCTCTGGGCTCGGCCATCCAGCCAGTTTTTTACCCAGCGAAGAGTGCACCTGTCTAAGCCACGAGTCGCCAGCTTCTCCAGGAGAATACTGTGGGAGGCAGTGTCGAAGGCTTTGCTGAAGTCCAGGTAGACAACGTCAACAGCCTTTCCCTCATCCACTGGGCGGGTCACCTGGTCATAGAAGGAGATGAGGTTGGTCAAGCAGGACCTGCCCTTCATGAACCCGTGCTGGCTGGGCCTGATCCCTTGGTTGTCCTGCATGTGCCCTGTGAGCGCCCTCAGGATGAACCTCTCCATAATCTTCCCCGGCACCGAGGTCAGGCTGACAGGCCTGTAGTTCCCCGGACCCTCCTTCCGGCCCTTCTTGCAGATGGGCGTCACGTTGGCAAGCCTCCAGTCGTCCAGGACCTCCCCCGTTAAGCAGGACTGTTGATAAATGATGGAGAGCGGCTTGGCAAGCTCCTCCGCCAGCTCCCTCAGCACCCTTGGGGGATGCCATCAGGCCCCATAGACTTGTGAGAGTCCAGGTGGCATAGCAGGTCCTTAACTGCCTCCTCCTGGATTCATGATGCTTAGGGGGCCAGGATCTGTTGGGGGATGGGCCTGAGCCCCAGCTGCCAGCCCCGCCGTGGTTTGGTCGGCCCCGGAGGCACCCTCCCAGTTTCACTGACGGCGGGGTGGCTTCTTGCGGGGCTGGGAGGGCTCCTCAGGGCTGCCGGCCCTCCTCTTTGGAGCTCGCCGGCGCCCCCCAGGTGAGCGTTGGCTGCCCCGGCTGGGAGTGGGGGGCCCGGGCACAGCCTCCCCTGGGTCCTCCTGCAGCTCTTCTCGCTCCCCGTGGGTGGGAACAGGGGTGTTGGGGGGGCTGCCGGGACCCCCACGAAGGCCTGAGCTGGGGGCAGGAGACAGCCCTTGGGAGGCAGCAGGGCCAGGAGCAGCCTCGGGGCTGCCCTCGCGCCCCCCGGCAACACGGGCGTCCTCGAGGCCCAGCCGACGTCGGGCCTCCCCGCTGCACCGGCGCAGAATGGTGTCAACAAGCTGGCGGACAAAGCTCCTCGTGCGCCTGCCCAGGGAGGCCTGCAGCAGCCGGATCAGAGCCTCCTCATCCGGGCCAAAGTAGCGCAGGCTGAATATGACGAGGCTCTCCGCTGCTGCTGCTTCCTGGGCATCCTCAAAGAGCTGCCCCAGCTCCTGATGCAGCCAGGGCAGCAGGGGATGGAGGACAGTGGGGTGGACACGGAACACGGATGCCCAGACGTAGGCATAGAAGCCGCCCACTGGAGCCATGGGCGGCAGCCCCGCGGCTGGTGGCCGGGGTGCTGCAGGGTGATGGAGGCTGTGGGAGGCTCGGTGTCTGGGAGCTCCTCCTGTCAGGTGGACGACGACTGATGGTGCTGCCGGTGGTGGGATGACGTGCTCCTCAAAGTCGTCGTCCGCCCGCACCGAGTGCAAGATGGATCTCACCCTCCTCTTGCAGAGGGGGCACTCGGGCTTGCTCTCAGCCCACCGCACGATGCACGGGTAGCAGAATTGGTGGAGGCACGGCAGTACGTAGCTGGCCTCCTCCCAGCTGTCCAGGCATATTGGACAGCGGTTCTCCAGCTCCGTGGCCATGCTCTCCACGTCCTGCGGTGGGCTGCGGGGAGCTGGGGATGTCAAGCTGCTCCCTCTCCCTGGCGCTGCAGCAGTGGGTGTCACGCTACAAAAGGAAGAGAGGCCAGAGTCATTCGCTGGCCCAGGGACGGGTGGAAGAAATGTCCAGGCCCCTCAAGAAGCAAACCCTCCCAGCTCCCCAGGGTGAGCGTTCCCTGCACAGCTCACCTCTGCTGCTGCGAGCGCGCCTCCTGGGTGCCCCGGCTGCCTGAACCAGGCAGGGCCGGGGAAAATCCTTCAATGGCTCTGTGGTCGGGCACTGAGAGTTGCAGTGAAGGACTCCCCGAGCACGACCTCAGCACCAGCAAAAGCCTCGCTCAACGCTCCAACCTCGCGTACACGCTCAGCTGGCGTCCGGGCACGAGACGGCTGGGTGAGACTCGGCGCCTGGATATAAGCAGCGAGGGACGCGTGGTCACAATCCATCGCTCGGTGATGTCACCATCCATCGCTCGGTGATGTCACCGTCCATTGCTCGGGGACAAGCCCCCCCCGCCACCATGTCCTTTATGGCCGCAGGCATTGGTTTTGAAAACCAAAGACAAGAACAGACTGCGGATTTCTTCCCAGAAAAGCCCACCCGCACATTTGGAGAGACTCTGCGGAGATGAGCAGACAGAGCGGCCTGATGGCATTGCAATTTCTATGGGCTGACATGCATTAGGAAACCCTTGCTCTGTCCCTGACCCACTGTGCTGACTCCCTGTGCGCTGCAAAGGGCATCCACGCTGGGGCTCCACCCAGACCTCCCTGAAGCACTTGTAACAGCCCCGGATCACACCGGGGTGGGAGTCTTTCCACAGAACAAGAGCTCCGCTTAAAGCAGGGCACCCCTGAGGAAATGGCTGGTGCGAGGCATTGCCACCTTTTGCCAGGGGAACCGAAGCAGAGAGGCTTGTGCCTCTGCTCCTCCGTGGACCTGCGCCTCGTCCCATCTCCTGCCCCGGTTCCTCTGCCCCGCGGAGTGACAGGACCCACAGTGGGTGCGCCCTGTCCCTTGGGTCCCATAGCCCAGGAACATGGCACTGCCGTTGCTAGTCCCAGGCCGCAGGCTCTGTACGGAGTTTGCAAGGCTCCTGGGTGGAGTAGGTCATGGGGCCCAGCAGACACGTGAGGAAACGGTAGGCGTAGCACCAGGAAAAGGGGGAGAAAGCAGCACGGGTGGGGATAGCAACGCCACCTGCATTGTTAGGAATACTGAGACTTTTTCTGCAGTTTTTATGCCTTTGTTTCTTTTATTTCACAGAATAACAGAATCACACAATCGCTAAGGTTGGAAAAGACCTGTAAGATCATCAAGTCCAACCATCAACAACAACAAAAAAAACCCCAAACCAAAAACCAAAAAACCACACCACCATGCCCATTAAGGCATGTCCCACAATGCCACGTCCACACGTTCCTGGAATACCTCCAGTGAGGGTGACTCCACCACCTCCCTGGGCAGTTTATTCCAGTGTGTCACCACTCTCTCAGTAAAGAAATTTTTCCTAATATCCAGTCTGAACCTCCCCTGGCGCAACTTGAGGCCATGTCCTCTCGTCCTGTCACGCATCACTTGATAGAAGAGACCAACACCCCCCTCTCTGCAACCCCCTTTCAGGTAATTGTAGAGAGCGATGAGGTCTCCCCTCAGCCTCCTCTTCTCCAGACTGAACAACCCCAGTTCCCTCAGCCGCTCCTCATAAGACTTGTGCTCCAGACCCCTCACCAGCTTCGTCGCCCTTCTCTGGACACGCTCCAGCACCTCAGTGTCCTTCTTGTAGTGAGGGGCCCAAAACTGAACACAGCATTCGAGGTGCGGCCCCACCAGCGCCGAGTACAGGGGCACGATCCACCTCCACACAGAAACAAACTTCATAACTCACAAAGAGTTATAAAGCAGGTATGTTTACTTCGGCGCCGGGGTGCAAGGGGATTGTTCCTCAAAGCTTGCACACTTCTTCAGCGAGTAAGTAATTATTTATTACACAAAAGTGTATATAGTAATGAGATTACATAAGAGAAATCATGAATATTCATAAATGGAGTAATTAAAATACTTATGCCATCACTTCTAAAAATGTCCGTATTATCTTTGCGCATGCTCGGGCCTGGTTCTGGTGGTTGTTTACTTCCTCAGAGGGTCTCATCTTCTTCTTCCTCTCTTATCCTTTGGACGAACTTTTGGCCATTAATACATATTCTTCGACACTTGGCAAATTCTGCATTTTCTAACTAGCTTTAGCCGGTCTCAAGGTTAGTGTTCCTGCTATCATTTTCTTTAATTGACGCGCTAGTTCCTCAACAAGCATCAATCCAATTATAATTTTCTTTTAACTGACGCGTTAGTTCCTCAACAACCTTAGCCCTTAGTGAACATCACGAGCACGGGTTTTCCTAATGAGTCTCTTAAGGATTCTACAATAGATATGGTCACTATCTAAGGCTTAGACAAGGTACATATTGTACATATTGCTTCAGCAAATATGAGCTAATTACAAGTGTCTTTTTATTTTTACATATCAATCTCCCTCCTTTCCTTCCTTGTAGTTTATTTGCTACAATTCCTCACCTCATTTCACTGTTTCATTATGTCTTGGACAACAATTAGTACAACATTGACAGAACTGTATCGTTATACAAGCAAGAATACAAACGGCAATGATAGATATTATCATCAAATATAATCTTTTCAACCACAACCAATTGGGAAGCCATGAGGTAAGAGTGTGCCAAACTTCTTCAAAACCCTATGAGGTATTATCTTTGGTTATCTCATGGAGTATCACAGTCTGATTTTGGATTTCCTTCAAATCTTCTGAAATTTTCCCATTTTTATCGATATAAGTACAATAATTTGAGTTTATTATTTCACAAACACCGCCATGGGATGCTAGCATCATGTCTAAGGGCATTCTATTTTGTAGTGTTATTTTCGAAAGTTCTGATGTTTCTTCTTGTAAGGTCTGTATCGCATCCGAAGTGGCATTTCCAATTCTTTCGATAACCCCAGAAATATTCACTATGGCCTTTTCTAATTCACTTATCTCTAGCATAGGAATTAACCATCTTATAAAGGAATGGAATGCAGTTGGTCTCTTAGCTAGTGGGTTCTCAGTTGCTCTTTTCTGTCTTCCAATTGGGGACCTCATCCAACCTATTCCACTAAGGTGGGTTGTTACTCTAATGTCTGGGGACACCACTCCTAAAGTGCAAGAGCCCTTCCACCAGGGAGGTAAAGCCTTGAGAGCGGTATTTCCACATAACCAATACCATCCTGTTCCCTTGGGGACTTTCTAATACCTTTCTCTATACTTCTCCTGCCCTCTTTGTAATTGAAGTTGAAAAAACCAATCGCATTGGGGGTACTTTCCTACCGAAAGATTGCCTGGGAGATTTGTCTTGTTATCCGTTACACACTTAATCTTTTCTGCTAATCTAGGGATTTTTATTATCCAAGCTTGCAGATCAACATCATTTTCTGCAAAATGTTCATCAGGTCTTTCCCAAAGATTATTCCATGTGGTGTTAAAAGGAATGGGAAGCCCGATTAGGGGCACCTCAGATTGAAGACTATGTTTGGGAAAATTAGCACAAACTTAACATCTCTTTACATTGATAGTCATGGCTACTCTTTTTACTAATTGTACATGGACATTACCATACCATGGATTGCTTGGCTTTCGTTCCTAATATCTGTTAAACTGCAATTCAACACAACCAACAAGACCCATATTACTGTCTTTGAAGGCGAAGCTTCAGTGGTCCTAAAGGCGTTGATTCCCATTGTGGCTTAGGCGCTTTCTTTACTCTGGCGTGATGCACCCACGAGGTCTGTTCTTTGATCTTGATTGCTGTATGAGATGTCAGCAGCACCTGGAATGGGCCTTTCTATTTAGGTTCCAGAGGTGTATTTGTAAAGGACTTCACATACACATACACATAATCACCCGGCTTAATATCATGCACCAGCCCATCAAGACCTCGGGCTCTGGTTCCTAAGACCACCTTTTCTATCTCCCGAAGTTGTTTTTGCAGGCTGATCACATAATCAGCTAACGTTTCATTCCCAATCTGAGTTGATATTCCCTCCTGCACAATATAGGGCCTCCCATACAATATTTCAAAAGGACTCAACCTCTCTTTAGTCCTGGGTTTAGTTCTGATTCTCAGGAGTGCTAAAGGTAATGATTGTGGCCAAGACAGTCTGGTCTTCTGTCCTAATTTTACAATCTGTAACTTAATTAGGTGGTTCATCTTTTTCACTTGACCACTTGCTTGTGGCCTATATGCAGTGTGTAATTGCCAGTCTATTCCCAGGAGTTTACTAACTTGTTGAACAGTTTTTGCAATAAAATGTGGTCCTCTCTTCGAGGAGATTGTTGCAGGAATCTCGAATCTCGGTATTATTTCTTGTAGTAGTACTTTAGTTATCTCCTTAGCTTTATTAGTTCGGCAAGGGAATGCTTCTGGCCAGCCTGAAAAGGCGTCTGTTAAAACTAGTAAATATCGGAACCCTCCTTTCCTTGGAAGTTCTGAAAAATCAATCTGCTGTTGTTGCCTTGGATAATTTCTTTTTCCTATTTGTCCCAATTGGACTCTAGAGCTTACCTTAGGATTATTTTGTAAGCATATTTCACATTGCTATGTCACTTGTTTTACAGTGGTGTAGAGGTTCCGGGTAACTATGCGTTGACTTAAATATTTATACAATGCCTCAGTTCCCCAATGAGATTTCCTGTGTTCTGCTATAACTATGGCCCATAGTAACACAAATGGGATTATTATTTTACCCTGTGGAGTCTTTGCTCACCTACCTTTCTCTATTTCTCCACCTAAGTCTTTAACTAATTTCTGATCCTCTTTAGAATACCTAGGTTCACAATCAATTTGTATTTTACCATCTGGGATCAGCAACTGTATTTCTATCTCATCTTTTTCAGCTGCTCTCTTAGCTTCGCAATCAGCCATAGCGTTGCCTAATTCTTGAGCAGTTTTTTCTTTCTGATGTCCCTTGCAGTACATAATAGCTACTTTGTCCGGCAATTGTACTGCTTCCAAGAGTCTGAGAATTTCTTCAGCGTGTTTGATATTCCTCCCTTGGGTAGTTAAAAGTCCTTTTTCTTTCCATATCACTCCATGGGCATGTACTACCCCAAAGGCATATTTTGAGTCCATCCAAATATTTATTTTTTTATCTTTGGCTAACTCCAAAGCTCGAGTCAGAGCTATTATTTCTGCTTTTTGAGCTGAGGTATTTGGAGCAAGGGCTTTGGATTTTATTACCTGATCCATAGTGGTTATTGCATACCTTGCCTTGTGAATTCCTTGTCGAACAAAACTGCTTTCATCTATATACCAAGAATCTTCAGCATCTTCCAAAGCTTCCTCTTTTAGGTCGGGTCGGCTGCAATAGACGGCTTAAATTGTTTCCAGGCAGTCATGTGATACCGGTTTTCTCGTGGTCCCACTAAGGAAAGATGCTGGATTGACAATGTTAGTGACCACTATCTCCACATCATCCTGTTTCACCAGAACAGCCTGATATTTGAGGAATCTTTGTGGTGAGAGTCAGTGCCCTCCTTTTACCTCTAATACTGTGGATACAGTATGGGATATCAATACTGTAATCTTTTGGCCTAATGTAAACTTACAGGCTTCTTGAATATCTAGCACCAATGCTGCTACCACCCTCAAGCAGCTAGGCCATCCTTTACTTACTTCATCAAGTTGTTTGGAAAGGTATGCCACTGCTCTTCTATATGGTCCCAAGTTTTGGGCCAGGATTCCCAGAGCTATTCCTTGCTTCTCGCGGGAGAATAATTAAAAAAGGCTTAGTAATATCTGGTAACCCCAAGGCAGGGGCTTCCATCAGTCTCTTTTTCAGTTGCTGGAATGCCTTTTCTGCATCTCCATTCCAGGTGAGGTCCCTGGGATTGGATTTTATCAGTTCATAAAGTGGCCTTACCAAGAGTCCGTAGTTATATATCCATAGACGACACCATCCGGCCATGCCTAGGAATGTACGGAGTTCTTTAACCGTCTGTGGCCTAGGAGTTTGGTAAATGGCCTCCTTTCGTGCCACTCCCAAGGTTCTCTGACCAGCTGTTATTTCATTTCCAAGGTAATGTACCTGTTGCTGAGCCATTTGGGCTTTTTGTAAAGAAACTTGATAACCATTAAGTCCAAGAAAATTAAGTCAGCTAACAGTCCATATTACACATAATTCCCTTGTTTTAGTGGCTATTAATAAATCATCCACATATTGTAACACTATTCCATCTCCATGTGGTCGCTCCCACTGTTCCAAGTCTTTGGCTAGTTGGTTTCCAAAAAGAGTGGGGCTATTTTTAAACCCTTGTGGTAACATAGTCCACGTTAATTGTGTCTTTCTTCCAGAATCAGGGTTTTTCCACTCAAATGCAAACAGCAACTGGCTCTCTGGACTCAAAGGTAGGCAAAAGAAGCCGTCTTTCAGGTCCAATACTGTAACGCAGGCCAATTCAGATGTCAGTTTAGTTAATAATGTATATGGGTTTGCCACGACAGGATGCAGATCTTCTACAATTTTATTGATCGCTCTGAGATCTTGTATTATTCGATAATTACCATCCGGCTTTTTAACGGGCAAAATGGGAGTGTTGTATTCCGATTCACATTCTGTTAATAGCCCATATTTGATAAACCGGTTGATTATTGGTTGGATTCCTTCCCTGTCTTCGGTTCTGAGGGGATACTGCTTAATTCTTACAGGCTGCGCCCCCGATCTGAGTCTGATTACTATTGGGGAGGCATTCTTTGCTTTTCCTGGTACTTCTGAGGCCCATACCCCTGGATATACTTGGTTTTGAATTTCTTCAGGTACCTCTGAGCTAACAGGAGTAACTATAAGGGCCAGACTTAGAAGTTCAATTAGCTGGTCATTCCCCATTCAAAGTTCGATCTTTCCTTGTTCAAATTTTATCTCTGCTTTCAGTTGTTCCAATAAGTCTCGCCCCAGTAGAGGTTTTGGTGAGTTAGGCATATATAGGAATTTATGTATTCCCAATTGTTTTCCCAGTCTAAATTTAAGAGGTCTTAAAAAGTATGCCTTTTCATTTTGGCCAGTAGCTCCCTTTATCGTTACAAAGTCATAGGATTTTGTGGAGGCACTAATCCCCAGTCTTTCTGATACTCAGGATGAATACTGAGAGTGAAAAACATATCTGCATATGATACCTCATCCTATTTTCCTTCTCTCTTTAAAAATAACATTAATTGTAGTAAGGTATTATAATTTAAAGTTCCGTTGAAAGGCCACTTTTCCCCATCATCCAATTTATATAGCGGCCACCATTGATTACAGTACTTTATTAAAGTTTTTTTATTTACACTTCCTCCTGGTGGTCCTCCTATCTCCTTCCAGTGTAGCAGGATGCATCCTAGAGGAGTCTTTTTCAATATTCCTCCACTCTGTCCTCCCCCCATGATAAGTGCTTACTTGCGGGAGGTTTTGTGGTTTGGTTTTTTTGTTTTGTTTTGTTTTGTTTTTTAATTCAAAAACACAACCTGATTATATTGACAACAATAATACCTTATCCAAGGTATAAGGTGCAAAGGCGTGCTTGCCCCACAGCGAATGCACTTAAATTCAAGACAATTGTCAAGACGAAACTCCTGTCTCTCGTTAAAAGAAACAATACACTTAAGACACTTCAAACACTTAGCTCGAACAAACAAACAACACCGATGGCAAAGCGGACAGACACTCGTCCATACTCCACACCAAATGAACTCGTCACTATTCTGTTCTATATTTTCCCCCATATACCACTTTTAA